>NW_017728943.1:43453136-43454167 GCF_001723895.1 Crocodylus porosus
TTGCCCTTGAGCATCATCTCTGAGGCCAGCCCATCGCAGATGTGCTCCATGATGATCTTCTCAAAGAGTTTCCCTAGGGTTGAGGTAAGACTGAGGGGCCTATAGTTGCCCAGGTCCTCCCTCCTCTGTTTTTCAAAGATGAGGACCACATTAGCTATCTTCCAATCATCTGGCACCTGGCCCAAGCACCACAAGTGCTTGTAAAGCCATGCCAAGGGCCCTGCAATAACCCCCGGTAGCTCCCTCAACACCCAGGGGTGGAGAGTATCTGGACCCACTGATTTGCACACGTCCAGCCCCTCCAGAAGCTCTCTAACCTGGTCCTCCCCAACCTGAGGTCTGGAGGCGTTCCCCTTGAGTCCGTCTTGCATCACGGTGGGGAAGTCCCAGTCTGTGCCCAAGAAAACGGAGGTGATGAATTGGTTAAAGAGGTCTGCTTTCTCCTCTGGCGCAACCACCAGATTGCCCAGAGGATCTTGCAGGTGCCCCACATTTCCCAGTACTTTCTTCATCCTCCCTATATATTTGAAAAAGGACTTTTCATTATCTTTAATTTTGACGCAAGTCCTAGCTCTATGTCTGCCTTAGCTTTCCTGTCAGCTCCCTTACAGGCCTGAGCAGAGGAGGTGTACTCCTCTTTGAAGATAGCACCCCCCCCTTCCACTGGTTCTATGCCATCTTTTTGGCAGTCAGACATTCCTGTACACCCTTGGTGAGCGAGGGGGGCTTTCAGGCACTTCTGCCCCCCTTACTTTTTGTTGGGATGGTCACCCCTTGGGCCCTGCGTATCGTCTCCTTAAGGAATGACCACTCATCTTGGGCACTGAGTTCCCCTGCCCTCGAGAACCCCAGTGCCTCTCCCACTAATCTCAACTCATTGAAGTTGACCCTCTTGAAGTGTAGGGCTACTGCCTTGCTGCTGGCCCTTGACACCCTGCACTGGATGGTGAATTCCAGCAAGCGATGATCGCTATCACCCAGGTGGTCCAGGACCTGGAGGCCCCTTACCAGGTCATTGCCTGTGGCCAGGA
>NW_017728943.1:43454267-43480891 GCF_001723895.1 Crocodylus porosus
AAAATTCCCAGTCCAGCTCCTCCCCTTGGCTGGGGGGTCTGTAGTAGTCCCCCACCATTAGATCCCTCTCCCCACGGCCCCCTTGTATCTTGACCCAGAGCACGTCTGCTTGCCCCTCTGACCCCATTTTGCAGGCAGAAGATGTGTATTGCTCCTTGACACAGAGCGCCACACCCCCACCTTTTCTTCCTTCTCTATCCCGCCTGTAAAGTCTATAGCCCCTAATGCTAACTGCCCAGTCATGGGATGAATCCCACCAAGTTTCTGTAAGCCCTAGTATGTCTGGGTCTGAACTGGCTATTCTGAGGGTGAGTTCCTCCTGCTTATTCCTCATACTATGAGCATTGGTATGTAGGCATTTAAGGCCCTGCCAGCTGCATGTGCCACTCCCCCCCCCGCCCCAATTTGGGAGATTGTTTGGACCCCTGTTTCTTACCTGGACACTCCTTGCATTTGTTACCTGTCTTGCTTGGGTGGCATCTCCTCGTCTTCCTGTGGCCCCCTCCCCTGGCGATACTAGTTTAAAGCTCGCTGTACAAGATCAGCCAACCTGGAAGAGAAGACATGCTTGCCTTTAGGAGAGAGGTGAAGCCCATCCCACCCCAGCAAGCCCCCCCACCCGAAAGCATGGGTCATTATCGAAGAACCCAAGGCCTGCCTGGCGGCACCAACTGCATAAGCACCGGTTGACCTTGCCAATGCAGGCCTCATGTTGCCGTCCCTGCCTACTCACTGGAAGAAGAGAGGAGAATACCACCTGCACCCCTGTCTCCTTAAGCTTGTCCCCCAGAGTCTTGAAATCCTTTATAATGTGGTCAGGGTTGCCCCTGGCTGCGTCATTCGTCCCCACATGGATGACAATGATGGGATACTGGTCTGCAGGTCAGATGTAGGCCAGGATCCTCTCCGTGATATCTCTAACCCGAGCCCCAGGCATGAAGCAGACCTCCCACGTCATGGGGTCAGGCCAACAGATGGGACCTTCCAGTCCTCATAGGATGGAGTCTCCAATGACAAGGACCCAAAGATTTGAAATTGAATCAGAACCCGAAGATTTACATAGCCCTACTTTTCAGATGTAATGTTTCATAGCAGTTCAGGAAGTAGGAGTGTTGTGAGAGCAGCAGTAGAGCTCATATTAGCCGATGGAGCTATTCTCTGTTTCCCTACTCTACCTGGAAAGAAGGGTAGGAAAGATGGTACCCCTCTGCCCACTTAAGACAACTGGACAAAAACATCATCAAGATATGAAGTCTGAGCATAAAGTTTACTTGATTAACTTGAGGAGGAGAATGATCATAAAATGGTCACATTTTTATCAATGATGAATAATCATCCAGGAAACTAGGACTTAGCCTGTTTACTGTCAAATACAGTGGTCAGTACCATTTCTCTGGATGTTTTTTAGTAAATCTGGAGATTCTTCTTGCATTCTATTTAGATGCTTGAAAACAACTTTCCATTTCTACCTTGGTTTTCAAATCTTTTTTCTGCCCTTGGGATTTTAACTTAGACTGCTTTAATACAGGCTGACATTAAGATAATTAAGATAGCATGGTTATAATGCCTGCATTTTGCAGTTAATTCAGAATCTGAGAGAACCCATTTTTCTTCCATTGCTTTCTATTTTTCTTACAGCAGTGTAAATACCATTCAATCTGATATAATTGTACATAAAATCAATCTGTTAACCACAGAATCAATATCCTAGTAACAAAATGTGCATCTAAAAACAATTGCTCTTGATTTATATGGATAAAAGGTAAGCACTTAGCATGCAGAAAGATTTTGGCAGTCATTAGTTCTTGTTTGGTATATGAAGGCTAGAGATGCTTTTCAGTACAGCAGCTTGGGCTATACTTAAGCAAAGAGTGGAATATGGAATTATTAACATGATCTCCTTCATCATCCTGGCTGTGTTTACATGAGCTGCTGACTATGCAGTCATTACTGCTCAGTCACTTGGTACTTGTATAAACAAGTACTATATTATTGCATAGTAACTCTATGTAGTAGTGTCACCAAATGGCTTTTAGGTGATGCTGACTGTGCAGTAGTTCGTTACTAGGGCTGTGCAAAACTGCACCATTTCATTTCAATTTCCACTTTGCCATGTCAAAGTAACAGTGTTTCGTTTTGCTATTTCGAAGCACTGTTCCATTTAATTTTATCACAGCTGTTTCAACGGATTTCAATGTTTTGCCCATAGGCTATAACGGGGAATCATGGAAATGCCTATAACCTTGTCATTCCTTGCCTGCTCAATATGAAAATTGCAGGGGTGTTAGCCCCATCTGAGGGCATGAAGCTTGCCACGTTTCAAAGAGAGAGGTGCAGGGCATTCTAGGCAACTGCACCTCAAACTGTTCAAAGCAAAACTTGTATCACTTGCTGGCAGCAGCAGCTTTGCTGTCATCCTGGCATAGATCTGGGATCCCACACCCCCTGGAAGGGCTACAGGGCTGTGCCAGACCCTTCTAGACTAGCACAGGCCTGCATTCCCCCAGGGGGTACAGGCCCCCAGATCTGTGTGCGTGGTTTCAGCAGGCTGCTACTGCCAGCTGAGTAAATAGCACAGCACTGCCATCATCACCAGCTGGCATCAGCAGCCTTCTGTCATCCTACATGATTAGGGGGCCGACATCCCCTGGGAAGAGCTGCGGGAAAGACAGGGGAGCTGGGGAATCCAACCAGGATCTGGGGGAATGTTCAGGGACCTGAACATTTCCCCAGCCCGTTCAATTCCCCAGGTCTCTGATCACCTCCCCAGCTCTTCCTGAAGGGTATGTGGCCCCTGGATCTGTGTGTAGGGTTTCATCAGGCTGCCACTGCAGGCTGGGGCCAGCACCAGCACTGGGTTCTTCCCAGAGCTTGGTATGGGCTGCCCCGGGAAGAACCCAGTGCTAGCACTGGCCCCAGCTGGCAGCAGCAGCATACTGTCATCCTGTGCAGAGATCCAGGGGCCCACTCCCCCCGGGAGGAGTCTGGCACAGCCCCACGGTTGTCCCAGGGGGTGCAGGCCTCTGGATCTGTGTACGGGATAACAGCAGGCTGCTGCTGGCTGGAGCCAGCGGCAGCACCAGTCTTCCCAGCACTCGGTGGGAGCTGCACCAAGCACTGGTCCCAGCTGGCAGCAGCAGCCTGCTGTCATCCCACATGCAGATTCAGGGGCCCAGAACCCCTGGGAGGAGTCTGGCATAGCCCCGCAGCCCTCTCGGGAAGTTCAGGCCCTCGGATTTGCATGCAGGGTTTCAGCAGGCTGCTGCTGCCAGCTGAGGAAATAGCCCAGAGCCACCTCCATCACCAGCTGGTAGCGGCAGCTTGCTGTCATCCCACATCATCTGGGGGGCCACACCCCCTGGGAAGGGCTGAGGGAAGTGATCAAACTGCTGGGGGAAAGATTTGGGAGCTGGGAAATCCAACCGGGAACTGGAAGAATATTTCAGCTCTGGTTGGATTCCCCAGCCCCCTGTTCAATTCCCCAGCTCTTCCTGTGGGTCGTGGACCTTCTTCTCCTTCCTTCTTCTTAGTTTCTGTTTAGCTGCAGGCAAGGCTGGCTTTGAAACTTGAAACATTTTAAAACGTTCAAAACGTTTTGAGTATCCTCGTTTTGTTTTGAAACTGTTTTGAACCCTTTTGTTTTGTTTCAGTTTTGCTGTTTCAAGCTTAAAATGCACTGAAACAGCTTTGAAATGAAACTCCTGGTAATATTTCGCACAACCCTACTTGTTACTACTGCACAGTAGCATTGCATCACATCTTGTGCCATATACTGCAACTGAGCAGTAGTAATGAGCTACTGCACAGTCAGCATCTTATGTAAATGTGGCCCCCGTATCTTAAGCTTCAAGTAAAATGCTTAAAGCTGAGCATATACTTAAGTTTGTTAAAAGTCAACAGGATTTAAGCATGAGCCTAATTTTCCCCCCTAAATTGGACTGAGGTGTGTACAGAAGTGTTCCGTGCACATTTTATAGTACTGTGATTTAGAGCACTTTTTACAATAATATAAAGTTACAGTGCTCTTAAACATGACAGAAGGGCAGTGTTTGGTTGGGAGAGGGTCTTTGAGCTTCCCTGTACTTTCCAGGCTAGGAGGCCTGCAGCCTCCTGAAACTCCAGCGTTCTGCAGCCTCCTGAAACTCCAGTAGACTGCAGACAGCAGCAAACCAGTGGAGAAGGCAGCTTTCACCAAAGCTGACAGCCTAGCACCAAGTGTCTTGTCCCTAGCCATGCAGGGTCTCAGAGGGGTGAGGGGGATGTGTATGATGCATGGTGTGTCCAATTCTTTGGTTCCCCCCAATCACAAAGGGTCTCAGGGGTGTGCATGTGCAAGTATGTATGTATCTGTGTACATGTGCGCATGCATGTATGTGTGGGTTTTCAACCATGGTATGTCCTTTTCACCCTCTCCCCCCTGCCAATCTTCACTGGGAACGGGTACTGCATCTACCATGGGGCCAGGCATTAGCTTGCAAAGCCTATGGGATACTAGTGTAATTGCCAGAAATTTTGGCCAGCATACAGAAGTAATTTAAAGTGCTGTAGGTTGCTAAAATGCTATAAAATGCACTGCTTTAAATTTAATACCTCATTTTGTAGCAAAACCCCCAGGTTTTTTTTTTTATTATTTTTTATTGCATTTACTCCCCTTCCCCATTTCTGACTTTTTCTCTCCCTCTTTATTGCCTATAGATAAGTAAGCTAAGATGTAGGATAAACTTTAAACATTTTTATTTTGGTAGCAAGTTTTTGGTTTTGGATATCCACTGTTTTATATTGTATTATTATTATTAAGTTTGTATTGATTTTTAGTGTTGTATATTATATTATCATTACTTTTGTATTGATTTTTATTGTTTCATATGGATATTGTATGGTTTAGGCCTGTGTTTGTAAGTGAACCAAAGTCATGTCAAATCTCGATCTTGTGTCCTCTGCCCAGGCATCCCCTGTGTCGCAACTGTATGAGTCACGTATCCCTCCCATGTAAATTGATTCCCTGATGAATGACAGTGATTGGGAATGATTGAAATACAATGGTAGCAGGACTCTACTGAACGGCCTGTAACAACTGGGCCATCACCTCACATTGATTCATCCAGGAACCACGGACCTCGCCCAGAAACAGAGACAAGAGCCCAGCATTTGAAAGACAAAAGACCCTGCAGAACCAGCAACTCTCAGCATTACAGACACCCAAAACTGCACATTCCTGCATGGAGCACACATGTTCAGTATGCCAGGGGCTGACCGTTGCCTGGGCATGCCTCCTGTCACTAAAGTCACACAAGGTCTGCCCCTATAAAAAGGGGCAGTGAAGACGGACCCAGTGGGACGCCCTCTCCATCTGGACCAGCACCATGCCACACCACCTATCTATCCAGAGGGCCTGCTGGCGACCTCCCTCTGGACAACACCTACTGGACAAGGACCCCTTATCCAGGCTGGATAGGTAGATATTACCTGCACACCTCTTCCTACAATTTGGACTCTGTCTGTCTGTCTGTCTCTCTTTCCTCCTGGGCTTCAGCCCCTGCAACAAGCCTCTGTAGCCCCTGCTGCCACTGTGTATGTGTGGGTGGGTGCAAGGGAACCAATAAAACATTGTGTCACCACCTCCCTTGCTCAATAAAACCACTGTCATTTGCAACCCTAAATTGGGTCATGTTTTACTAAATCTCAATCCCTTCCTTATCTTAAATTCCAGCCTCGTTTTCTCTCTCTCTCAGCTCTAGTCCCCACCCTCTCTGCTAGTTTCCCAATATCCTCCCAATCCCATTTCCCCTTTTCTGCCACCTCTCAGCCTCCCCTGGTCCTACTGTCTTCCCTGTGACTTTCTGCTGCCTTTCTCTGCTTTCCTGCTGCCCTGCCACCTGCTGCTTTTCATGTGATTTTCTGCTGTGCATCTCTTTGTTTTCAGGCTTCCCCCACACCTTCTGTAATCCTCTCTCCCCCCCGCAGCTTCCCAGGTCCTCTTAGCTGGCCTGCAGTTTTCTCCAGCAGCTGGAGCCTTTCTCCAGCAGCTGGAGCCTACCGCTGCTCTCTGCAACTTCTCTAGCTGGAGCCATCCTCTGGCTCCCCACATCCAGGACCACTCTTTAACACCCACACTTTCCCTTAGTCCCATTTTTCCCTTTCCCTACCTACCTACCTTTTCAACTCCCCCATAGCTCTGCTCCAGTCCCAGACTCTGTGCCAGCATGCTTCCCAGTTCTGCAGGCTTTGGGCATTGTCTTTTAATCGATTAAGATCAATTAGCCTGAAGTTACCCCTGAGCCTCAGTTCTTCAGCCTAGGCCCCTGTAGTCTACTGGTTCTAATCCCAGTCTTGGTAACTTTGACTCCCTATACTTCTACTTTCTTACCTTAACCTTTCCCCAGGTATCCCAAGTACACCAAGCACATACATACATACACATCACAACACCCAACTTAGGAACTCACCTGTGTGTATGTGTAGGTGGGTGGTATGTGTGTAAATTAGTGAATACACATATAGATATAGATATCATTGTGTGTGGTATATAAATTGGTAATCCATGTATGTGTATTGGATGTGTAGGTGTTGGTAACTGGTAACTGATTCTGTCTAAATTTGGTGTGTGTAGCATGTATGGGCTTAAACTAGTGATAGGTGTGCATGAACCTAGACTAGTTATTTTGAACATGTGCATCTGAGTTGCTTGTGTGTGTGTGTATGGCATTTTGTGCATGATGTATGAATTAGTGATCTGTGTCTAACTTTTGGGGTGTATAGTGTATGTGCTTGAATTGGTAATAGGTATGCATGTGCCTAAACTGGTCTGGATGTGTATGTGCCTAAGCTGGTAGTATGCATGTGTATGCACTTGATTGATTTGTGTGTTTGTATATGTGGAATTGTTACAAATACGTTACACCCTCCTGTCTAACAATGCAATATTGAGATCCTGAGAGTCCAAATTGTAGGAGGAGGTGTGGCCTGACCCCACAGGGCAACAATTTAAAAATAGGTACAGTGGTTTAGATTAACCTTTGTTAAAGTGCTGTAAAGCCATACACTTCTGTTACATTATGGCACTAAAGCACTTTATGAGGGGGGGAATCACCTTCTGTACACACTTCTAGTGCATAATCACCAGAGAACTCTAGTGGTGACCAACTGTGTAGCCTCTGAATAATTTAGTGGGGCAAGGATGAACCCATGACCTTTACTTCCCTGATATGTTGTGGCCACTGCTGCTATGTGCAACACCCCAGCACGCATACTTCCTCATGAAGCCAAGAGAGACTTGTATCTTCCTAGATATCAGTCCTTGGCTAGGGATAGAAGATGCACATAAACTGGTTTAAATGATCAAAAATCGGTTTAAATCTATAACAGAACAGAAGTTCAGTGCACATAAACCAGTTTCAAAATGGCAAAAACTTGTTTAAGATAAACTTGGTTGAATATAGTATCAGACTAAACTGATTGAGGTCAAACCAGTTTATGGAACTTTTATTCCAGACCTGTTCCTGATTTAAGTTAAATCAGAGTCCAGCAACATCCTAGCATGCTTTGCATCCCTGGGCTTGGTCTGCTTCAGAGAGGGAGTTTATTTCCTCCCTCCCTCCCTCTCCTCTCCCTCCTGGAGGGACCCCATCTGGGGTCTGCCAAGCAGAGGCACAGCAGCCTGTCAGGCATTTGGCTCTGCTTACTGCTCAAGTGGCAGGGGCTACAGCCAGCCCCAGAAACAGCAGGGAGGTGGAGGAAAGTTTAATTCCTTCCCTCCTCTGTCCCACCAGCATGGACCCCAGGCTGATGCCAGGGCTGGCCACGCCCCCATGCTTGAGCAGGGTGAAATGCTTGATGGGCTGCTGCACCCCTGTTTAGCAGGCCCTGACTGGAGTCCAAACCACTGGGACAGGGAAGGGAGAGGTAGAATTAAACCCCCTCTGACTCCCCGTTCACTTCAGGCTGCTGCCAGTGCTGGCCATGCCCCCTGCCACTTGAGCAGCGAGGGGAGGGCTGGGAAATACTTGGCAGGGGCTGCTTCCTTCTTCACCCTCCAGGCACACCCTGACTGGGGACCACGCAGGCCAGGGTGGAGATTAAACCCCTCCTTAATCATGCTTAGCTTGCTGGGGCCTGGCCAGCCACCGCCCCCCTCCCCCTTCCAGCTTTGTTTCCCTCCAGCTGAGGCTTGCTCTAGTGCCCCCTGGCTCCTAACCTGAGCTGCTGCAGGCATGTGGCTACATTTCTGGAATCAAAAGTGAATGTCTATTGCCAGTTCAATCTAAGCAGGTTAGACTAACCTGCAAAGATTGAATTGATTCAGGCTCTGGCTTTTTGAGTGTCTATATTTAGCCCTTCAGTCCTGTTTTATGTCATCTCAGCCATATAACACAGCAAGTAGATTGGCTGGATCAGGGTCCACCTGTGCGCATTTTTGGTTCAGTCACTGAGGTCAGTACTCACGTGCCAACTACATTTAAGTTGTACTAAATTATCATGCCAAAAAAAACCTTAAAATGAACAAGGAGACCAAATGGGGTGTTTTGGGTTTTTTTTTGGGGGGGGGGGGAGTGTAAACAATGTCTAACAAAGTTTTAACCTTCTGTAGACTTCAAGTCTTAGTTGGATCTTTCAGGCTGAAGGGGTATTTATTTGAAAAAGAAAAATTAATTTATCTTAGTCTGAAATGTATTAGAGTTCTTGTGATAACTAGGCTTCTTGCTGCTTTTGCTGCCATGGAAACAGACACTGCTGGAAATCGCTAGCTCACAAACAGGGTTAGAATGTGGGGGGTTACACAGACAAAATGAAGCTGCTTTCAATGGAATGATTTATTTTTAAAACAGTTGTTTTCAAAATGTGTTCTACAGAACCCTGGGGTTCTGCAGTAAGTCACTGGAAGTTCCACAAAGAGATGGGAGGTAATGGTTGAGCTGGCCAGGAGGTGGTGTGCTGCCATTGCCAGACTGGGCCATGTGGTTTTAGGGCAGAGGTAAGGGATCTGAAGCAGAGAAAGTGATATGAAAGTATGCCATGACTTCAGGAAGTTTGAAAACCACTTGTTTAAAGAAACCTGTCCCTAAGTTTCAACAAGCCAACCCTCAAGTCTCCATGGTCAAAGGAGTAAGAGTTGATGCACAAACAATTAGTGATTTGTAGAGGCTGAGAACTAGGAGTGCTATTTTTTTCCATTGATACCTGCCTGCATTGTGACTCCCAAACTCTGAAGGGTGTTACTTTTTGAGAAAATTAGACATTAAATTTTTTAAGACCCTGGCTTATGTCTGGAAACTTGCTTTAAATTCCCTGTTCTACCTAATTTCTCTCTGGGCCCTAGTTCTCCTTCTGGGAATGAGGAACCATGGTTATGTTTCCATATTAGGTGTCACAAAACAAATATAATTGCAATCCTACTCACAAGAGCCACAAAGCCCTAAAGGCATCAAGTTTCCTGAAACAGGTTTCAGCTAAGAGTGTGAGCCATTGTGTTATTGTAAGTTGACTGGAAGTTAGGTTGCAAGCCCTGTATTGGGGTAGGGCCCAAATGACTGGGGAATCACTGTTCTGGTAATTAGAGCATCTCCAACCAACAGAGAGATTTTTACTAGTTACTGACATCTGCCTCATTATACATAGTAGACATACCTGGCAGGTATATGCATCCCATGGCTAACCTTCTCCTATTTCATAGCCTGTAGGCTAATGCAGGCATAAGAAACACAGCTACAAACACAAGCTAGAGTAAAACAGTAACTAATGTGTGTTGTCTTATATTGGAAAGATGTTATTTGGAGAGACCCAGCAAGAAGTACACCTCTCCAATGTACCACAACAATGATAGCCACTACAGATCTATTCTGCTGGTGCTGTATAAAGTGGAGCTGAGGGGAGGGGAAGGTGTTCCTCCAAACACATGAGGAATTCTGTGTTGTACACTGAAGTTCAGGATTGGGCCTTGCTGGATACCTGTATCCTTGTTTGAAATAGCTTGCATCTGGTGAACTTCTGGGTATAATGCAATAGATGCCTGTTTGGAAAAATCTGAGGGTTGTTTCATCATTGAGGAAAGGAGTCCCAGTATGTGGTTGGCTGACCAAGTTTCTGCTGAATTGGTTACTTTAATGCTGTTGGGATTTAAATCGTATTGCTGATATGCCTAGAGCTTTCAATGGTGCATCTTGAGTCATTCTTAAATTGAAATGAATAAATATAAATGTGCTTAGGGATTAATTTTCTAACATATATAGGTCCAGCAGGAATCATTTACACTGCAGTTGGCTTATTCACTGATATAACATGTTCCTCTATAAACTGGGATGGGTTGTAGATGAGACGTATGTGGCCATGTATTTTTTCATCAGATGTCTACTAGGCCTGCGCGAATAGGTAACTATTTGATTCAGTTTTGGATTTGGCCAATTTGGACACCAGCAATTCAATTCAGAACTCTGAACTGGTTTTCTGCTTCAATTCGGCCGAATTGGCTTCGGAGCCGATTCAGAGATTCGGCTGTAGAGTATAACGGGAAATCAATGAAATATCTACAACTTTGTTGTTTTTTGTCTGATTCAGATGAAACTTTCAGAAGTGGTAGCCTCTTCTAAGGGCATAAGGTCTACCAAGTTTTGAGGAGATAGTTCCAGGAGTTCAGGGGAAACTGGACCCCAAATTCTTGAGAGCAAAACTCATCTCACGTGTGAGTGTTAAGCCACAGCAGGGTCAAAACTGCAGAGATGCTAGCCCCTATGGAGGCCATAATGCCTACCATGTTTCAAGGAGATAGGTGCGGTGCTTTGTGGGAAACCGTATCTCAAGCTATGGACAAGCAAAACTTGTGACATAGGTGACACTGTGTGTGTTAAGGCGTAGCAGTGTGAAAGCTGCAGGCCTGTTAGCCCCTGTGGAGGCCACAAAGCCTGCCAGCTGTCAAGGAGATAGGTGCAGGGGCTTCTGGGTTCTGGGGCCCTGCATCTTTAGCTGCCGACAGGCAAAACTCATGACATGGGTGCTTGTGCAACTGTGTCTGTCTTGGCGCATTTGGGAAGGTGGTGGGAAACTCCAGCAGTTCAATTCAGATTCATAGATTCAGCTTCCAAATCATCTCCGAATCCAGCTTGAAAGAATATGTGGATTAATGCCTGGCCCTAGCCCCCTCATCCTCTCAGGTGACAGGTACAGGCTGTCCTTAGACTTACAACACAATTGGTTCCTGAAACCTGTCTCAAGTCAAAACATTGTAACTTGGAACCAATTTTCCCATGGGAACAATGTTATAAATGGGGGATTGGTCCCATTACCACACTTGACGCAGTTGCATCCAGCTGGTAAGTCTGTTGTGGTGGTGGGGAGGGAAGGGGCACAGGGGACAGATCAATGATGTGCTCTGGAGTTGATCGGAAGAAGGGCCTGGGAGAAGGAGGCCAAGGTGAAGCAGAAGTTGAGTCTCTGGCACATGTGCCACCTCTCCATGCGGGGGATGCATGGCATTCATAAAAGTGGTTTTGCTACCAGTGCTTCTGTACCCCACACTGGTCTTCCCCCTTCCAAAGTGTATCATCCACAGAATCCAGAAAACCATGTTCTTCATTCTGGATCCACACAAGAAAAATGCACATGGAAAGGAAGAACCTAGACAAAAAGAAATGGACTGGGGGGCAAGGTGATGACAGACATCCTGTTCCTCCCTTCATGGTCTTTGAGCCAGAACTGCAAGCTGGTGACCGGGCCAGTGATCAAAACAGCCTGTTTTGTCAATGTCAGCGGGTCCATCGAGTACCCCCTCTATCCTCGTGTTTCCCACTTGCCGTGACTTGGATCTTAAAGAAATGAAATAGGGAGGAAGTGGTTGTTACAAGAGGAAGTACCCACGGGAAGCACCACACTGAAATAAACTTAGTTTTCTCCTTTTTTCTGCTTTTATTCAGTGGTTTGCAGGTGTTAACGGGGAACTCCCCTCTTGGGGGGAGATTGCGGTCCAAAGGGTTAATCTTGGGGTCTCCAGCCTCCGGGCCAGCCCCCATTCTAGGGTTACAGTTCAGGAAACCCGTGCTGCCCTCATCCAATTACTCTTTAGCAGCTTGTTACGGCCACAGTTGGTCCTCTCCTGGCCGCTAACAAGCCAATTAGCAGCTTGTTACAGCTGCCGCCTGCAGCTTTCCCCTGGCAGAGCTGGTGTGCAGGCTCTGCGGCTCTTCCTTGATCTCCCGGACCTCAGCACTGTGTTCCCCTCTGGGGCATCCTAGAGTCTCCTGGACCTTCCTGGGGTCTGTGTAGGAGTCCTTTCCCCTCTCACCACCTCTTCAACTCACCGGAGCCTCCCCAAACCTTGATAGCAGCATCTGCTCCGGTCCACGGCGCGGCTCTGCTCCGCTCATTACTCACCGCCATTCCTGTAGTATCCAGGTCAATAGGTGTCTGGGCTCTGGGATCCCTTTACCCCCTCTGATCCTGGGTTGGGTCCCACTTCCCAGATCCTTTTCTCTGGGTCTCTCCCTCTTGCAGCTCCTCTTGGTGCTTCCACTCTGGTGCCCAAAAGCATCCCTCCTCCTCTTCCTCTCTGTTTTATCCTCCGGAGTCTAGTCACCATTGGCTCCTTAGGGCTGGGGCCCGCCCTCCGTGTGGTGTAATTATTTCTGGCTGCCCCCATTCCTTTAGCAACAGGGTCTCAATGGGGACCCTGTTCCAGTCAAGTATTTTATAGGTCTCCTCCTGAGGAGTCAAAAGGAGGCCTGGTTCTGCATTGTGCTGAGTGAGTACAGGCATCAGAAGGATAGCACGATGATGATAACCAACCACAGAAAGATACAGAAAGCAGTCGGAGACGGACAGGCTATCAACCATGGAGCTGTTCTCTGAAGATGACTGCCAAGCTGTCTGGGATCGGATCTTTCACAAGGACCTACGAAAGGACCGCAGAGACTTGAACTGGCTAACAGATCACCGCATACTCCCAGTGAAGATGTCAAGATACAGAGAGGGGTGACAGACTAGCCCCAACTGCCCAAGGAAAAAGGGCCAAGATGAAAACAACACCATTGACCACCTCCTGTGGCACTGCCCCTATGCCAAGGGAGTTTGGAAAAAGATAAGCCATCTCCATGAAGAGGTGACATGGGTAAGGATGGTGACAAGGGAGGCGGCACTGTATGGACACCTGACTAAACAGCAGGGGTCCCCAACAACCCCTTTCGACCAGTGTGTGTGTATGCATTTTATATATATACAGACCACACTCTTATTTATTTATTTTTATTTATTTATTTATATAAAGAGAGAGAGGTCTGTCTGTCTTTCTGTCTGTCTGTCTCGCTCTCTCTGTCTAGGGATATGGAGATGTATCCCTCCCTCTCTCTCTCATATATATCTCACTATATATGTGTGTGTGTCTATAAATAGACGTAGATTTTATTTATGTATAGGTATAGATATCTGTATAGATATAGATTTAAAAAAATAAAATAAAGGTGGGGAGGAAGGCCCTTCCCTAGGGATCCTCTATCCTCTTCCTGCCCAGGACTCCAGAACATCTTAATGTGCCTCTGCTTGAAAGATACCAGCTCATTAACTTCTCAGTAAATGTGAGGCTTGTCAAAACTCTTATATAGTAGCCGCTGTCTTTACCAAACACTGGGGAAAAACATTGACCTTACACAGAGCGTAAGTGTTTAAACCATACTCAGGCTGCCTATATTTTAATACTGTTGTTACTTTTTAGATGCCTTTTTCCCTTATTAGTCAAAAATCCTAATGAATATGGTCTCACTCCAAAAACAATTTAATGGAAATTGCCCTAATGGTTCTTTATTTGAAACCTGAGCAAATGTGCTGTAAGGCTACAACATTAAAAATGCATTCTTCAGTCTTGTTGTCATAGTGATCCTACTGTGATATGCAATAAGTGCACAAAATTCATAACATGGATTTTTTGTGACAAATATTGTACCTAAAGTGTAAGGGATGGATCTTTCAATTTCAATTTTTTTTCTCGGAATCAAAGAATGAAAACTAAGAAATCCACATTAAATTTTGTATTGTAAAATCTTGTGTGCAAAAGTAGCTTTAAAACATGGTAAAAATGATAATGTTCACATGTTTAATATAAAAATCACTGAAATGCTTCAGGCCTGTCTTTGTGCCGTGCATGTATCATTTCTTATAGAGGTTATTTGGTAATAAAGTAATTTGTTTTGCTTAAGGGTATTTGATGTTTTTCCATTTTCTTTACACTTTATTCACATATGGTTTTTGGTGCCTACATGAAGATGAAGCTAAGGAGATAAACAGGCTAAACCAGTATATCCTTGTATTCCATGCTTTCTCCATTTATTTCTATTTGCTCTGATTTTCAAGGTATATTGGAAAAATAATTTAAATTGGTGCATGGATCTGTGTTACGATCTTTGGGCAATCCTAAGTAAAATTGGCAGGTAATAGAAAAAATATTTTAAAAACTATTACATATTTGTCAAGATGCATGCTGTAGCTTCTTCAACCGATTAGCAGATTTCTGGTCCCACAGGAAACTGATTGCATGGGAAAACACAAAAACAACATCATTGCTCCTTATGGGAAAATTTCTTTTCCCATTATATGCAGGAGAAAGTTTC
Organism: Crocodylus porosus; assembly: GCF_001723895.1. Taxonomy (NCBI): domain Eukaryota; kingdom Metazoa; phylum Chordata; order Crocodylia; family Crocodylidae; genus Crocodylus; species Crocodylus porosus. The sequence goes on from NW_017728943.1 coordinate 43,468,853, forward strand.
TGAAATACTATAGCATCGCTTCCTGACAACTCTCCTAGGAAGGCACAGTATGTAATTATGTCTGAATTTAAGATTAGTCTTATCAAATCCAATCCATAGTAGGTGTAAGGGTATGAGTTAACTGTAATATAACAGGAGATGTACTCTGTCATCTTTAAGCTTTTCTCATCAGATATGATGCCTACATATTATATGCCCAGAAAGAGCTAATATGTATATCTCCTCATTGACTAAACATGTGCCTGTTCCCCATAAAAATGAAATGCTAGAAACCTTGGGGGTAGAAGGAAAAGCTATGATCACTTCTCTTATCCTATGAAAGTACAAGAAAAACTGTACTGAGCAAGCTACTGCTGTAATAACTAACTGACATGGTGTTTTCAGCTGAGGCAGAATGTTAGGCATTTATTACTTGCTCAAACATTGCAAGTACAGTGCAAAACCAGAATATATAGACAAACAGAGATCACCTTGTGACAAATGGAAAACAATACAATACAAATGAACACATTTTTCTTACAAAATCTATGGGTTTCAGACAAGGTGTTACAAACCAGGTTCATAACAGTGTTAGAACAGTGTGAATCTGAAGGGACTTCACTAGATCTATATATTCATGCCGACGTGATCAGATTTTTGTCCCACTGTAAACTCAGAAGCCTTCCATATACTGTACCAATAACTTAGAGAAACCTCTGAGAAACTGTCACTGTGTTTTTCAGTAAAATTAACATTTAATGCTGTGAGTGGTATTTCATGGAAAAACATGCAAGGCAACCTAAAATATGATATATCCTGGGCTTCTGTAAATGGTGTATCAGTAGAATGAGCGGGCCAAATCTTGTCTTTAGTCATGCCTGTGAAGATCAATTTTATTTATTTATTTTTGCTGTTAGCATGGTTACCCAAATATGATAGAAAACAGTTTGTTTTCTGTTTTGTTAATAAAATTAGAGGCTGGAACCCTTGCTACTAATGAGAGAGAGAGTTTATTTATGGGTTCTTTCATGTCTTTCCCTGTGTTACTTTGCCATATAGAGAAAAAGAAAAAGCCCAGTGTTTCATTTCAGGCACTGTAAGGTTTATCTACAAATACCGGTAGGACGCACCCTGAGGATCAACCTTCAATCAGCCTCAGCCATGTAAGCCTCGTTTCCCCAACAGTCTTACCTAAGGGATAGATTTCTTGTTCAACTTGACAGTAACATTCTACTGCTTTGGGAGGTGGGGAAGATATATGCACAGACGATGCAAACCATTTAAACAGGGTAACTTTGCCCAATCCATTGTTGAATTATCAATGGAAGGATTCAGGGATATAGCTTGTTAGAGGTGTTGGTCTAAAAAGCAGAAGCAGACAACACTTTCTTGGGCAAGAGGCAATATCTCTTATTAGACCAACTAAATAGTAGCAAAAAAAGTCTTTTTTTTGCAAGCTGTTGTGTCCAAACATCCTTCATCAGGAAGGGAAATTCAAAGATCGTACAAGTTCTTCCAGGTAGAAAAGAAACTTCATCTTGTACAAGGGGAGGTAAAGGATAGTGGGGTTCCCCCAGGTTTCAACTCCATTTGTGATTACAATATCTTCCATGTTTCAGGGATATAGCTTGTTTGGACCCAAACACTTGCCAAGAGAATTTTTTTTGCTACTGTTTAGTTGGTCTAACAAAAGATACCACCACTAGCCAAAGACTTTTGCCTGCCTCTGCTTTTTAGACCAAGCTATATCCCTGTAACATGGAATATATCGTAATTAGCCATTTGGAAATGTAAACTTCATTGCTAAACAGGAAATAAGCAACATTTGACTCCCTGCCTGACATCTGACACCTTCAGGGAAGAAAGCTGCTAGAGCTTTGCCTCTGCCTAATCTGCATATTCACAGAACAACTTTTTCACAAATAGACTTTGAAATCTAGGGGAACTCCACCGTCCTTACCTCCCCTGTGCAAGTTGAAGTTTTTTTTCTACCCGGAAGAACTTTTACAATCTTTGAGTTGTCTTCTGCCTGACTAAGGGTGTTTGGACCCAAAAACTTGCAGAGGGGTTTTTTGCTGCTCTTGGATAGCTGTTTGTTGAAGGCAAGCCTGTTATTATCTACTCCCCAGCTGACTAACAGCAAGGTCCTCTTATACTTGCCTTCTCTGCAAGATACTCCAGGACAGTTGTATGCCTATCTGCTTCTGATCCTGATGTATTCTTACATCAATATACAAAATTGATTATAAATTACTGTGGGGTACGTGTATATGTTCTTAATTTTTTAAAATAAAAGTCTTGTTTAGGATGTAAATTGAAAAGAGCTCCAACAAGCTGACAGCAATATGGAAAGAAATGAGACTGTTTCAGTATACAATATTGCAGTTTGTCATATATTAGGTAGCCAGCAATTTCTTCTGAAAGTTATTTGTTTTTAGTGATAAATTATTGTCGCTTTGCTTTGGAAAAATCACAGTAACCCATAAACCATTCAATGGACTGAAAAGGTATTGTTCTGTTTTTAATATTTCTATCTGCATGCATTCTAATAATGTGTAGCATGAACTGTAGAGCATCAAGACCAAATAATTAATATGGACAGAAATAGACTTAAATTTCAAACTGGAGTGTTGGTCTGGACCTGGCTTATTTATGTACCCCAGTTAATTATCCAATGCACTCTGTCTCTCAGTACCCTACAACACACCACTGCAACACAAGGTAGACACATACATGTTGTTTTACAGTTACACATGCTGCCTCTATTAAGTAGCTCCATTTTCACAGGGCTCTACTCTTATGTGCCTTAAGTTTATGTGCCTCTTCTGTGTATTTGTTTCCTAGGCTCTTTTCTGATCTGGTACACTTTAGTAACCTTCACCATATGAACTAATAGCAAGCATATGGTTAACCAACATTTTGAATAAAATCAGATGTAAACTAACTTGAAACATACTTGTTTGTCCTCAGACGTTTGTGATTTTTTTTTTTTAATAGCATTTTAGCTCTTTGGGACACTCTTATTTCTAATTAAGGTATTATTTTTGATTTGTTGTTTCTTTGCAGTGACAGAAAATCATTATTAACTGCTGGTTGTTTTAGAATCTTGTATAAAACCAAGTGGGTAGTTACATTCTGTTGTTTGAGCCACATGTCTACACCCCTGCCTTCACCACTATCAGAATTACCTCTAATTGGCAACCTTATGACCTTCTCAGTTGGGGGTTGTATTGGAAGGTGTGGCGGTGTTTAATTTCCCAGCTTCACTCCTAGTTCCATGTAATGTAGATGCCAAAATGACACTCCACTCACAGAAGAGTGAACAGATAAGTGTCTGGACAGATCTAATAAGTCACTAGCACATGACTACAGCTCCACTTCCCAAAATCATGTGGTAATGTTGAAATCTGAGCTTTCTTTTCAATTGCAATGATGTTATCGTCTTGAGATTTGCATAGATGAGCTTGGAAATATAAGCTGTGTCTGTCTGTCTGTGTAATATCTGCCTGCGTTTGCGGCAGACACTAGCAAAGAGAGAGGGGAGAAATGTATCATACATTTATTTTTACTCTTTTTATTATAAATAAATGCTTTATGGCCATAACAATTTTAAACTCATTGATTTGATGCCATTTTAAAATAAATATGAAAGCATATGACTGACTGACTGAAAATCTTGTTTACACCCTGAGAATGTGTTTATATGAGAGCACTTTTTTTAAAAGCATCACATTATGAAATAGCAACTAAAATGGACCACTAAGTGGAGGGACTTCTACCAAAAACTTCTTACAGCCTCTCTCCAATCAATCATATACAACAACTTTAGCAAAAGTCAGAGAATATTTAATATTATAGTTATACCAGGAAAGGGGGGCAGGGGTTGCCTCAAAACTGATGAATTGGAAATTGTATTTCAAGGTTTGCTTCTTGGGAATTGGCTTATAGGTATATAGAGTGGTTAAGGATGGGCAGCAGAGGTTAACAGATTTCTAAAACCCTGGGTCACATACACTGTTACGTCAATCTTCAGAAGCAGACAGGCTGTCTAACATAACAAGGCCAACAGATGCACATACAGCCTGAGAAAGTGGGAGCATGTACCTCACAGTTCCATAACATGAGATAAGATGGCACCAGTTTGCAAGGCCCCAGAGTTTTCCAGTTTTGGGGGAACAGACCAGATTAGGGGGATAGCAGTAAAGTTCCAAATTAGGATATGGGCATGTGATAGGTTTATGAAAATGGGATTTTGGATGACCATGCTGGATGTGAACAGTGTAATGAACACCAAGAGACCAATTGGCGATAGGCATGGATGAAGAGTCATCAGGAGGGAAGAAGAATACAAAAGCAGATACTTGAGAGAAACAAAGAGCCCTCTTCCTGGGTCTTCCTTCTCCCTGACCTCCTCTCTGAGAGGTGTCCCTGTCCCTGTCCCTGTTCCCTAGGAGGGGTCCCCAAGGCCACCATGGACAGAGGGTACACCACCAGCCTATTGCATCTGACCCACTGGAGGGAGGGTGTGATCCTCAGCATACCATCTCCAGGCTGCTGATATCTGATACCGAAGAGAGAGCCTTAGAGTGAAGCCTGCATTCTGGCCAGATATTTCTTGAATCTGATGACAGCCTTAGAATTGGTAAATATATAGAATTGCTTGATTGCTTGTATTGTTTCTTTTCTGTTATCACTGTAATAAATTGGCCTATTATGGAATGGAAAGGTTGTAGTCAGTCTGAAGATGGGTCCCCAGGTGGATCTCCCTCCCTCCCCCACAGAGCAAGGCATCTGGGTTCTAAATCCAGAGCCAACAAACAGCACCATTAATATAGAGAAAATGAAGCATCTCCCAGTGAGACAGTAGATGAACTGTTCTACTACTTGACTAAAGCAAAGACAGCCCAAGTAATGGGGCATTTTTTCCACATCGCAATTACAGTGATCTGTGGTAATAGGCAGGATGCTTTCACAGATATTCAGGTATTCTAGAATTTCATGCATCAGTGTTGAGAAGCTATTCACCATTTCATGGTGCCAATGCATCATTTCAGCCCAGTGCTAAGGGAGCAGAAACCTATATTAGAACCACCTAACTTTCTCGAGCAGATAAACTCTTTTAGAAGTAGAGCCCAGTAGAATGTCTTCCTGCATTACTCAGAGTGTAGACAAAAGGGGAAGTCCAGGCTCTTCAAAATGCCTAAATTAAATCCATGGATTAGAGAGATTGCTAGAATATTTAGTCAAATAGTCTGTACAAAACAATCCATAAAATACAAATAAACAATTAATTTTTTGCTGAAGTTTGATAGTTTCTATATAGAATCATTTGAAATATTTACTTTTTCTTCAAAAAACTACCCATGGCACAGAATACATTGGTGGCAAATATAAGTCTGTATAGTAAAACTAAAAACTGTGTATTTTTTTCTAGTGAAGGAGGTAAGATATCAAAGTTAGAAAAATGCAAATCTTGACAAACAGAGAAAATTCTTATAGAATGTAAAACAAATAGATACTTTGGTTGTTATTTATCTGTCTCATTCTGTGGGTCACCTCCTGGTGCTGCAGACTACAACATGAACTGGGATACTAGTTTTCAGTAATGAAAAAAAAATTTCTGATAAAAAGACATAAAAATCCATGTTTTTCCAGTGAGCCCTACCACAACGCTGATTGGCTAAAGAGCCCTGGCAGTGACCCCACCCCTCAGCACTGATTGGCCAAGAGGGTTGCCCTTCAGATTGCCCTATACCTCACCACTGATAGGCCAAGAGGATGGCTGTTCATATGGCTCTGCCCCTTGCCACTGATTACTGGAGGGGGTGGAGCCACATGATGGGCAGTCCTTTTGCCTAGTCAGTGGTGGAGGAAGAATGGGGTGTATACTATCTTGGCTGCTTCTCTATGTGTTGGTGGCTTCTTGCCCGCAGCAGGCTGCAGCAGTGGCTATGAGAACTGCTGGCTCCCACTGGGGAGCCAGCATTTTATTTTCAGTAAGTTTTTTGTTTTGTTTGTTTTTGGGGGGGTTGGTGATTCTAAAGATTCTCTGTGAAAATCAAAATTTTATGTTTTTCCATGGCAAATAGATTTCTAGGATCCCCGAACATGAATGCCTATTTAGCCACTTACAGTATGTGCAGATGTTACACTTAGATAGATGTAACTAGAGTTAGGTTGATCTAGGTGCTGAACTGTACATACATTTGGGCAGTTTGGATCATGCAAAAAATGGTTGGCCTGATCCAACTTAGGTTGCATAAAGGGATGCACTATGTAGATTGGGCTAACTCATACCCAGTCTAACTGAACATGTGTATACCTCGGGCTGGGAAAGCCCAGCCATTTGCCCCAAAACTGTGCTTTTCTTAACCCCCCCACCTCAACCCTGGCCAGGCGATTTTTAGCCCCTGACCCCTCCCCTCTCAATCCATCCTGCATGCTCTTCCCCACAACCCTGACTGACTTAGATTATATTCCTGGCATGTACCTGAATATATGTGTACATACAGGGGCCCTATCTATAAGCAACTTAAAGTTAAGCCACATGATTACAGATCAGGTCTTGTGAATGTGTATGCATGCCATTAGTTTATAAAAGGTATACTAAAGAGGGAGCAAGAGAAATGGGAAGATTTAAGGTTCATATTTTTTAAATAAATTGAAAATAGCCCTTTTAGAAGGCTCTATTTTATGTCGATTACTACTTGCAGGGAAAATCATAAAAGGAAAAAAATCATTTTCACCAGTAGATGTGAAATAAACAATCTGTTTTGTATTTTCATTTAAATGTTTGCTATATTTACTTCTCTCCTCCTGTAGGTAAATAGACTTCTAATCTACTGAGTAAAATATTGGGAGAGAATGTTTCTGCCAAATACCTTTCTAAAAGTATTTCTTGTGGTTTAGACCAGTCAGCGGAAACTGTGAAGAGATGATAAAATATTATTTCTAGTAGTTGTAGATAACTTCAAGCATGTTGTTTTATACACTACATTTTCATATTGCATATGGAGAATTTTCCCAAATTTTTTTTTTGATTATATAAGAATTGCCTTATCCAGCTCCTATAGACTGAATACAAACTGCAGTTATTCCCTGTGGAACCTAAGGGGTTTAGGCCTAGATCCTCAAATTGACTTAAGTGTTTAACTTGTGTTAAATCAGTGGGCCTTAGATACCTAAGTACTCTGGAAGATCTGTGCTTAGGGGAAGCTTTTAAAAGATATGTAGAAGCCTAACAATGTGGAAGATTATGTAAACGTCTGGGTGGTTGTGGCGGAGCACCTTTGGGGGTGCTTGCTACTTGAGGGCTTTCATGGGCTCCGAGGGGAGGCTGCTTTGGTGGAGCAGCAGGGGCAACCTCCCCCAGGGACTCTTTTAAGGGGGAAGGTGTGTGGCAGGGCACCTCTGGTGTCTGCCACTTTAAGAACCTGATGAGCGGCCATTTTAAGATTCAGGCCAGCAGAGCTGGAGGCAGCACTGCTGCTTGGCACAGAGGAAACAACATATCCCACTGGAGCTGCTGCTCTGGTAACACCAGGAGGTAAGAGCAAGAGCTGATGGGGGATGGTTAGGAGGCTCTTGGTCCTGGGCAAGACCTAGAACTGCACCCTGCCAGAGATGGGTGGCCTGGTGGGGCTGCTTGTGGTGGAACAGCTCCTGAGAAATGCCAGGGCAGTTACCATCCCAGTGGAAGGCAAGTAGGGGAACCTAAACCCCAGCCCCCACCTTCAGGTGGGTCAATTCAAATCTGTGGTAGTTGGGGGCCAGGCATAGCTGTGGCCACCTGAGCCTATGTGGGGTGCAGGACCCTGGAGTGTGGAAAGTGGGGCCAGTCATGGCTGCAGCCACTTAAGCCTGTGGGGTGTGTATGTGACCCCAGGCCCCAGCTTGAGGGAGGGGTAGAGTATGGGCCTCAGTGGAGGTGTAGAGCGGGGTGCAGTGGGACACCCGACAGCTGCCACTTTGGTGCAGGCTGGGAGGCCTGAAGAGCCTACCAAGCAGCATGGGGTCTAGCGAAGAGGCAAGGAGCCCTGACTGTGTGTGTGTGTGTGTGTGTGTGTGTGTGTGTGTGTCTGTGTGTTGGGGGGGAGGGGGGAAGGAATCCAGTGAGAGTGAGGGGCTCAGAGCTTAAGGAGAGAGGCCGGGATATAGTTACATGTGAATGCTGAGAAGGGCAAGTAATGAGGCCCTGTGAACAGGAGGCCTAAGATGAGGCCCCATGAGGATCAGGCATGAAGTGGGCCCCGGTGAACAGAGGGCTCAAGGGTAGGCCCTGCTAACATGGGGGCCAGGTTAGGTCCAGGTAAGCCTTCAGGTGCCTGAGGTCACAGGTGGGCCAGAGGCTGATTGGATGGTGCAGCTGCAGAAGTGCCACGGGTAAACAATGGAGCGGGTGAGGAGCCCTTAATTCAGAGCAGTTGGGTGAGCAACCTGGTAAGGGACTAGAGGCAGAGTCACTCCAGCATTCTGGAAACCACCGAGTTCTCTCTCACATAAGGGTTGCAGGAAAGGCCCAAGAGGCTGCACACTCGCTGGCCAGGGAGTGCAGGGAAACAAGCACTCGGGTGAAGGCAAGGTGAGTGTGACCCCAGGAAAAGGAGGGTGTGGTCTGAGAGTGGTCCCTCAAAGTGGCAGTATGAGAGAGGCAGTGGAGTGGGAGAAGCCTCAATGAGGGAGGCGGTGTGAGTGTGACCCATAATAGGGCAGAAAGTGAGAGGCCTAATACTGGGATGCATTGAGCCCAGCCTCAGACCGGAGTAGAGCACAGCTGTTAAGAACATCTGCAAGGCTTGGGATGTAGTATTAGGGTGTTTGGAGCTACATACATAGGCCCAGGAGAACAGGGCATACTAAGGGCAGCCTCCCACCTAATTAACACCACAATTATGTATTGAGAAGATGGGCAGTATGCCCAGAGGCAGATGAGGAGGCTAGCACTATGGCTAGTCAAGGAGTTCCCACTTTGCCACAGCAGTGTCTTTTTTTGAAAGAGGCATTGGGTTCCTGTGTGCATCTTGAGGTACATGCATATCTTTGTATATGTAGTGCTCAAATCTTATTTAAATTCAGTGGGAGTTCAGGGGTAAAATCCTGGCCTGATGGCAACCAATGGCAGAATATTGATTTTGATGAGGCCATGATTTTCTATTTTTGGATTAGATGTCTAGGCTGCATTGTTCAACAAAGATTCAAGCTATGGTGACCACAGCAGAGAGATGCTGGATACTTAGGCTGCCTATACACATGCTGGTTCACATTCAAATTGGAATACAAGGGAGCAGAGTCAGCTAATCAAGTCTACTCCACATTCTAATTCAAATGTTTCAGCATTGCTTTACAGTCATATGCATTAAGCACCCCCTCCACACCTCACTCAAGTTTTAAAATGGGAGCTTTAACTAAAGTTCATTAAAAGGACATACTTTGCAAGTAAAAGATTTGGAAACAGGGAAGAAGTCTGGGAAAGACCCATGCAACCCACATGCCTAGTTTTAATATGTAGGAAGAAAAAAGGAGTAAGCCAAGGTACAGAATGGATAAAAATGCAGGAGGTAGAAGGATAGGAGGGCAAGGAAAAAGAGTACTAATGTTGATGACAGCAGTATCTGAGAAGGTACTGCAGTTACTGAAACAACTGTCCATTGTCTAACAACTTAATGTGGTCAGTGAAAAACCACTGACTTTTGTTTTTATACATATAATCCATGCCAGCATGCTAGGCTGGGTGATGTGCTGGATTCCAGATCCTCAGGATGCCAGTCGCCTTGGGAACCCCCTCAGGCAGGTCTGCTGACTGAGGTGTCCCTTGGAGAGGTGTGTCCCTCACCACCCAAGAATTTGCTCCAAGCCCAATAAACACATTAGGTTCTTTATTATATACAATTATATACAGAAAAGAAATAATTAAGCAAAAGAAGAGTATCTATATTAACAATAAAACCAGCAACTTAATAAAATCTACATCTACAACATTTAGGTAAATAATTCCCACACAGGGGGTGGTCCCACTTGTAAGATAACTTCAGTAATTACTTTCACCTGGTTATAACCCCTTTAGAAAAACAGATTCCCTTATGATCAAAATCTACTCCCATAAAATAAGTGGCAACACAATTATTACTATGACCACTAGATGGTGGAGATGAGGCTCCTGTTGCTCCAGGGACTCTGAACTCCCTTCTTCAGACTGGTCCTCACAAGACAAGCCTCCAGTCTGCTAATGCAGGCAAATAGCTTCCTTTTATTTCTCCTGAAATACACTACCTGCAAACTCTATGGGGTTAGGCGTCTCCTCACATTCCCATGTGGTTTGTGCCTTCTCAGCCCGCTCCTCCTTAGGGGCTGTTTCCCCTCCCCAGCACTTACACAGGCAGACAAGAGATCCCCCCAGCAGGTCTTGGATCCTGAAGCCCCAAGGCCTTCCTAGCTCAGATAGGGCTCCCTTCTGCAGGTCTCTGACCCAGCAGCTTCTCCCAGCTCCCGGCCAGCCTACCCACTTCTGTTGACCAGTCCCTTCCCCACCTCACCTGGGGTACCTGTGTCCTGAAGCTGCACAATTCTGCACTCAGTGGGGAAATCGGGTCCTTGTGGGGCAATACAGGTTCTCCTTCATCCTAGTATCTGCTCCCTGAGCAAGTTTTAGTTCCTGTTCCAGTGGCAGGGAGTGGAAAAGGGGGCTGTATCTGCCCCCTCTTTCTAGACTGGAATTAGCTCCTCTTCTCTCCCTATTTTCCCACTTTTCGGCTGTGTTTGCATCATAAAACAGCTAATCAGAGCCTTCAGTTTGCAACAGGGCGGGTCTCTGGTCATAGTGCAAATGGTCCAATGAAAAGCATGCACAGTGCACAGCATGCTTTTCTGCCTGGAAAAGCCATGGCACCCTGTGCAAGCATTTTGTTGTCCTTTTCTTGCAAAGGTTCTTAACAATGCCGCGTGCCCACTTAGCTTACAGCCAAGCGAGCTGTGTAGATGTCGCATACAGTAATGCAAGATACCTGAGAAATGAAATAGAGGACTTAAAACTTAGGATGTAAAACAAGTTAATAGAAGGACATGAGAAGACTATACAGACCAGCAGTCCCCACTGGTATACTAGTTTTGAAGGATATGTGCTGCCCAAGATCTAGAAATAAAGGCAGCAGTGTGATTAGTAGTGAAGTATGTTACTATGTGATAGACAATTAAAAATAGAAATAGCATAAAATAAATAGAATCTGTGAAGGATGGCAAAAGAGTGGGATACACTGATACTGATATAAATCAGATTTGGTTATGGACCAAATAGAATGCTGGTTGAGCAACAAATGGTACTAAGAATTGTATTGTCCTGGGAGACTTTAATTTTCCACGTATAGATTGAAAATAATGTTTGCTTCCTAATAATAGGGGACAGATTGTTGAATGTAATAACTGGCATTTCTTCATCAAGGAGTCACTGAGAAACAAGAGATTATATTATTTTAGTTAAGTTGATTTGCTTTGCTTTAAATTAAGTGGAAGGAGTGGTGAGAGATGCGTGGGTGAAGCCCGCTGTGCCCCCCCTCTGCCGACCCCCAGCACAGCCGGAGATAAGCGGGCTCATGGTGGGAAGGGGTTAACTCCTCGCTCCCTGGGAGGAGGCCGCTGCCTGGTGCCGGGCCGAGTCAAGCCCCCGCCCAGGACCCTACTTGGCCCAGCCCCCCCCAGGGAGCCCCGCGACCAGGCTGCATAAACAGGCACTCGACTTAGCGTGGAGTTCGCGCAGGGGAGGGTGCAGGAGGGCACGAGACCCTGCCTGCAACCCCCCCAGAGTAGCCAGCCCCAGCCGTAGCCAGCCTACCAGAGGCATGACACGCATGGGCACACGCCACACCCCGAGGGTCCCCTCGGGCTCTGCGGCCCCCCCATTGGGACCTCAGAGATGGCCACCCAGACGGAGTCCATGGTTCCGGGCTCCACGCAGATGGAGACCCTGGCTCTTGGCTGCGGGGGCTTCCTGTCCCTTTTTCAGGCTCTGGGGCCCGGGAGCATGGCCACCTCCCCTTGCGGGGTCTGCTCCCTACTGGGGTCTCTGGC
>NW_017728943.1:43480902-43548149 GCF_001723895.1 Crocodylus porosus
AGCTGACTTCCTGCCCTTTGGGCAGGGGGCTGGACTCGATGATCTCCCGAGGTCCCTTCCAGCCCTAATGTCTATGAAATCTATGAAAAATAGGCCTGTAACTATGCTCAATTTCAAAAGGGCAAACTGATAAACTAAGGGAACTAGTTAGTGAGTTCAACTTGAACCAGTGAGCTCAGATGGGAATATGGAGGATGCTTGTATTTTCAGATGTAAAATTAATCTCTAACTTGTTCCAAGTAAAAAGAAAAAACATGTAGGGAAGCGCTGCAAGCCAGATGGACAAATATTCTCACCAAGTATTAGGAATAAGTAGACAGCCTGCAAGAAAAATGTTGTATTTTAGTGGGGGTTAAGGGGGGAGGGAGAAGAGGCAGGAATGAGGCAGGAGGGACAGGTCTCAAAGAAAGTTGTTTTAGAGGTTAGTGAACACAGAATCAAACAAGAATTGCCAAAAGGCAAGCTGAGTTAGACATTTCAAATAAAATTAGAGCAAATAGCAAACGGTTCTTTAACTATAGAATTTAAAGATGACCTGGAGCAAGAAAGATGTAAAGATTTAAAGATTACCTACATACTGCTCAAATATATATGAACTCTGTGCCTTGGATTCCAAGAAAGATGTTGATCCAAGGTAGGCTGACTAATGATAAAGAGGTTATAAAATTGGCAGCAACTACAGCTGAGGGGGGACTAAAACATGGAGTTCAGTGCACTCAGCTCAAAGATAGAAGCTCAGAATTCAGAAAAAAATTGGCCTGTGATATTGCAGGCCTGGTAAAATAGGATTTTTAGGAAATGTATGAAGCCAGGGCGATGACATGATCGGGGAATAGCAAATGCAGTATCTAGATTTTTTAGTATGGAGGAAAAAAGTAGTTACCTGGTCTCTGCCTGAAGGAGAGGAATTCAAATGAACAGGTGTAAAGAAAGGCATCTTGGATATAATCAGAGAACTGAGGTGCTTATCTTATGAGAGGAGGCTGAAAGGGCTCATGGTTCTTCCCTATGAGAACAGCACGGAGCAAGCACCAAGGAGGAAGAAGAGCTACTTAATATAAAAGATAAGAACAAATGGGTATAAAATCAATTTAGTCTGGAATTAAGACTCTGGAGAATCAGAGAAACAAGTTGAAGGACAGACTATCTACAAAAGTAGTAGAGGGCAGGAAACCTACTGGATTTCAAGATGGAGCTTGTTCAATATATGAAATTGGTTTATGAAAGAAATGATATGACATGATGATCAGTAGTAGCCAGGTACTGCACTTGGTCTCTCTCAGTCCTATGTTCATATGGTACCAATTATATTCTAAAAAGCAGGTGATTTTAAGAAATTATAAAACTTTGACATGCTGTCCTACATTACTTGTGGGGAAATCATGTTGTAAAGTGAATGAGATAACTTGACATGGTCAGGAACTAAGGTCATGTTCCTAAGTAGCAATAGTTGCTCTATGATCTGCATGCATTTGCCTCCTTTCAAATAATAGCCCATTTGGCTGCAAAAGTAAACATTTTCTTTTGCTCCTCTTATTGTATTTTAAGTTTTAAATCTTGTCATCAATACTGTTTACCACAGCGTGTCTTGGCATGATCAAGAAAGTCATCCCTTATCAACTCACACAAACGCGGATGTATCATCTTTCATTCTAGGGATAGCTGATAGTGTGAGGTAATCAGCCATACTAGTCTAGCTCACCATTGTTTGTCTTGCCATCTGTCTTGCTCCCATGTGTAATGTATAATTGACAGCAAGGGTAATTAATAATGCTGTGGGGTCCTTTCCATTACCTGTTGTCTATTTCAGTAGGAATAAACCAGTTCACTGAGCGCTGAGGGAATAGTAGCATTTAATGATGAAGAACATGAAGATTTGGACGTGGTTTTTAAATATTCATAAGATAGAAAGAAGGGGTAATATCCTTTTAATGTCTGCCTTTTATATAGCTAACAAAACCTATATTATGCTGGCTTTTTGAATATACCTTGAAGCAGAGTTGGATGAAAAAAAATCACAGCAATACATTGGTGAATTTAGCTCTTGTTTCTGTTAACAGACTGTTTCTGTACACACAGCAGTTGAGTTTTTGATGGGTTTGTTTGAAATTTGAAATGTGTTTGTTTGATTATTTTACAGTTGCGCGGTATGATTGGCCATCTGAGTCACAGGATATTGTTTCTGTTCTGTGTGGCTCTCAATGTATGATCTCTAATACAGATGTTAAACTCTCTCTGCTTTCTTCCCAAAAAGATACCACACCTATCTTGATTACTCACTAAACTGTTTGCACCATTCTGAATGCATCTACATGTGCAATGAATGCACCTGAGTTTTCTGTGCAGAAAGTTCAGGTTCATTAAAGTGCTCCCCAGTGCATGTCTACACTAGTGCTCCCACCAGGTGTGTCCACATGAGCACGCACATGCTTCTTGCAGCATCTCAAACCCCTTTGAAATGCTGCAAGACACATGTGTGGGAACAAAAAAACATTCCCTGCATTGCATATTTATTCAAAATTTGGTACCTGGACATACAGGTACCAAAATAAAATCTGGGCAAAAAAGCAGGGCAGCTGGAGGCTTGGGTCCTCCTCTGGTACCAGCCAGATTATCGCAATGGCTGGCCCCTCCCCTGGTGCTGAAGCCTACTACCTGCCTGTGCAGGGCAGGCAATGTGCAGGCTACAGGGACCCAGGCTCCATGCTAGGTAAATAGGGGTTGGGGGGGGCTAGAGAAGCGGGGAGGGCACCATGGGTTCCCCCACTCACTCCCCTGGCCCCCCAATTGCTTCCCCATCACAGCCCCAGCTCTCCTCACTTCCCTAGTGACCCAAATTGCTATCCCAGGCTATGATCACTCCCCTGCCCAGCCCCAGCCCCCCGCTCACTCCCGCATTTCCTCGCTCACTTCCCCAGCTCCCCCACTCACTCCACCATCCTCCTGCTTGTTTCCCAGTTGGTCCCAGCCCCCACGCCCAGCCCCAGTATCCCTGCACTTACCGGCTGCAGCTGTAGCCATCGGGGCTGCTTGGAGCCTCATGGCATAGCCCCCCTACATAGCAGGGGGCAGCAGGGCTCAGCCCCAGCTGCCTGGAATCCACGCTATTGCTGCTGCATCATGCAGGTGCAGCCCAGCTGGGTAGGGTGCCACTCAGTGCCTTGTACTGTCAGGCAGCTCAGATCTGCTTGGGCTGAGCAGCAGCAGGCTCCAGGTAACAGCTGCAGTGACCCCAAGCTGCCAGAGAGTGTGCAGCACTACACGGTGCCCTGCCAAGCCGGGCATCATGAGCGTGGGTGCCAGGTGGCTGGGGCTGAACCCTGCTGCCCCACGCCATATGGGGGCTGTGCCATGAACCCCTGAGCAGCCTGGATGGCTGCTACTACTGCCAGTGATTGTGGAGAAGCTGGAGTTGGGCAGGCAGGGGGGTGAGCAGGGACTGGGTCTGGCCAAGGGAGTGAGTGGGGGGGAGGGAGGGGGGCAGGGGAGCGAGTGGTGGAAAGTGGGATGAGCGGGGAGCTGGGGCTGGTTGGGGCAGTGAGTGGGGGGGTGCTGGCAGGGGCATATGGGACCTGCAGGTGGCTGTAGCTCCTCTTGGGGGACAAGCTCCTGTTGGGGGGCTGTGGGCCCCTGCTGGGGGGGCTGCAGGACCCTGTTGAGGGGCTGGTTTAGGGTTCTGTGGGATGAGCTGTGGGGGGAGCTATCCAGAAGTTGTGCCGGGGGCTGTGCCCTGTGGGGGGCAAGGGACCCACCACTCCTGAGCAGACCCATCATACTCACAGTCTCCCAAAATCCACTCAAACTCCACATCTCCAAGTCGCACAAACCCCTCACTCACATGCTGTGGGTCAGGAGTGAGGGGACTGTGGGGGACAAGCAGGCTGTGGGTTGAGAGTCAGGGGCAGGGCACTGGCATATCAGTGCTACTCAGCACTGCACATCCTGGTGAATGAAGAGGGAAGGGAAAGCTCTGATTTTTCTATGACAGAAAAGCCAAAAGTAAATGCCAAACTGTATAGATATTTATCATTTATTTTATCATGATGATACAAGCACTGGTAGGCTTCCAAACTGTTTAAAATTGTAAATATATAAATAAAACATTGCTCAACCGATTTGATCTCTCTCTCTCTCTCTCTCAAATATATAATCTACTGGTCTTTTGTTTTAATGGTGGAAGAACATGGATTTTGGGGTATTTTAAAGCGTGAGTTTGGGATTTTTTTTATCACACAGGGATTTTGCAATTTTTAAATGGGAAACACCAGAATTCCTTCTATTGAGGCAAGTGGCAGGACTCGGGCAGAGGAGCCTGCTCAAAGTTGGCACCCAGGACCCAGGTGGAGGTGGCTGACCTCCTGGGCACTTGAGGCCAGGAGGACATGCTTTGACAGTTCAAAGGAGACCACTGCACTGAGAACATGTTCTGGGTGATAGCTGCCCAGTTAGCCAGGCAGTGGCACACATGGCAATAATGCCACACAAAGGCCAACTGTGTAGCCACAGCCTACTGGCAGCTGGCCCAGAGGGCAGGTGCCTCTAATGGTCATACAGTCCCTATCCGGGTCTAGCAGCCATGCAGCCTTGGAGCCACATGCTGTCACAGGTGGCAGCAGGTCACAGCCAGGCAGCAGCCCCCACTGCTAGACTGCTGCAGTTGATAAAGGGTGCAGGAAACTCTCAGGGAAGCTTCAGCGGTCCAGCTGACATAAGGGGTAGCGTCTCCAGGTACTAATTGGTTGGGCCCTACAAGTCCTTCAGAGCGAATAGCCCTCAGCTACCTGCCAGGGCATCTTTTTTATACTGCTGGGGCCAGCACAGGTACTGGCCCCAGCCTCTAGCTCCCCTGGCTGCAGATCTGGGAGGAGCCAGGAAGGGTCATTTTGCCCCAGGTGGCACAATTTGCCTCACATCAAAGTTCATGTCCAGGCACGTGCGCCAAGGCAAAAAACCACAGCTCAAATTTGCACCGCTTTTATTTGAGCTGCTGTAAACACACATGCCTTCATGTGTGGATGTGCCAGTTGGGAGCAAATTGAGCCTGACATGAACAGCCCAGCCCTGGGCTGCGCCTGCCCTACTTTTCCCCTCTGAGGAGCCAGGGGGAGCTCCAAGCTTCCCTGGATGGCATTGGGGCTTAGGCCCAATTTTTTGAGCTGTCCTGGGTTGGTGGGCAGCTTTGTCTCAGCTGGGGGGAGATCGAGCTGGCTCTGAGCTGTGGGGAGGGAAGGAGAGCTGTTGTCCAAGCTAGCCTGGCAGCTGCCTCCTAGCCACATGGAGATCAGGACCTGTCCCAATCTCAGTGGGGCAAAAAAAAGCTGTCCTGGCTGCCAGACTTACCATTTGGGACTTCAGGTATGGGTTCCTCTTTTATCCCACCTGGTCTGTTCAACTGTGAATATTGCCAGTGCAGTGGAATAGCTTCTGAGGCAGCAATGGTCAAAATCAGAAAATATAAACAGTTTGGGAAGAAAATATAAATTGGGTGAGGGGGAGGATGATGATGACTGAGTGGTTATGACAATGAGAAGACTCCAGCCCTACTAATAAATAATGCATGATCTCCCTAATTTTCCTGCTCAGGACTACTAGTGCATGAAGCCACCATGTAAAGTTGAGAGAGAGAAATGCAAGTAAAAGGAGGTCTGTGTGAACCCTCCTTCAGAGCTGGCCTGTTACCTAAGTTGTTCCTGGATAAATATATTCTACCTAGTGGCCTCCCTTGGAGTTCTGCTTGACTATGGCATTCTGGCCAGAACTGTTGAGAAATGTTCCTGGCGCTGCTATCTGACAGCTCCACGGCCCCTCAGAGGTGGCTGCATTTCATCAGTGGGTGAGTTATAATTCTAATCTGTTAATTGTTTGAGGATTTTTCTGGATGAGAGGCACTTTATATGTAAATTGTTATTTGCACAAAAGAATTTCCAGTCAAACAGCTGCATTGTTGTCTGCCTAATATTCACCAGGGAGAAATGCCAGCATATTCAGTCACCTACTGGCAATGGCCCTGAGCTAACACTCAGCTAATAATATCATTCACACACTTAGGAACATATTATGCAAGTTATACCTACAGATGGGGACTGTCTGCTGGAAAATGGTAATTCCAAAAAGGATTTAGAGGTCATAGATAAGCAACTCAGCATGATCTCCCAATGTAATGCTGTGGCAAAAGGGCTTGTGTGTTTTGTTTCTTTTAGCTGCAGGGGAGTAGGACCCAGGAGCAGGAGGTGGTTTTTACCACTGTATACATCACTGATGAAACCAGTAACACTGAAAATTGGAGAGGGTGAAAAAAGAATCACAAACTGTTGAAGGGCTGAAGAAGATGCCTGACAATGACAGTCTCATATTAGTCAAGATCTTTATCTTGAAGATTGAGGGATGATGGATTATAGTGGATGTGTATCTTCAGAGGGTGAAAATATTGGGTTCAGAGGGGCTCTTTACAATGCCTTTCTGTCCAGCTTCAATTTAGTAAAGAAATAATTCAAAGTTTTGTTAACAATGATTTGCTCAGACATGGTGAATTTTCCATTTTGTAATGCCTTCAAACCAGGCAAATGTTTTTACCTGGAAAATATTCTTGCTTTACTTAAACATCTATTATTGATCTCATAATGGAAACTGGGAGACATATAAAAGGCAATCTCAATATGACGTGCTCCGGTGACTTAAAGATATAGAAGTATCACTCTGCAGACTAGGCGTATCACTATGTGCTGTCTTCCATGTTTGTCTCTACTGTTCCCATGTACCAGAATTTCCTAGTAAATTCTAGGAAAGGTACAAAGGAAGCCAACAAATGCCTGGTGCAAAGGCATGTGTGATCACTCCAGCCCACTTTGGATAGGGACAGACTTTTAGGGGAAAATTCTGTCCAACTCATTTATATAGTACAGTTTCAGTAATATGATGATGGGGACTCCTAGCACTTCTCTTCCTTCTCCTTCATTCTCATTGCCACATATTGATGCTCTTTCTTTCTCCCTTCTCTGAGTAGTTTAAACATCACTCGTCCCTCCCTCCCCCACTCCTTCATCTTTATTTCTCTCTTTCCCCTTCTCACCCTCAAGATTTAATGTGGGCTGATTCATCACAGTGGCAGGTGTCAGCCAAAAGGTATAGAAAATATGGAATTAGTGCAGCTTCAGATGGGAGTGAGTTTTGTGACCATTTGTGGCTTAAAATAAATCAAACAAAGCATGTCAGATTTACCTTTTGATATACTTGCCTCAGGGGTATGTAATACTGTCATCTACCAACAAAGAGAAGGAGAAGAGATGCTCTCCCTAACTTTATTTATGAAAGACCCATTCCCTACCCTCCAAAACAAAACAACACAGAAATAGTACTATACCTTTTACTTATTAAATAGTATGCATGTCTTGCTTTGGCATCTGGGCCATATATTTAAACAGGATCTCTGAGCCTTAACAGTTGATTAGGAGCTAATGAAATTTCATTTTTTTCTCTTCCAAATTTCCCTAACCTGTACCTACACAGAATGTCAGAGCTGATTGGGCATTTATGGAAACATCAACCCCAAGTGCTAATAGGAACCTAATGTACTTTCTCGTCTCAACTGATTTCTCCATTCTTTCTACCAATTCTTTTTTTTTCTTTCTCTGTGTTTCATCATTTTTTACTGAAAATATATTCACCCAGAGAACCAGATCCTACTGTTAGTTTATATTGCTGTAAATCCAGAGGAGTGATTGTATTATATATCTATTATAATTCAACCAAGAAGAACCAACTAAGATCAAGGCTTCCATTGTGTTGTAAGAATGCATAGTAATAGACCAACCAACTGTAAAAAAGCTATTTATATAATATCTCTCTCTTTTTTTTTTTTTTTTTAAGTCCCCAAGTCTATTTGTGACCCTCACCTTTTTAATCTATCACTTTTTAGGTGGATTTTGTACACACTATTTGGCATTGGTTTGACTAAATGTGACACATTTGAAGTGTATAACCCAAAATGCATAACTCCTTTTTTGAATTGTGCCTTTTGGTGTACACACTTAAATTATGGATGCAGTCATGCACAAAGTTGCCATGACTAGATGTTAATTAAATTGGGGCCCTAATGAGAAATGTAAGTGACATTTAGTTGCCAGTGTTCAAGTGGGCTACAGAATTAGCTCTGGGCTGTGTGGGCTAGACGGGGGTCAGTCTGGCCACATGGACCTCACACTGCTTTCAAACCATCTCTGCCATATCCAGGAGCAGCACCGTGAAATATGTTCTACTTTCTGACTCCTCACATTTCTTGTGTGCAGAGAAATGAGGTGACCTACCTACTTTAAAGTAGTCCTCAGTATCTGTGAATAAGCACAGCTGGAAACAGAACTTAACAGTGGCATTCATTGTGGTCACAGGATTATTTGGAGGCAAAGATATTGTGCCAGCATGGGAGACGGAAGGGTGGGCCTCACTAGAGTTGACCTCTTTGCCCTGGGTTGCCTGAATGGGATTTATTTCTGTGTTCAATATATTCATGTTTTTATGATTTTGTGTAGCTCAATTTATCTACAAGGCTAGCAGAGAGGGAAAGAAGGGTTTTTAGGGTCTCTGCTCAGGGTGCTGTTATAGGTTACCTTTAAACCATTCTAAATCTGTGTAATGCTAGATGGTTTAACATTAGAACAACTTCAGAGTCATTGCAGGTTAAGACTTAAAGCCATTTATGACCTGCACAACTGATTTGCCATTAGAGGGCCTGGTGAACAAGGGCCTGGATAGGAGCCAGAGCTCTCTCCATCCTCTGAGAGCAATGCTTCCCAAGCTCCATGTTCTTACCACTCTCATCACTAAGCAGCCCTTTTCCCCCATCCTTTCCCACCTAGAAACACAGACATCTGGGAGGGAAATAACCCCCTGAACCTCAATTCTCCTGGATAGGGGAAAGCTGCCTGGATGTGGGGCAAAGACGTAGCCCAAGGGCCCAGATCAGATTTCCTGGGGTTCTTGGAGCTGGCAGCATGGTGCCATATGGGTTGGGTTCATACTCACAGGAGTCATGAGTCACCCAGGAAGAGGATTCCCACAGGGGAGGAGGGTCCCTCTATGCTATGGGCAACTGAGGGGAAGGCCCTGACAGGGGGGCCACAATTCACACTTGGGCATAGAAGGGAACTAGGCCTGTGTGATTAGGCCGCTATTTGATCTGGGTTCAGATTTGACCACTTCAGATGCCAGAGATCTGATTTGGAGCTTTCCCACTTCAATTTCAACAAAGCGGCTCTGAAACTGCGGAGCCACCTCGGAGATCTGACCATAGGGTATAATGAGGAATCAATGAAATATCTATAACTTTATTGTTTTTTGTCTGATTTGGATGAAACTTTCAGGGTGGCTGCCTCTGCTGAGAGCCTGAAGCCTTGCCAAGTTTCAAGAAGATCGGTGCAGGGGTTTGGGGAGAACTGTACCCTAAATTCTTGAAAGCAAAACTCATGTCACGTGTACATGTTACACCACAAGGTTTGAAAACTGCAGGGGTGGTGGCCCCTGGTGAGGCCACAAAGCCTGCCAAGTTTCAAGAAAATCAGTGCTGGGGTTTCGGGGAAACTGGATCTCAAGCTGCAGACAAGCAAAACTTGTGACATAGATGACCTTATGTGTGTTAAGGTGCAGCGGGCTGAAAACTGTAAAGGTGGTGGCCCCTGCTGAGGCCACGAAGGCTGCCAAGTTTCAAGGAGATAAGTACAGGGGTTTGGGGGACAAAGCACATCAAGTTGCAGATGAGCAAAACTCATGACATGAGTGACAGTGTGTGTGTTAAGGTGCAGCAGGGTGAAAGCTGCAGGCCTGCTAGCCCCTGCTGCAGCCACAAAGCCTGCCAGCTCTCAAGGAGCAGGGCTTCTGTGTTCTGGGGCCCTGCATCTGTACCTCATGACAGGCAAAATTCGTGACATAGGTGCTTATGCAAGTGTCTGTCTTTGTGGAGGATGGAGGTGGAGGGGACTACTGCAGGCCTGGCTGCTAAGCTGCTGTGTTACCAGTTACCAATTAGTCATGATTCACTCAGGGACCAGCTCAATACACAGTACTTAGCTACTACATAATGAGTTAATGTGCAAGGATTAACACCTACAAAACCACAGACCAAGGAGAGGAAATAATCAATACAGACAATCAACTGCCCCAAGATAGACACAGTCAGTTGCACAAGCACCCATGTCACGAGTTTTATCTGTCAGCAGCTAGGGGTGCAGGGCCCCAGAACCCCCCTGCACCTATTTCCTTGACAGCTGGCAGGCTTCATGGCCTCGTGGCAGCAGCAGGGGCTAGCAGGCCTGCAGCTTTCACCCTGCTGTGTCTTAACACAAACAGTGTCACCCATGTTGCGAGTTTTGCCTGTCAGCAACCAGAGGTGCAGGGCCTCAGAAGCCAGGCTCCCCCTGCACCTATCTCATTGACAGCCGGCAGGCTTCATGGCCTCACCAGGGGCCAACACCCCTGCAGTTTTCACCCCCTTATGATGTAACACATAGACGTGACATGAGTTTTCCTTTCAAGAATTTGGGTTGCAGTTCCCCCCAATCCACTGCACCAATATTCTAGAAGCTTGGAAGCTTTCTAGCACTCAGCAGATACTACCACCCCTGCAAGTTTCATCCAAATCAGACAAAAAGCAATGAAGTTATAGATATTTCATTGATTCCCCATTATACCCTATGGCTGGATCTCCGAAGCGGTTCAGAAGCTCTGAACCACTTTGGAAAGCCTATTGAAGCCGGTGCTTCAATCCGGACATGCTGCTTCAGATGCTGAAGCATCCAAAGCTTCTCTGGATCCGAAGCATGGTCCAAAGCCTCGCACAGCCCTGAAAGGAAGCTAGGGCTCCTATTTGTCAAGGGGGTTCCTGGTTCAAGGGCCCCACCAGCTGAGTAACGTAAGTAAGGGTAGAAGTGTCCTATGAGCTGATGGGGTTCCTGCTTGGGTTATTATTTCTTCCTGCCATTCCCTGACTGGTGGAGAAGAAAAACTGCCTCCACCAAGGGGAACCTGAGCCTGTCAGGCTCACGCTAACAATCCGGGCTTCTGGTGAGCCTAACAGCCAGCCTGCCACACTAGTTAAACAATAGTGGATGATGCCTTTATTGGATATGGAAGACTGTGTTTGAATACCAAGAAACTGCATTTGTTTAATATTCTAGCCAAGATGAAATCAAGTACAAAGAAAAAAAAATCTGAAAAGAGAGTTGAGCTAGAGAATAGTGCCAAAAGAAACGATATTGACAAGGGGAAAGATTAAGTTGTTATAGAAATATCCCTAAAGTCTTCAGCTCAGCAGAGTGATTGTAAAGATCAGAAACAAGAACATGAATTATATTTAATGGATAGAACCAAAAACCTTACCTTCAGTTAGTGAAAAATTCATACACAATCTGACAACAGAGAACTATGTTTCATTAAAGAACAATATGTCTTTTCCTATTAACTTTCACAGCATTTTAACTAAAATTGTAAAGATTTGGATCTTGCCCACCATAGCTTTTTCTCATTTTTAACCAATCAGATTTTGTTTCTAGTGTACACATTAAGCAGAATGACTGTCAGAGTTGCATTACAGTTACACCCGTTTGTTGCTATTCTGAACTCAAACTCTCTGTTGTAATAAAAAAGGAAAATGTTTACTTTCTTGTTGCACTCAAATCAGTATCGCAATCCATTACCATGCAGGAGAACTGAGGAGACTGTCTTTTCTTGACACAGCGTATGTATGCTATATGTATTGTATCCTCACTAGCAGAAAGAGTGTGTGTGTGTGTGCATGGTGACAATGACAGAATTTCAGAAGCTTGCCCAATAATTTTTTTTTCCTTTGCTGCCCTCTTATTTCCTCCAATAAATATATTATTCCAATACCACAGAAAGGAATGGTAGAAACTTAACAGGCATACATGAGAAGTGTCACATCAGTTAACAGAGGGCTGTCTAACTTCCAAACGGCTGGGGACACATACCCAGCTCTCTGCACCAGGGTGAGCCACAGCCCCACAATGGGATGCATACCACCCTGATGACCCCTTCCCCCCACAATGTCCACAGTATGTGCCTGTAACCTTCGTTCCTCCATCTCGAGTTCCCCTACCCTCTGCTACACTGAGCATCCCAGGCTCATTCTCATGCCCCCATAATGTCTCATTGCCTTGCTTCCTGGGGACACACAGGAAGTAGCCACCAAAGGTGGGTTACGGAGCCTGGAGACTCAAGCTGCAGCAGGGGTGGTGGCTAGGCAGGAGCCTGGAGAGTGGAGGAGCATAATGTAATCTTTGCAGGCCACCTGAAGCCTGCAGACCACCATTTGGACAACCCCGAGTTAACATTCAAGTCAAATTCTACTGTCAGTTTACTTGAGGTAAAGAGGAAGAAGTTGAGTGAGCTTGCTCTGAATATACAAGATGGCATTAAACAACAGAAAAGTAAGGAGAGTGAGGGCTGGCCTATAAAAAGAACTCTTGCCCATTTTTTCTTCTTATCATTTCATTCTTTCTTTACTTTCATTATATACTGTTTGAGATGCTTTCAGTCCTTTCACCAGCTTTTTCCTATGCAACTCTTCTGCCATGCATCAGATGGTAGCAAAAAGGGCCATGTTCACTTTAGGGGTTTTACAATTATCTTGGCTTGAGCCCCCACCCAGAAACCTGGCAAAATAATACCTGCCTGGGTGTTCCAGTGTGAACAAACTTCCCCACTGACAAGCAATATCAAGCTATGACAGGGTTTATTAATAGGAGAAAGGGAAATGGGATGAAAAGCAGATTTAAGAATCCCTTAATAATCATCAATAGCCCACCTCAATTCACTATTAACAGTCCAGCCAGTCAATGGGTTCAGAGTTCTTGCTTAGTCCCACACAGGGTGAACAGCATAGTCAGTACAGCTAGTGTAGGTCTTATCTCAAGGTTTCCCTTGCTTCAGTACCACTGGGGCCTAGCTCTTTGCTGCTGCTGGGAGGATAGGGTGTAGCTCTTTTAAATACAATCTCAGTTCTTCAGGATTGGGCAGGTATAGGCTATTCCTGCTAGTACTCTTAAGGATTTCAGTTCTTTAGAACCAAATGAATAACATGCTCAAATGGAACCCACTAACAGACTGGGATTTGTACATCACCAGCATGTATCCCTTTATGATTGGATGGTAAGATGCAATACCACCTCCTTCCCCCCCTGTTTTTTTTTTAATTTTGCATCTCTGGTCAAAATAGCCAAATAAATTAGGAATTCTATCAATTGAGCAGAGCTCAACTGTTCAAATCTATGTGGCATTAACACCAGCAAGTATCCTACCTCCCAGGCTTTTCCTTTTCCTTTTCAGTCTGGGGTTTCAGATACTTTCAAATTTATGGCAGGCATCATACATGTAAGCCTCAAGGCTGGAGGCCTTGAAGTGCAGGTGCCCCCTGGCCTTACTTGCCCCTAGCCAAAAGGCCAGACAAGCTAGAGGGAAAATCTGAGAACAATCCTCCATCAGCATAAATTTTGTAGCAGAGATCCTTGCATATTGAGGCATTTGTAGACTTGTAGCTGAGATCCTTGCATATTGAGACTTTCGCAGGGGTTCCTGCCCATAACACAATGGGCAGGTCTTCACCCTCTAACTACACCAAGTCATTCAAAGCTGATGAGGATGGGATCTCTCCTGACAGGTAAGTAAAACCACCTGGGTCAAAAACCACCTCAGAGAGGCATCTCCATGAAATACCACCCCCTAGGAAGGCTCCCATCTGGAGTTTCTGCTCCCTTTCATTGTCATTTCTAAGCTAAAGGGTCCCTTTACCTTAGACTTCCACACAACTCATGATGAGTACTGATCCTTCAGCTACATCGGGGTGGGCAAAATGCAGCCTGGGGGCTGGATGAAGCCTGTCAGGCCATCCCATTCGGGCCACGGGGCCCCAAAAAATGAGAAAATATTTATCTGCCCTGGGCTGCCTGTCATGCAGCCCTCAATGGCTTGCCAAAACTCAGTAAGCAGCCCGCTGCCCAAAATAATTGCCCACTATTTTCTCGTACAGTATCAGTCCCCTAAAGAAATTTACAGTTTTAGAAGGCAGGGTCAACACACACACTTGATTTCCCTAACTTCTTATATTCAAAATGTTAAAACATGCTATCACCATAAAAACAAATACAAAGGAGGTTTTTGTTCCCTTGCCCATGGATACCACGATATGCAGCTATAAGACACAGTCCCCATAATTGGACCTTGCATACCAATGGAGTATGGAAATAAGCACCACAGAGAGGTTGTCACACCTGTACAATAGCAACAGCATTATATCTCCATTACTTTAATTTGATTGATGTATTGCCTACATTCATTCTTTTCAGTCTTTCATAACTCTTTTGTTTCATGTAGCAAACCACATTTTACATGGATGGTCCTATGCATCCCATATGCTGTACTCTGAAGTCTGTTTTTGATCTTTATATAGCTTTATATTATCTCAAGGCTTTCCTTAAATGTCTTATTCTGCCTTTGTTCAGCTTTTTCTGAAACAATTGGTATAAGGAGGCCCATCAGGTATTCTTGGGAAGTGCAGAATACCAGAGGAGAAGCTCCAACTTCTATGGTAGCCAAAGTTCAGCATATCTCAAGAACTTGGATCCTGTGAACTACCTATGCTGAGTAAGGAGTTCATTCTCCTCTTATTTATAGCTATATCCTTTATTCTGTTTACTGCTGAAAAAATAAGACCAATTTCAGCATCAACTATAAATCTTTAAAGAAGGTATTCAATGTGCTAGACAGCTTTAACTGAATGATTTTGTTTTACCATCTATGGTTTAAATATACTGATTACCCTCTCCGTTCTTTATATGCCTAGATAGTCAAAGCCTATCAGAACTGCAATTACTGAGGCGGTAGGTGCGTTATTGTATTTCCAACTGCATCAGAGAGATTACAAATATGGAATAGGTAGATCACTGTATCTCTATGGGCTGACCCAGTGATAAGGAAGCACATGGTAGCACATGGTTCTGTACAGTTTTTAAATGTAATGTGTGTGTCTGTGTGTGTGTGTAAAATAATATCATTACTGGTTGGTTGTACTAAACACTTTTATGTTCTTCATTGTAACATTTTTAAATTATGGGCCTTTTGATATATTAAAAATCTAGTACAGGGAAAAAACAATTGTTCAATATGCTGGTGGGGTACCTGCACCAAAAACATAAATTGCTGCTTGCAACTGAAATGTATTTTTAAAAAAGACCTTTTTTTTTTATTATTTGTGAAGTGTATTTGAAAAAACTTGGGAAGGCTAAATAAAACAAAGTGAAAGCACCATTTCCTTCTGCTGATGATGGGCATGATAGATGGTTCTGTGCAGATCTAGTTGAACTCAGTATAATACCTAGCAAATTAAGATAAATCATTGGTGAGGTCTACATGGAGTATGTGTCCCCAATCAATCATGTTCACATTGAAATCCATTAATCAATCTCCTCCCCTTCAGTCTACTTTCTGTCTTCAGCCTTTAATGGGTCTTTGTCATTCTGATCACAGGCTATCTACTTAATATGGAGGTACAGCTCCTGCCAGTTTGAGCCAGGAACAGAGTTGCTCACCATGAGAGAGTCCTTTTCTTTTTCCCTGACATTAAGCCCAGCTGCCTCTGCTCAGCTCAATATTGTTTCTCCCAAGAGAATATTGACTGACTGGTTGTTTCCTTTCCCTCTACTTTAATTTCTAGGTTGTGTGAAACAGGGATAAAAAGAGATTGATCTCCCTTGTAAAGTGCCTGGATTGTAAGCTTTCTTGTTATAATCTTGTCTGTTCTCATGACATAATCTTCAGAGGACAGCACTCCCAACTTCAGGTATAGGTAAAAAAAAAGAGAATAAAATAGAAGTGAAACTCTAATCTGTTTCCTAGTTCATTAGCATATAAGGCTGGAGAAGGAAAATGTGGGTGAGGAATTGCTATTCAAGGAACTTCAGAGGAGATCAGGAACCAGTTGTGATGGACTATGTTCATACTTGGAGTAAAAGAGAAAGCAGACAGAAGTGACAATTTTTGCCCAATCTGGCCACAGGAAGTAGCCTATAGCCATGACCAAACACAGCTGCAGACAGCATAAAAAATGGCTGATTGGGCAAAAATCTGAACCCTTATTACATGAGGGGTCAGATGAAGACATTTCAAAACAAAGTGTCTTCTGTAACTTACGTCTGTTTGCCTGCCGCCAGCCTGTTGCTGTTTCAGAATGGGAGGGAGGAAAGACATCGCAGGGAGTTTGCTCAGGGGGTTTTTCAGCCCCCACTGGAGGGTAAGACAGGTGTATTGTAGTGGGGTGGGTGTATTGGAGCCCCCCTAAGGTGTGTGGGGGGGAAAAAATTCACCCAGCCCACCCTCCAGCGCCTGCTGGGGAACACTGAGAATGAGTTCCCTCTCTCCTCTTTCCCCACTCCCATTCTGAAAACAGTGCCAGCTGGGAGAGAAGAGGGCCCATCGCTAGGGGAAACTGGCTGCAGGCTCCAGCCAGTAGCTGGAATCCTCTCTCCCCTGGAACCAACAACGAACTTCTGGTTGGTCCTGGGGATCTTTGTAACTTTAAATGCTTCCTGCAAAGCATATCTCAGTTACAGCAGGGAACTACACTTCTGTCTGCACCCAGACTCTTTGCACAGATAATTTTACATTCTAAATAAACTACATATAGAAAGAAATGTCCCTCAGTCCTCCATTTAGAGGAGGACTGAAGGATCTGTAAGAGTGGGAAACTGAATCCAGATCTTTAGAACTGTGCCCAGTGAATTGCAAGGCTATCGTGTGTCTTCCAGCTAGGAATTCTTTGGGAATATTTCCCAAACTTTTGATACCTGGGGCACAGTTTTATTTCCGAATTAAAATTGGTGGCACACTTTACTTGCAAACCCAAAAAACTTCATCATCTACAATAATAATAGGCTTAGTTGTATATCCGGAGCACTCTGATTGGTTGTCTTGGCAGCCAATCACAATGCTTACTGAAACAACCAATCAGAGTCCTCCTGACAGCCTGCTCTGGCCAGACAGAATAAGCATGTTATTATTATAGATCCCAAGGAATTTAAAACAGATATGCAATCAAGTCAGAGCTAGAATGAAGCATGGAGCCTGCCTGCCTTTCCTGTGGCCAGAGGAAGAGCAGCCGGCAGGCCTTGAACTGTGGGGGCCCCGGCCCCAGTGCCTCCCTCTGTGGTGGCACTGCCCCCCCTGGGACTGCCCGAGCAGGATGCCAGTGGGTGGGTGGTGCCTGGGGGGGTGCTGCCACCATGGAGGGAAGCACCAGGGTCCCCCATAGCTCAGGGGGTGCACAGCCTGCCAGCAGGTCACTCCCTGGCCATGGGAAATGTAGGCAGGAGGGGGGAAAAAAAGATTAGGCCCCTTGCCACTTTTTTTTTCTTTCTTTCCTTGGCAGAGGCTGCCCACGTGAATTGCTGCCAGGTTGCACAGTCCCTGAGCTGCAGGGGGGCTCTTTGCTTCCCTCCATGGTGGCAGTGCTCCCTGGGGCCACCTGGGAAGGGTGTTAGCTGTGTGGGTGCAGGCCCAGGTCACAGGCAGCACCCAGGGAATTCAGCTGTGCACAGGCACTGGAAGCCCAGGTGTGCTCAGGGAAGCTTGGATTTGGTGGGCTTCCAGCACCCTGTGCACCATCCCTGCCACCATCCTGCTGCCTGGAACCACCCAGGAATGGGCTGACTGCCCCAGGAAGGCAGCAGAAAGGAGGGTTGGTGTGCTGGCAGCCAGAAAAAGGGGACGTCTCTCTTCCCTCCCCACCCCCTATGAGCCTGTGTAGGGATCAGCATCCAGAGGTCTTCCAGCATGTGGGTTCAGGGAAAAGTTGGATCTGGCAGGTGCAGTCTGTGAGCTGGGACAACACCTGCACAGCTAGCACCCCACCCAGGCAGCCCCAGGGAGGTGCCACTGCCATGGAGGGAAGGACTGGGTCCCCCTGCAGCTCAGGGGCCCAGTGGCAGCTCATGTGGGCAGGGTCCACTGAGGTGGGGAAGCAGCCAGGGGCTTGATCCTTTCCCCCCTTGCAGATCCTGCCTGCCTCTCCTGCAGCTGGGGGCAAAGCTGCCTGTAGGCTCGGAGCTGTGGGGGAGCCCCAGACCTTCTCTATCCAGGGCTACCCAGGCAGGTGGCTAGTGAGAGGGTGCCACCCCAGCTCACAGGCAGCACCCAGCCTAATCCAACTGTTCCCAGAGCCTGAGCTGCAGCAGCACCCACCTGCTAGCCACCCATCTGGGTATCCCCAGGGGGCAGCGCTGCCATCACAGAAGGAAGGATTGGGGCCCGCCACAACTTGGGCTGCTTGGCCCACTATCAGTTCACCCCCTGGCCATGGGAGACATGGGCAGGCTCTGTGGGGGTGGGGAAAAAAAAGATCAGGCCTCTCACTGCTTCTGCCTTCAGTCTACCTCTCCTGGGTGGGGGGAAGCTTTCAATTACTAATAGCTACTTTGTAAACTAAATTACATGTGGATGTACTTTAGTTTGCAACATAGCAAACTCATTTAAATGGTTAAAAAACACCTGCAAGTGTACAGTGTGATGCAATTAAACCACAAAAAGGGCCCATTTTCATCATGTGTACAAGTGCCCTATATGTCTACCTACCTGCCTTCCTGTTTGCAGCAGAGCACACTGCTGAAAGCATTGTGGAGGCTGGCACAGGCTGTCTGGAGGCAGGGAAGAATAAGGAAACGCACCGGTGGTGACGGCAGTCCACAAAGGAGCAGCTGCAGGCACCACTGGAATGGTGGGGGCAGGTACAGGGTGCGAGATGGGGGAGGAGAGAATTCACCAATTCACCTCCTCACATAGGGGGATCTCATGGTGCACTTCTGTTGCTAATGTGCCACAGCACACACTTTGGGAATTATTTTTTTTGTGGTAATCAGTAAACTCCCTTGCATTTCCTCTAATCTACAATCTCATTCTATTACGGTGAGAAATTCTTGGCTGTTATATTTGTAGTGAATTGCAGATCCTGAAGGCTGTAAGAAACTAAATGAGGTAGATGAATTTGTTCCTTATGAATACTATAAGAGAGAATTATATCATCATTACATAAATGAAGAGCTATTTCACTGGGGTTGGAATAGCCAGATGACTGCTACAAATAATGGCACAAAGATGCATGTCCATCAAACAGATTTGGCTAAATTCATTGCTGGGATGAATGGCACCTAAAATCTCTTTCAGTAAACAGAATGACTGTTAAGTTCTATTTGGATGAAGCACAATGTTGGCTGTCCAAATACCTTTTCAAAGAAATTTAAGTGATTTGGGTTTTTTTGAGGTCTTATTAACCATTCATTATGTAACAGAGATGTCCTCCAGAAGGGAGCAGAGCGTGAAATACAATCTGGAGTGAAAACTGGAAATAATTTCATATAGTCCAATATGACCTAAAGATGCAGCAAAAGATTCCAACTGGCTAGAGGTCCTGAGGCATATGCATAAATTTTCAGCAAGGACTCATCTCCCATGGAGCCAAATAGCCTACTTTTGCTCTAGGGCACGGGAACATTTCTAGGAATATATTATCCTAAGGCAGAAAATAATCCCACTTTCAGTGTCTATAAACAGGTTCAAATGAAATATGATAAGATGTATGAACACTAAAAAAAAAAAAAAGCCAAAAAAAAAGGACCCAGGGATAAAGTCTAGGCTGCGTACATTTTTACTCTACTAAGTAGAGAATGAACAGGATAGTGCTTTGTCTTTTATGATTCAGTTGTGCAGGCAGTCATGTTGCTGTTTTGTTACATTGTGGCACTGCTACGGTACAGGGCATTACATATCCATTTCAAAATACAGTGATAACTTAAGCAAAAACTACTAACTACCAATTTTAAGGTTGTATTCTAAAGTAGGCAGCGTATGTGTTGAATGCAATTTAGTTTCTAGTTCTGATAATATGAAGTCCCTTGTGTAGAAACTGTTAATGTACTGTAATATATAATTTAACTCATTTTCTGTCACCCTTTGAATGCTATTGCTCATTCAGCAGCTTTTGGTTTTAAAAATAAATAAGCTGAATTTAAATTTCTGCTTCACTGGAATAAATGTAGCAACTGGTAGCTGGGTCATCTTCATGAAGGTAAACTTCTCCTTTCATAACCTTATTGATTTATAGGAATGCTTCTTCCTTCATACAATTTGCCTAGTTTTCTTAACATTCTTGTTTCAGCATTCTGGTGCTTTTGGATAAAGGGAAATTATAGCTTCCCTCTGTTAAAGTCAACCATACATGGAAACAATGTTTAACTCCATAGTTTCAAGAATTTTAGAGTGTTGCCAACAAAACTGAAAGTATTTATTCCACTAAGAAGTGTTAATGAGAGGTTTAATGCAGTACTCCAGAAGAAAATAATGGAAGTGAATGCACAAAAGTCCTGCTAGTGGAGGTTTACATTGATATGAGAGTGGTACAGTGGGTAGCTATTAAGCTAGCATCTCTGTGCTGCAAGGCAATATGCAATGGCCCCAGCACGGAATAATTCCATTGACTTATTAGGTCGTCCCTATACTTAGGTTATTTTTGTGCCAACACAGGCTCAAAACAGGTTGAAGTTTATGAAGCCAAGGAATTAACAAAAATGTCAGGGGAATGCATTGGATTGCAGAAGATGATGTTGAAGCATTATTTTTTATCCTACATATTTTCCATATGTTCCTTTGGGAGCTACCATATCTTCCACATAACCAGTACACATGCAGTACAGCAGTTCTCCAGAACCTGAGCTTGTCAACCTCTAAAGCTTGTGTTAAGAAAGCCAAGGAAAATGAAAGAAATCACTCCGACATTAAATTGGATAGATTTTTATCTGACAGTGCACACAGGTAGATTTATTATTGGGACCTTCTTTGATTGTTAAATTAGCACATAAGCACTTCATACATCACCCATTTATTACTCGTACTCCTTGCTGAAAGTAGCTCAGTAGCTAGTTTTGATGTTCTCTGTTTATATGCAGGCAGCTATTTGCGTTCTTCCAATTTAGTGGGTTTATAGCTAGCATTATGATGCAGTAGCTCTTACTGACACCTTTTTAGGACATCTGTTTATGCATTGGCATACATAAAGGGAAAGATTTAAACTGCACCAGTAATTTGCTGTTGATGGTTAAGATAAATTAGCTTTCCCCATTCACAGATCCTTGGCAATGGGGTGAGACTGTGCACCAGATTTATCATTTGGCCACCAGCATAGGTTTAACTTACCTTGACAATTCTGTTCTGTTTGGAATATAAAAAGTGATTCAAATGGAGTAAATGACTTGTGGAGGAACTATTCTGTATAAATACCTGTGCTTGTAAAATAAAATTGCATGAAATTCATGAGCCCCTGTGTCTATTTTGGGTGAGTTCTCAGTTTTTGTCCTTCATCTTCAGTATGCGGCATTAATAACTGGTTAGCATTGTAGTAGCAGGAGGCTCATGCAGCTCACCCCAGACAGTAAATTATCCACAGGAAATGTCCTGTTCCTTTGTAATTATTACTTAAATAGAATTTATTACAATTATTATAAGTTAAGTCAGACTGCTTTTAAAACCATTTTTAGAGCCAGCTGCAGTGAATGTTAGTAGAACACTGTCTCTCACCCTCTGCAGGGTGCTGATTGGGATCAAAGGTAGCTTTTGTAGTCCTGTCTATACAGGATTGACTGCTATGTGTCTGCAAAGCTTGTGTGTGTAAGGCAATTAAATTGCAGAAGCTCCATGAAAAGGTACAAAATCAGCAGTAGAGATGGGCTCTCTTATACCATCAACCTGTCTTCAGAAGTTAACTTTTTTACTGCAGAAATATTAGGAAAAATCAAATGGCTCAACTGAAAATTAAATGAATGTTTTCCTCCAGACCAACTTTAAGGATAACATTAGGATAAGCTGACATGAGGTTGTCAAAAGTTTAGTAAGATTTGCTAACAAATTTTGAAATAAAGATGGTCTGTCTGTCTTTCATGCAGAGACACATACAAATAATAGAACGTTCTAACACTGATCTGCCCTTGAGCTGCTGATAGAAAACATCATTGTAAGCCTACAGTCTGATAACTTCAGTTCAGGTACTCCCATTGCCTAGTGATTCTCAAGCACAGCATGGTCTTTTGTTCATTGATGAACTTTGATTATTTTTTTTTTAAACAGGAATTACTCATATGCATTTGGGTGGGGGGGAGGCGGGGGTTGGGAGGATGACTCTGCAGTGATTTGGGAGAGCACTGAGTCTCTGTTTCATTAATTATTTAACACTCCAATCTTCCAGGCTATAAGCACTGATAGAAGGAATGTACAAACCAAAGGTTCTACCAGTGGGAATTGCTGGCACTGAACAAATCTAGTTAAATGTATTACAGCTATAGGCAGCTTCCTCTCTACCTCATCTGACTCATTTTACTGTCCCTCAACTCAGGCTTGACCCCAACATTAGGTAGCATTCAGATAAATGTTTGGGGTTGAAACCAGCTATTGAACTTTCCAGATCTATAGATCATAGATACAGGGCACATCTACACAAGATGCTACGTTGCCATAGTGACAAGGTACATTGCTGTAGCTCATTCCTATGGTGACACAGCATCACGGCACAAACTGTGACATTGATGTTACTACACAATAGCAATGAGTTACTTCACAGTAGCAGCTAAAAAGAGCCATGTGGCATCAGGACTGCATAGTAACACCAGTTACTGTGCAGTCATTTAGTACTAAATGACTAATTAAGTACTAAATGACTGCACAGTAACAACCGCGTAGTCTGCTGCACTTGTAGGTGCACCCACAGGTAACAAAGACCAATGGGCCAAACTCGAAAAGAACTACTTCTGCACGTTAAAGTGTCAACACAGTTTTCAAGTGGTAATTCTATCCTGTATTCAAGTAATTTACTATATAAAGTTGATTGGACCCACAGTACGTACCCCTACTGTGTAGGAAATGTAACTTGTGTTCACACCATATAGCTATCTGAGCTAGGTTTGTTCCATTTTATGTTGGCATACTTTATTTCAGGGACTAACTGCAGCTTTACACTGATCTAACAAAGAGAGGAATTTGGTTTCAAATTATTTAAATTTTTTCAGATATAGGATGTTGCAATTCTATGCAGAACATTAATGAAAATTAACATTACACAAATTACCATGAAGTAATTCTTCAGGTCATAACGGCTGAGATTAAAAATTATCTGTTTTCAAATGACACAGTTGTTAGTGTAGACAATTCTAATATTCCATCCAGTTTTAATCAGTTCATATTAAAGCCTTAATTCCAAAATGGCATAAAAGAGCTTATGGATTAAAAGCCCAAGGAAAATGAAGTTAATAAACATAACATTACAGAATTGCCACTTTTTAACAGTGAAAATGAAATCTGCTTTAAAAGCCCATTACAACTTTGATCAAACACCATAGTAGCAAGCCTGTTTCTACAGGGATGGTGTTTCTTTTTTTTTTAAAGAACAAATTCAAATCTAATTAAAAAAAACTCACCCAGCTTTCTATTCTATCAAGGTAATTGATTTTATGTTACCTGAAGAATAATGTGCTTAAATTAATACATTTTTATTTTGTATATTTTTTTTTCCCTTGTGTTCCTACCTTCTTTAACAAATTTATGAAGCTTGGGGACATGATCTGTAGCTCTTACTGAGAATAAAGACTCAGATTCTGGCTTTTTATGTGCTTTTTTTCTGTCTCAAATTGTTATGTAATTAAATGTGCAGTGTACAGTATACCATTTGCATGTAATTTGTATCATAGAGGTACAGGAAATTGTGGATGTTAGAAATTATTTATTAATTGCAGCATTTGTTTATTTCCAGCTGGTAGATAGGCATCCTAAACAGCGATAACAGAAATGCCAAAGGCCAGAACCTGAAGGATGTCCTTTCTGCCTCAACTTCAGCTTTGAAAGGTAAAGGTCCGATGGCAATTTTCCACCATTGTCACAATTCCCTTATGATGGAGCTTCTGGGGGCTCGTCTAGTCTCAAAGCACAATTTCATACAGCCCTGAGACTTCTCTAAGTTGTTCTGATGGTTTATAGCACTCCAGGGTCTTTATAAAAGTTAGCATTTTCCAAGAAGTTCTTAGGCATTCTTGCCACTTAGAGCTGGGAATGTGGTATAAAGCACTTGTAGCTTGTTTTATAATACTGCAGATTGATTCCTTTATTTCAGAGGTGTCTTTGACTGCAGGTTCTCTGGACTTCTAGTTGTTTTTACACCAAGTGGGATAAAAATAGGGAATGAAGGCTGAGGTCCAAAATACAACAAAACTGCTTTGCATGAACTGTGAGTGTTTGGTTTCTTCTCCCAAATGGGTGAACTGAATCAGAACTCCTAGAAGTTGAAGCCAGCTGAATGCAGGTTTAATGATCCCATTACTCAGTGTGGCATGTCCACATGGCTGCTGTTTTAGTGTACTGTAAACCCATTGCCAGAAACCACCATAATATCATTACAATTATTAACTTTTGTTCCTTTGCAAGTAACTCAAAAGAGTATTTGTGATACAAATCATAGTGGCATTTTACAAAGTGTAAATCAATAAAGTGAAATACAGCTATTGACAGCAATGAGTGTTTCACATTTCACTGACTATAAAGCACTTTTATTTCTCATGGAGTCACGACCGACAGCCTTCAAATGCTGATATACTGCATAATCTAATATATCTAAAAGATATCAACAACTGGTGCATACTTAAATGGTGCAGGTCAAAGTACACACTTTCTAAATGCTGCTTGCTTATTTATCTTGTTTTCAGTGGACCAAGTTATGTGTGTTTTCATTTGCAGTGGTGCAAAACAATAGTTCTCAAAAGGAAAAGTTTGCTTTGAAAGAAGAGACAGTCTTGAGCCCAGTAACTGACTAATACTGTGGCGGTGTGCTTT
This sequence comes from Crocodylus porosus, assembly GCF_001723895.1. NCBI lineage: Eukaryota > Metazoa > Chordata > Crocodylia > Crocodylidae > Crocodylus > Crocodylus porosus. The sequence goes on from NW_017728943.1 coordinate 43,505,818, forward strand.
GTGTGCTAGAGCAGCAACCAGAGGGTAGATGTCACCTCCTTTTCTGCCACCAACATGTGTGTTGAGCGACCAAGAAAGACACTGTTTTTTCAGTGGCAAAAAGGTGACAACCCCTAGCAACAGATGATCTCCATTTAGAACCACATTTGCCAGAATTTCCTTCACTGAAGATACCACACTGCAACATTACTCTAACATAGAGGTGGGCAATTTTTCCAGCAGGAGGGCCACTTACTGTTTTTTGGTGAGATGTCTAGGGACATACAGGTAGGATAAAAACCCCAAATCATATACAAAAAACATCTACTATAGCTTTTTTTTTTTTCTTCTTTTACAGATTTATGCATTTGCGAAGTATATTTAGAGGTGATTGCAAAATAGCTCAAAATAGAGTCCTACTATACATTGTGTGTGAGTAGTAAGGGGGTCTATGCATGTGTGTGTGGTGGGGTGTGAGTATGGTGGATGGGTGTGGATGAGTGTGGGGTATATGGTTGGGATGCAGACTGTGGGAGGGTGTGGGGTTATGGTGGGTGGTATGGAAGAGAGAGAGAGATAGGGCTAGGCCACCAGCTTCATTGGTTGCGGATCTCATGGACAACATGTGAGTCTCATACAACACAGAGAGGCAGACCCCACACTCACCTGTTGCCCCACCATGAGTGTACACCCACGCTCCCACCACCATTCCCCTGGAATTTCCATGCTTTTCCTTCTGCACACCCACCCAGAGCTGCTGCCACCACTTTCTTCTTGCAGCCTCTACTGCTCCCCATGCCACCACTGCCACTTCCCAAGGCCCCTGCTGCTCCCCACACCACTCTCCATGCTGCTACCACTTTCTGTGCCCCCCATTGTCACTTACCTCCACCCCCCAAGTTGCCACTTCCTGCTCTGGCTCCAGCCCATGCAGTTCCTTGCTTCTGGGTGGATTACAGTAGTTTTCTCCCTCCCTCCATCCAAACTTATCTGCCTTTATACTCAGAGGGGAGAAGTTGGGGACAGCCCCAGCATCATGAGGCCAGAAGCTGTGGAAGCTTCTGGTTGAGGGCTGGGGCAGGAAGGAGGGAGATGGGGGTGTGTGGAGCCAGGTGAGCCTTGCTGCTCAGCTGCTGGGTCCTACTGCCAGCTCCCCCTGGGTCCTGATACTGCTGGTGATGGTCATTATTGACAGGCAGCCAGGGGAAGATCAAAATTAATTTTCCAAAAACTTTAGGGGGCCCGCGGGCCAGATAGAATGTCCTGATGGGCCAGATTTGGCCTGCAGGCCATATTTTGCCTGCCCCTGCTCTAACACTACCTTTACTGAAGCATTCATACTTACATTCACTCTCTTCTGCACTGTCACCACTGCTCTGCCATCCCCACCCACAGAGACATTTTAAGAAAAGTGTGTGAGAGGGGTGAAGGGCACCCCATCTCTCTCCTGGTTTCCCCTTTCCCACAGCATCTAGAAATTGTGCCCTAAGCTACCAACCCTTATGTTAGTGCTTGAGCCTGTTTGTTTGGGTTAAGGTGGCTTTAACCAATAGTTTCTGAGAGAGGAACTAAAGTCTGGCATAATAGAATCTTTCACTGATACCTATGTAACTCAAAGTACTGTGCTGACTCTACCTTATGCAAATAATGCTCATTCACAACATGTAAGAGCTGAATGTCAAAAATCAGAATAAGGTACAAAAGAGCTAATCTCAAATGGCCAACGCTGAAAATCATGCTAACGAGGTCTCTATTAACCTCATTTCTAGCTATTCTCAATCCTCTTTTATCTAAATGATTAAAGCCACCTTGTTTGGATTTGTCAGGCTATTACCTTCCAAATGTGTTTCAATTACTTCCAATTCCTGCCCCCATACCTATACAGATGAAAGAAACTAGGCCTATTTCACTTCTCAATAGCCATGATTAAAGATCTAATGCTCTGTCACTGAAAAGCTAAGGTGAAAATTGATGGGCTTAATTCAACACTAAGCTACATAGAACCCTATAGAAGCTCCTAGAGCTGCATCAACTGAAACTGGCCCAATGCCCTGTTATCTCTGCAAAGCAAACCATCATACTTTGACCCTGATCTGAGACGAAAGGTTACATTTGTTGTTGAATCTGTGTTGTGCACAGATTTATTTAACAAGTTATGCATTTTGACATGCTGTTATTGAGACCTGCATATAAGGAATTCAACTCTTTGACCTGTTGCAACTGTAGAAGTCTCATTACAGATGGTTATACATGAATTGCATCTTATCCAACTAAAGCAGAGCTGCAGCAATTTAACTAAAGCTGAATCAATACTTTTCAAGGGACTAAAATATATTCCATGAGTGAAAAAGAAGGTAAATTTATCAAAACTGAGTTTCTCAGATTTATTGCAATTGTTAACAAGCATATCTAGACTGCCTGAAGACCACAATGAGCAGGCATTTGCTCTTTGAACCATGTTTTTGTGTGTAATTAGGCACATAGGGTGCTGACAGATATATAGCTCCCCAGTGTAACTCATGGCACTTTGAAGGAAGAGGCATGTGTTACAGTGTCAGTCCCCTCTCCCCCCAACCCTACAGATGTTTGCTGTTGGTTCTGGGGATTTGAACTAGAGTTTAGAGCAGCTGTGTGTCTGCAGTGACTCTTCCCTGCCCCCGCCCCCTTCAGAATGGGTGTGGGGAGATCTGTTTGGGGTTTGCCCAGCCTGCACTGGATGGTGGAGCAGGTGGATTGGAGCCCTCCTGAGGTGAGTGCCTACTTCTCTCCCACCCATTCGAAAGGTACTGGGGGAAGGGCTGAATTATGTTAGCACAGCCATGATCCCAATGTGTGCTGACATATTGAAGGTACTGTACTTCAGAGCTTCTTCATCTGAACCCTTGTGTAATAAGGATTAAGATTGCTATGCTATTGGGCATTTTAAAGCACTCTGCAACCTTGATATTCTGTAAGGGCATGGCTGTACAGCACTTTCAGGAGCCAATCATATGACAAATGTAACTTTTGTTTTGGCCCATAGGTTTCTGTTCCCTTGCACCTCTAGCAGAAATATATATGTGAAAGTTTCTAGGATGAAATTAAACAATTGGATCTTGGCCACAGGTGTCAAGGACCATTCTGGAGAAACAGAGGTGGGTGATTTGCCTGAGGCTATGCAGCAAGTTGGAGGTTGTGAAGGCTAGAACCTGAATCTTTTAAACTGAGTTCTTGTCCATTGGCATATTCTCAGTACTAACTTCTCCCTTTTTAAGTCTGTGGATGTGTATTGCCTGTTTCTCTTTAAAGCACATACATTCAAAAGCTATTTTATTCTGACTTTAATAACATCAAATGCAGGGAACCCTGGGTTTGTTTTTAGCAACAGGATGTACATCTCTAAGCTACTGAGCAACTCTCAAGCTCATTTACCAGGACTAAGGCCTGGAAACAAAGCATGGGAATATGCAGTTTTTTTACTTGTTTCCATTTCTGAGCTCAGGTCAGTCAGTGATTCCTCCTTCTAGTCTGGCTCAGTTATGCAACCACAGTTGGTAAGTCTAGCCTAACTTGTGTAGTTAATTTTGTGTAATAATGCTGAGGCATAACAGTTGGTTCAAATTCTACTTAGCTGGGGTGTCTAAAAGTGAACATTAGATCCAGGAGCAGTTTATTTGCAAGTAAACTAGTCATGAGTAAATGCTCTCAAGCATCTAGATGTGTAGGGAAGTGGGAGATTTACTGCTAATAAGGATCTCCCGGTGCCAGCCACACAACTGTGGAGTTGCTCCCCAGTCACCAACTTGGAGAAGAGAGCTTGGAGCTGCCTGCTGCTGGGACAGGGGGACACAGTCCCAGCCTGGACTCCAGTGGCAGAGCCTGCCTCAGCAGCAGGCAGCTCCCAAGGGCAGGGAGCAATCTTCAGGTGCCTACATGAGCACTACTACACAGTAATCGCAATTAAATTTGCTACTTTTATTTGCAGGTAGCAAATTTATTCATGGTTAGTGAGATGAGAGAGAGACATGCTTACTGTGTAGTAAACTATGCTACTTTGCAATAAAGTGTCTAGTGTAGACACACTCAGTGGGTGTGGGAGCGTGCATCTGCTTTTTCTGGCTGTAACTGTAAAAGGGTAACAGAATCAAGTAGCAAAAGATGCTGTGCTAGGGTCAGTATAACAGTGCTTAAAAATATTCTGTAGTCACTTGCCCTCAAAGTGTACTCTAGATCATAGGCACCTTATGTGCTAGAAGATAGTTGGATGTCTAAGCCACCTCTACACATTACATGAATCATGTAATTACTGGGTTAATTTTGCAGCAATTTCAGCCAGCTACATGTACAGATTAAGTCTCATGCCATAAAAAGGTCCAACCAGCTATAAAGTTAGAACTGGAAAATGTGTACTAATATTATAGCTGGTTACTTTTCAGCTTTAATTTGCACATGTAACATAGCTATGTCCCTGTGGCAGGGGGTCCATAGGGACATAGTCAGCTGATGAGACTCTCATCTGCAGCAGCACACAATGGGCTGACCTGGATGGGAGTCTCATCAGATGACAGGACTCCCACCTGTACAGCAGGAGTACACAGGGAGCCCAGGATTGCAATTTACCTGAATGTCCAGATGGGGTCTAGAATGTGATCCAAAACAGCCAGTATGTTGATCAAGGAGCCACCTACATCTAGCTAATAGGGAAATGCTACAGACAAAGATATATCTTAAATCCTGCCTGCCTCCCACCCACCTCATCCCCCTCTTGCAATGTAGGTAACTGACCTGGGTCTAGAAAGAAGCTTCTCCACTTATTTGGGACATGTAGCTTAGAGCCCTCTCCAGGAGTTAGGCACCTCTTATAATTCTTACAAAGGGGAAAGAGAGGCCATTCTTCTCTTAGAATGGTGGTAAGCTGCCACTTCTTTTATATCATGTTCTAGTGTTTGAAGCACCTTCTCTGGATGAGAGAGAGGTGGATTCAATTCCTTCCTCTGTTTGAGGGTCTTCAAACCAGCATCTCCAACTTCACAGAACAGTCTGGTGATTAGAGCACTGTTGTCTACTGTGGCATGGGGTTTGCATTCAACCTCCTCCTACTGATGCTATAAAAATGTAGGCCCAGTCACTAAACCAGACAGAGAGAGAGTGATTGTTAGCCTAGAGAGCACTTCCATATTTTTTTTTATTTTCTCATTTCATTTTCCTTAATTTAGTAGAAACGTTGAGAGCTGTTCTTACATAATGGCAGCTCCTGCACTTTGAACACTGCCTTTTCTGTATTTCAAACAATACTTGATCTGTTTCCAATCGACTAAAATGTAGTGTTCAATATATCTGCCAGTTTTGCTCCCCTGAATATAGGAGTTAGCCATCTTCTGTGTGAAGCTGTGGGTGGGCAATGTAATCGCTGGGAAAGGGCTCTGTTAGGACCCATTGGTAAACTGAGCATCTTGTTTACCCTGCCATTGGGGACCCAGCAACATGATGACTTTTTCTTTTTTGTCCAGAGTCCCGCCAAACACCAAAATGCCATCTTGACCTCCCAGCTTTACTCTATACCTGACATCCAACTGAATCAATTTCTAAAACATGATCTTTTCACCTCTTTGTATGATATCCATAACGTATTTGTTGCTTTTTAAAAAGACTGCAAAGAACTTTTGCAATGCTTATTTTTCAAGAACGTTTCTCACTAATGCTTCTGCCCCTTCCCTCCACCAAAGTCTAGAAAGGTTTTTTCATCAGAAACTCCTGCAGTAAAAGATTAGATTTAGTCAAACTAAAAAGAGCCTTTGTAGTGGCAGAATTAGCTGCAGTGCCAGTTTCCTTTACTGCATCATGATTAGTTTTAATTTTTTAAACATTTCTGAAGCAGGGATTAAATCAAACCAGTCCCTTTCCCTCACTTGGGAAATTTCAGATATTGAACTGCTAAGTTCCAGTTTGAGCACATCTCTGATTGGAATTCAGGGTTTGTGAAAAGCAGCAAGCCAGTCAGTGTCTGACAATTGAACTCCTCTTCCATAAAACAGGTGACATTATAGGTTTTGGCAATTCAGGATTCCCCACACCATCGTGCCAAGGGATCTTAAACGTAACATGAAGAAATGACCCACAGGATCAAGGAGTAGCTCAGTTTGTGTGACCACATTTATTTTGCTACTTTTTTTAAGGCTAGGTTTTTTTTATTTTATATTGTGAATTAGACTTGGTCAGCATTTCTTGATACAAGGCTTCCCATCAGAAAATTGTTATTTCATTTGTGTAAGCAGGAAAAACAGAAACAATCATTCAAATCAATATTTTGAAATGAATGAAACATTTCATATCATTTTAAACTGCCATCTCAAAATGAAGTAGACTTTTTTCCTTTTAATTCAAAATGAAAATTTATCTAGAAAACTAAAAGAGCGGCAGTCAAAAAATGTACAAGGGTGACTGACTTTTTGCAGCATTTTTCAGAAAATTTCAGAATAAGAGTCTAAACTGTGGTAAAAATGCATGTTTCATTATGCAGGTATACATGGGTGTGGAATAATTATGTACTACATAAATGGATTGTTGCTAGGATATTGTAGATTTTATATTGTACAGATCATGACAAGTAAAACAGGATTTTTAGCTAGTGCAAACTTGGCATTCTCCCACTAGTTTCAGTAGAGCTGCATCCTAGATACAGTAATTTATGTGCCAGATTCTATCTTGCCAGTTAGGCATCCAAGTAGGCTTATGCACCTAAGTGCAATTCTGTTCCACCCCGTTCAATTTAAAAATTCATTATTGCATCAGTTTGTCTAAAACACTGTCATCTGTGATAAGACTGAATGACAAAAAGGCAGTAAGGAAGACTCACCCACCTTTCACATTAAGTTTTTTTCAGAGACTTGAGCAGGGTGGAATACAAGCACACTTGGTGCATAAGTCTACTTACATGCCTATAGGTGGAATCTGGCCATATGGCTTTACTTCTAAATAACATGATGGTATATCTTCTGGATCTGTTTTTAATGTAATCAGCAGAGAAAAGTAGCAAGGTATAAAAGTATTTTTTTAAACAATAGAAATGATAAGGTCTCAAATGTAAACTGCTTGCCTATTCTGGAGAGTATATTCTGATGTGAACAGCTACTAGTGTTTTCACTGGGTTTAATTTCACAGGTTGGATCCCCTTTGGATAGTTCTTCAAATCCTGCCCTATGTAAGTAGTGCAGCTGAATAGCCATCAGCCAAAGGTAACAGCCAGTGGAAAGATGGAAAGTTATGAAGCTAAGAAAAATCTCATTGAATTGTGAATTTTATAATTTGCTATTGAAAGTATATGAAAAAATACCAAATATTTCTCTTCTTTTTATTGTGAGAGAATTTTTCAAACTGGTTTAGGGAACCCAAGCATGTTGTATCCTTTTAATATAATGCATCAGCTTACTACAAGGGGGAAGCCTGTGGCTCGTGTCTTGTCGATTAACTCTTTGTTACAAAAACTCTGTATTTCATTCCTATATGATTATTCAGTGCCTAAAGCATTCTGGCTCCAGTCCAGATCAGGTATTGTAGATATTAGCATGATATAAATAAATGAATAACAAAAAGTTACTTGATGAAATGGAAGGCTTTTTTCCACTTCTGCAGCTCAACCATATTTCTGTTGCTTAGTGTTCTTTGCAGACACAGGACCCATGACTTGAGCACCAATGTTCAGCTTGACTCATTTTCAGCACCTAAGTATCATTTTACTCCTTAGAACCCCCACTCAATTACCACCTGACCTAGAGGTGTTTAAAGTCTCATGCTACCTCAGTATTCAACACTAAATTTCTATATGGGCCTATAGTTCCACTTCTGGGCATGTGCACAACCACCACCAAATTGGCCACTCATACCTAATCCCATTATTATCCACAAATCAGCCTTTCTTCTACTCATATTATCTGAAGGGCCTAATCCAATAGTTGTAATCCTAAGCATCCCTAACGTTAGGGCTGTGCTTCAAACACAGCTTTAGTCTATAAAAACATGGCTGAAGAATAGTGTGGTGGCAGTGTACCCCATTTTTATTCAATTGTCTCTGAATCTCTGAAATCCTCAGAAGTTTTGTTTACTTCAGACAAAGAATGGAAATTAAACCAACTCTCCCTCATACTTGGTAAGTGTTGTAGCTACTGATTTAGTTTGGGTTAAAGGAGCATACCACCTCCTTCTCTAGCTGTGATTTGGGGGGAAACGTTCTGGTAGGACGTATCTTTAAGAGAAGGGAACCCTATACCAAGTGGAAGGAGGTAGCTCTGTAGCTCAGAGCAAGGTGCATAAGTCCTGGAAAGAAATATGATTATGATGAGACAAACCTCAGTATTCCCTCCCAGACATTTTAAACATGTCTTCATTTGGTTTGCAACCTTTTGGGGATCCCATCCTGAAATATCTACCTCTTAATTCACGGCATGGGAGCCTCAGCACGTAGCACAGGATTGTGGATGCTGCTGCAGGCATTTTTACATGTTGGGAGCTGTAAAACTGAACATGTTCGTGCCTGAATCCCTTTGGGGATCTAGGCACAGAATGTGTCTGGGAAAAAAATTACCTGAAAGACAACTATAAAAGCAATACAGTTGTATCAATAACCTTGATTATGATGGAAGAGGAACAGTTTTGTTTTTTTTCCCTTGGGTGCTAAAATCCAGTTCCAGATGTTAATGCATTTTGTATTCTTTCAAAGTGAAGGGGAGGAATTAAGAAATACCAGAATAATACATTTTTAGCTCCACAGACTGAGACCCAGTTAGTAGAGCTGTGCAACGCTTTGGTCCCTGATTCAATTCAGTAGAGATTTGGCCTGATTCGGTGGCCAAATATCTGAATCAAATCAGAGGACCCTTTAAACTCTCTGAATCAAATCAGAACCCTCCAAACTGATTTGGAGATTTGGACATAAATACAGCTTTAAATGTTTTTTCTACTTACCTCTAGGTAGCAAGTGGCTCATGAATGCTGCAATGCTGGGGCGCATGGAGTGCAGCATGGAGAGGCTCCCCAGCATGCTTGGCAGCAGACCCAAAAGTGGACCAGAAGCACTTCCGGTCCACTTCTGGATCTTCCGGGGAGCATGCTGGCGCCCCCCCGGCTTGGCAACTGGTGCCTACTGGGTCTTGGGGGAGGCACCCAGGGTCCCCCTGCAGCTGACTGCTGAGCCAGAGGGGTGCAGGGGGGTCCCCCAGCATGCTCTCTGGTGGGCCCAGAAGTAGACCAGAAGTACTTCAAGTCCACTTCCGGGTTCTCTTCTGAGCACATGGAGGGCCCCCTCCCACTCCCGTGGCATGCTCCATCCACCCCAGCATCACAACATTCACAAGCTGCACTGGTACCTCAAGGTATGTAGAAAAAACTTTTAAAGCTGTGTCTGTTTGAATCACTGATTTTTGTCCAAATCGAATCGGGGACAGTGATCTGAATCAATGAATTGAATCACTGTCCCCGATTCAGGCTGAATCTGAATCAAATAGGCCCTGCTTTGCACACCCCTAGCAGTTAGTCAATCATCTGAATAAACAGAATAGAACATGTGAACAAAGGACATATAGCAGAAATCCAGAATACTTTTTTTTTTCTGTTGTATTAGGTATCTTTGGGCCTTGTTACATGTTGAACTTCGAGCTGTTCAAATGTTGATTAGTGTTAGAGCTAGCTCAAGTTTGAAACAGTCACACCTTAAGGCTAAAAAGCTTCTCTGGCTGTCCCTCACCTGCACAGCTGTGACTTCACACTATAGAACTGATGAGTAGGGGTTTGACTAGCAGCCACAGGAAAGACTTCTATCTCTGCTGTAGGTGTGGGTGTAAGAAATGGGTTAGAGAGAAAAGGCAGAAACAATGGCGATACTTAGAGTGTTGGTGCACCCCCTGACAGCCAGTGTTCCCCTGCTTAGGTGATGGGTAGGGAGGCAGGCAAGAGCACTGCTGCCCCCCTTGAGAGCACCAGCCAGTGACTGGGGGTGCCAGGAGAAGCACTGTTGGCACTTCTGGGTGCACCGCTGGCACTTCTGGGTTGGGACAGTTGGCTGTGGTGGGACCTACCCCTGGTTAGCACGATCAGCCACAGGCCCCCCCAGTCAACAGGATTGGCTATGGAGGGAGCACCCTCCTGGTTACTGACTGGCCACTGGGGAGTGCCCCCCTGACTCAGGAGGCACCAGTCACCGATAGGCAGAAACATGAATCTGGGAGGTGGAGAGATAATGGGATGGGGGTGGGTAATGAAATAAGAGGTAGAAATGGCGGTGGGGGGGAAATTGATAAAATGGAGGAAGTCAGCCACTAAAGGATTAAAATAAAAAACTTAAAATGAAAGAGGAAGTAAATCAAAGAAGGTCTCATGTTTTAATACATTAGGATTGAGGTGTGGGAGGGTTAGTTGTGCTTAATGAGGTGGCTGGAATGTTGGAGCAATGAGGGAAGGTACTTTGTGGGGAGCTACTGCCCTTCCTGTGGGAAGGAAGCCCCAGTTCATGGGGACATGATCCAGGCCCCTACCTTATTCTCCCCTCCCTGCCAACTCTACTCCTTGACCTATCCATGCCATGTCACCTGGGTAGCTGCCATGTAGTCTGCAGACTCTTTGCATTGGGTTGCACCCTGGGGTTGGGAAGGTCACACTCTAGGGAGTGAATGGGGGTATTTGATTTGGTACCAAAACTCTACCCTACCCAAGGCAGTAGAGTTTAGGAGGTGGAAAGTTAGTCCACGTGGAACAGGAGGGTGAGGAAGGAGACACTGCATATTGAGTTTCTGGAGGACTGCAACTTGGGCCGGTCATCTGTGGAAGCCACGTTAGTGGAACATGAGCTGGGAAACACAGATCAGAGAGAAACTTGCCTTGGAATGGCATCACTTTAAGCTACCTAAAATATGCTTTAACCTAATTTCAGGTGTTTATATGTGGATAATCTAGGGGTTAAAAGCCCCAGAAGCCACCTGAAATTAATGTGTAACAAGGCCCTTTGAGTTGCAGAAGTACCACAGGCTTCTTCACACTTAAGCCTTGGTGTTACCCAGGAGTTCAGCTGGCAAGAATCCTGCCATACACCTGTTGGGTTGACATTATGTTCATTAATTCCTTTTGTTGCAAACAGGAGTTATGTGTTTATACCATTCAGAAAACTTTCTACCCGAGTATTGTTGTGGAATGTGGAACCAGGAAAGTCTGAAACAGTACATGAAGGGAAAAAATAAGTCAAAGCAAAACTGCGCTTCTCAATTTTGTGACCATTCCATCTGATTTGTACGTAGTATTGCACTTTTGATAGGGCTCAAAATATTCAAAACAGCCTCACCTGAGATTTTCAAAAGGTCCATTTTTCTAAACTTCAGCATCACAACAGTGAACTCCTTAATGCAGTTTAACAACAGTTGGCTGTGCTATCTGAAGAGATTAAAGGCCTGATCCAAAGTCCAGCAAAGGAAGGAACTGTGACTTCATGGGGAAAGACATATGGTTCACCATTTTCACTTGGACTTCTGCTCAAGCTGAGAACAGATTTAAGCTTTCTGAACTTGCCTCCATCTGTGATACTGCACATTTTGTGTGTCACATGGATTTTTCAAACCAATGTCTCACTAACTTCAGAAGCTAAAATGAGCTGTAATAAGTTTGCTTCCCTTGTTATTTGTAGCTATTGCTTTTCTCCATTGTTGTTCTTCTCCCTTAAGAATAAATTGTGGGGAAACAATAATAGTGGTAATCTCTTCCTTTCTCTATTCTAGACATGCCTAGAACACAATTTTGACAAGTTTTTAAAGCAAACAACCAAGGGTAACTCCTTTCTGTTCTAGGATGTGTCTACAGAGCAACTGGAGCAGTAGGGTGTACTTCAGCTACAGAGATTTGAACTTGTGTATTCTTCCCTGTACCTTAATGCACAGTTTCTGACTGCGGATCATCATACACCTAATTCTTGGATGTCAATGGTGTTTACTTTGGAAAAAAATGCAGGCACAGTTATTGCAAATATGTGTAGGAGTCTGCATCATTTGCATGCAGAGCCTGCTACTTAGGTGACTGAAAAAAATAAAGACCGGAAAAACGAAAAACATCATCAAAAGCAACAGAGCATATGTGATTTTTGGTCTTGGCCCAGATATCTAGTCTAGCCAAAATCATTCTGCCACTGCCCTAAATCACAAATAGGACTGAAAACTGCAGCATAGGAGCAACCAAATATTCCTTTGTGTGTCTGTGTTGGCTTTGTGCTAATGACTGCTCTTCTGTACTGAAAAAAGAGACCATGTCTGAAGGTGGTGAGTGGCCTTTTGAGCATCTGGCCAAGAAGCAGAAGAACAAGGCTGGCATCAAGAACTGTGTGCATCATAATAGAAACCCTATTTATTGACAGATTTTTCAAAGCATGTATCCAACCATTATCACAAATAAAAGTCAGATAGTCAAAATATCCTTGATCTTGTGGTGTGTATTGTATAATGCACTGGTGATATAAAGGATCTGTAAAATGAGCTTAAATGACTTCCAGGAGATTCCCATGGTATAGGGCCCACAGCTCTGAGGTGGGTCAATCTTGAATTTATTGCACCTGATGCAGCTAAAGAGTTCTTGGGGTCTAAATTGCACTGGGCTAATTCAGCCCACTGACAAGACTGCAAATTAGGGAAGTATATAGGGTAGAAGTTCACATTTTCTCCCTGTTCCCAAGTATAAAGTAGAGTTTGGGCACAGCTCAGGGATAAGCACATTTAGGTAACTGTATGCAAGTTACTCATTAAACATTTGAGAATAAAAAACAAACTTTTTGGTGTGGGCTTGGGTCTTCGCTGCTCAGCATCTTTTACAATTGGTCATACCTGTGCATAAAATATTATCAGACCAGATCTGAATTCTGCATAACTATGGGAGTCTGTGCAGTTGAGATATGGGTTATACTTATATGTAGGTGAATTAGGCATACAACAGCATTACTTTTAAAAAAATCTCTAGCTATGTTAATTGAAAAAAAAATCACACTGTAAAAGTTTGGGGTGAGGGAGAAGTGTTAACTCCTCAGGTTTGTTGCAAAAAATAAAAAGCCATTTTATCCAGAATGAGGCAATTAGCATCCTTCCATTCACTTGGTGTTGAGTTAATTAGCTTACAAACACATTCTGTACCTAAGACCATCAGACTGAGCTAAGAATTGCAAAGCAGGCCTGAACCTAGATCTTTGATTACATCTCAAAGCCAGTAACACAGCTGGGGAGGGACAAATATTTCCTTAAATCCAGGGCCAATCCCTTTGTGTTGTTTACAGTAGTTGCCAAGGTCCTCAAAGGCATAATGTGGCTGATGGTGATTGCTGGGACATATGGAAGCTTTGGACATGAACCTGTTTCTCAAGCAAAATGCCTAGTCCCACAGTCATGGCGACAGTGTCACAAGCCTTTGTTTTGTACTTTCAAAAAAGATCCCTTTATTTAGAAGAGAGATTCCACTGGCCAACTCTATCAGCTTTAGTTCCATGTTGCACTGGCAACACTGAGATGAGACTTGATTTTATATTTGAACTGAACATATGCAATTTTGTATATTTTCGAACTCCAATCAAAGTCTCACTCCACACACAAGCATTAAAACAAAAGGACCCAAATCCCATGTGTATTTTTTTTTAAATCACATTATACCTTTTACAACCTGTTTCTGTATAGCCTTGTACTTGTGCTGTCGAGTGGGTTCGAAGTGAGTATAAAACTGGATCTTGTCACAATAGCATCAACTTACTGTGCCAGTCAGTGCCATGGTGAAGCCCACTATGGTCCTCTGTTCAGGATAACTCACAGATCAGAATGAGTGTAGCACTCTTAGTATGGTGTGTAACAAGTGAGCTCTTTAGCCCTGCTAATTAGCAACAAGGAACACTAAATCTAGTATAAATATCTAATCTATCACTAATCAGAGTCTTTATGGGCACATCTACATATTCATTAATGCACTGTAGTTACTGTGCATTAAGTTTAGTACTTGGTTAACCAAGTGCTAAATCAATCTACAGTAACTCTCACTACTGCACAGTAGCATTGGCACATGGGTTTTTAGTGACACTTACTGTGCAGTAGCCTAATACTACTGTGCAGTAGCATATTAGCACGTTTTTTGGCAGGCACCCTACTGCACAGTATTATTAGGCTACTGTGCAGTTAGCATCTCATGTAGACCTTATGTGAATTTTTGAGGCACTTTATTGGCATAGCAAAGTAAATGTTTTAGAAAATTCTTAAACAATTTTATCAGCTGTTACTTAATGACCAATAAATACACACAAATGTTCATAAATACAAGTGTTTGCCTTGAACGTGGATTATTTATGCAATGGACCATTAAATCAGTTTTGTGTTTGTAGTCACTTTTAATATGAAAATTATTTATCTACTTTAATAATACATAATGGCTTCAGTGGAGTTGTTCAGTCCACAAAGTAAATACACATTTAATGACTTGTGAGAAGCTAAATAGCTCAGTTTTGGAATAGATCCATAAAATGCTAATATATGTTTATACTGGAGTACAATATTTTCATGATATATCTAATATAAAACATAGTAAAAATAATGCATTATAAAAAGGAAAGATTGGACATACGATATAGAGCACAGATGTTTCAAACCTTGGAATTTTATCTGCTTAAATTATATTTTTTTTAATAAATTGAAGTTTATAACTAAAATATTGCTGAAATCTTAATTATAGGAATAGAAAATTGGTTGTGAACACTTTTCTTCCTTTCCTTCCCCATCCAACTACAGAACTCAAGCTAAATTTAGATTCAAACAGTAAACTACTAATGGCAAATTTTACACACATCCTCCAAGTGTTTTGTGCTAGACTAGTTAAAGGTTTTTGGACTGTCGCATTTTTCATTTTTTGTTTAAAACTACTGCACAGATTCCAGCTTGTTATTTTAAAACTTAGAAATATGTAACTTTGCCTCTGCATTTGAACAAAAAATAATTGATATATAATTACAAATATGCCTCCCAGTATTCCATTAAAGCAATATTTCATAAAAATGAATTTCTAAGTCCCAACGCTATCAAAACAAATGATGTTTGACGCTTGCTGATTGAAATTATGTCTAACGGGATAATAGCTGTTACATGTACTCATTAAGGTTGTCATCTCATGTAATCAAGTGTAAGATATGTGTTTAACTTTGATCGTGGCCATTCAGCTTTGCAGTGGTCAACTGCTTATGTTAAATCTGTAGTTTATCTTAACATTTGTCACAACATTCCTTTGTATCTTTCACTTCTTAAATAGAGATTAAAAATCCATAATAGAATAAATTTACACAGAAGGGGAGCAAGGGAAAATATTAATCATAATATCTCTGGGCATCCAAGAGAATGCAAAACAGGAGGTTTCAGGGGGGGTTTCGCAACCCAAAAAGTTATGAATTCATGTAAAGAGCACTAACATGGGGACTTTTACATTAAAGCAAATATTCTAGGGAGATTTAGAGATCTTGCGGTAAAGCAGAAGAATGGGGAAATGGATAATCTCATTTGAATGCAGTGATGGAGTTGTTGGCACTCAAGGCTAGTACGTTAGCAACCAGTAAATTCATTACATTGTTTTAAGTCTATGTGTTAGGTTGAAGGGGAATAAATTAATTTGTAGGGCTAGTAGCTGACTTGGGGAATCCAAGAGGCCTCTGTAAAGTAAAAATCTAACATTCTGTTGTAACCCTTGTTCAACTCCAGAAATGATCATAGGCACTTGTGAGTTTCAAAAGGATTCTTTTGTGTTGCATGCACTCAAAACATAGCAATCTCCTCAGTGTTTCTCTCCAAAATCCCTCCTGCCAGGAGACACCACTCCTTCTGGTCTGAATGCTGACCAAAACCATCTAGGAGGTTAATCTCCGTGAACATTTATTGTTAAAATTCACTTAACTCAGAAATAAAGAATTACTAAATCTAAGGTTATAGATGGTTATATAATGTACATTTTAAAATAAACACATCAATCATAAGATTGTGTATACTGTGTCTGTGGCATGTCCAGAGAGGGATGATATCAGCATGTCCTCCTGCCCCATTCATTTCCACTAGCATGTGGTGAACTGAGGAATGTAGTGCTATAGTTGTTCCAGAGGGTGGACATCTGTAGTAGGTGTCCCCAGAGTGATTCCCCTGCTGCATTTGGTGCATTTGAAGCAGAAACAGTTGGGTGAGGTGTGCTTGTGCAAGCCTGGTCACAGATATACCAGGGCAATGGCATAGGCCAGTGTTCTCAATTTTTTTTAGGTTCAAAAAGCCCCTTGGAAAATGTCAGCTCTTAGCTTTCACTCATTTCTTGACTACAATAAGATAAATAGAGCAATTCTTCTGTTGCAAGTAACTCAGAGTGTTTTCGACACTAGAGATTCCTGCCTGAAAACTCTAGATGTATCTTGTGAATCCCATGTGGAGGTTTGTTAGCATTACTATTGCACAGCAACTTGAAATCTCTTAAAAGTCTGTCATGGTACCCCAGGAGGGTGGCCATCACAGAGGACAGTCCAGTTGTCCTCTGTCTTCTGTTGATATGAAACCAGACACCTTTATGTCTTGAAGAGAAAAATAGAGGACATAAAGGCATTAGGTTTCATATCAATAGAGGACAGCGGACAACCAGACTGTCCTCTGTGAGGGCCACCCTATGCCCCAGTGTGCCTGGGTGCTCCAGCTGAGAATTGCTGGCCTAGACATACTCAAATATCATCAGGCTCAGCTTCAATAGGAACTATAGGAGCTCTCAGGTGCATTTTGAAAAGCAAAGCCTAGAGGAATCCTGTCCCTCTGAACTGTAATTTAAATATGGTGGGTCTTGGAGCTCCTTCCAATGAAGGGCAAACATTTAGATGCATATTCCTTCCCCAAAGCAGAATCTAGAGTCTTGTGTGATTAGATTAATACACTTGGTATAACAGGTTGTGAAGAAAACTAGATACCTCACAATGAGGTCCAAAACAGCTAGTGTGCTGGGCAGGGAGCTGGCTAAAGTCAGGATGCAACTGCCTAGAGCTAACCAGCAGGTATGTTGCAGTCACAGGTGTATCTGCAATCCCACTCCTCTCTGGGGTTAGATGCCTCTGATTCACCACTTCGAATGCTATATTGAAGATAGAGGCTTAAGAAGATGCCCCTCTTTGGAGAAGCAGGAAGATGAGGATATCTATTAAGCTTGTAACGAGAGAACCAGAAGCAGCAGCAACATTAGCAACCATGTTTTAAAAGAAATTGGTGCTTAAAATTGCATTTTCTCTTTTAGTGAGCCCAGGTGTGTTGGAGCTGTGCTCTGACAACGCTTACTGGCTCAAGCCCTTCTAGGTACTTGGGCAGAGGAACACCTCATTTCTAATTCCAGAAAGGGTTTACATAAGACTTGTGGGCTGAGGTGCCCTGCCCTGATTAAACCAGAAAACTTCTGGGCTTGTGCTGAGAAGTTACTCTTTGTGCCTGGGGAACACTGAAGTAAAAAATAAAAGGGCCTCTGCAGCTTAGGCATTTACATAGTTAAGGGGAAGTCTGAGAAGCTATTTTCAGGATCATCAGTTATAGACTGAGGGGCCAAATCCAGACTGAACTGGATTAGGCTGAATGTAGGCATTTCAATCGCATTCAAAGCACTTGGGTGGCTAAATTTATTTAACACGTCCACTTTGGTCCTGGGAGTGCCCTTGGAACCAACTGTTAGGCTTCTCCAAATGCACTGCAGCAGCTAGGCCCCACTTCGTTGTGATCCTTGTACCAGGTGCCCGCATGCACTCCACTTAAACTCTCAGAAGAGGCCAATCAATTACGCAGGGATCTCTAAATAGGCTGAACACACCCACACCCAGACACTTGCTAAATGTAGGACAAAGTTTAGCAGCAGTGGCCACAATGACTCAAAAAAGGAGGGACCAAGGAGTGCTGCCCACCTTTTACATAAATACCTACTGCTTAAAACACTTGCCCAGGAAGTAAGGGTGTTTTTACACATGCTCCGGGAGAGGGCACTTTAATTAGAGCAGCTCTGAGAGTCGCTCTAATTAAAGTGCCCAGAGCATCTTGTGTATTAGTGTCTCTGCACTTCAAAATGGCAGTGGGGATGCTAATTCAACAAGCTTTAGATAAAAGTGCCCCCACTGCCATTTTGAAGCACAGGGATGTTGACACATGAGACACAGAGGTCGGTGGTAGCATGGTGATTGCCACACTCCAGCAGACTCAATTAATTGTGTCTGCTGGAGATTAAATTATTAGGAGAAATGAAATTATTATAATTAAATTATTATTAGGAGAAATGAAATTATTTTAATTTATTAATTAAAATAATTAATTGCGTCTGCTCGGACGTGCTGTAATTACAGTGTCAGAGCACCCTCATGGCATCCAAAGATACCTGGGTCCTAAATTCAGCCATAGGAAGCCTACACTCAATTACCCATATGGGGGCTGCGTGCCTAATTTTTAGGAAGGCCAAAGGAGACAAATTTGGATTTAATGGATTGATTTGGATTTATATGCCATTTTAGTCCTTTGTTGCATCCAGGCCCTTTGTCACATCCTGAGTCCCACATTTGGACCCTGAAAGATTGAAACAGATGCTCTAACTAAAGACAGAAAGAGTTTGTGCCATTCATTTAGGAAGTGGCTTATTAATGAGCCAAGCAGAGTAGTGATTCCATTACTTGACATTACAGCACTAATTACTGTAGCTGCTACTCCAGAATCTGCACCTTCCTAACTTTGTAGCTGCTGCCCAGTTTGTCTGTGAGAGGACATAATTTAATCTTGGCTGTGGGTGCCAAGCTGATAGGTGTTACATTACTTAATTACTTTGCTGCAAGTATTGTCATCCTCCTCCAATAAAAGAGATCATCTTGAGCAGTGCTTAAGAATACAGTAGGTAAATCAGTGAGTTCCTACTCTGTCTCTAACAGTTGCCAGTCTTAGCTGGATGAAGGAAAGGTAACAAAATTGTAGTTAGGCTATGGTGCTCTTGAATTTTTGTTTGTGGAAGATAAAAAGTGACTCCTTTTAAAACTCCTTAGTACTCATGATGAGCATATGCCCTTCACTTTCCTTGTGCTTCCATGACTGCAACTGCTGACAACTTTTATCTCATTCTTCAGAAAATCCTGTATGTTCTTTGTCTCTATGATCACTTATGGCAGTAAATTCTTTAGGCTAAACTCACCAAATTCTGTCAGGCAAGAAAAGTCCCTTTAGAATGATAAAATGGAGACTACTAACCTGTAGCAGAGAGCAATGAAAATAGTTTAAGTGGGCTTTACATGTGAGAGACTTCAAAGTTTATGCTGTCTGGACAGGAGATAAGCAACAGTTAACAGGAACAGAAGACAAAATGTAATGAAGGATGTAGCAAGCAGGTTTTCCTCTGAGTACCCATCACTGTTTTAATGAGAATTTTGATTACTCAACACTGAATTAATTGCATCTGCAACTGTAAAACTTGCTAGACTGCTTAACAGTTTTCATTTCCTCAAATGTTGTATGCCCTTTAGTAAATTTCATTATATTACTTTCATAATAAGCATTACAGTTCAATTATAATAATTAAATTCCAATGTCTGCAATTATCTCCAAATACCATGCCTTTTGGGTAGAGGGCATCCAACATTTAACTCTTGATCACTTTTGAGTGCATTTATTAATTGTGATTGATTAGGGGAGTGCCTCAGTTTCATTGATCTAGATGAGTATAACCAGAAGTCAATGAAAACCTGCTGATCTGCATTAGTTAAGTATATGGCCCTTTGTTCTCTATTAGTCCGGAGGATTTGAGGCATCAACCTGCAATGTGCTAAATGTCCTGAAATCCCATTAATATGAGTTGGAGCTATAGCTAGAATTTTCCAAGGGGCCTAACAATCTGGTGCTCAGTTTCCATTGATTTTTTTTTATTTCAGTAGTAGATGTTTGTCTAACTGTACCCGTTCGAAAATGCCAACCTGCATGTATTCTGTACTTCGAAGGGCTGGGCCTGTACTTGAGCAAATAAAAACAACTGAGAACTTGATCTTCTGTGTACAGTCACACAGGAAAATAAAAGTGTTCTTAACTCAAGTTTGCTAAAATAGCTTAAAAGTTTTGTCTCAAGCAAGCCCAAGTTAAGAGTCCGCTCTTTTTGCATGTAGACGCACTTCTGAAATGTGATTTTCCTAGTTGTGTTATACAGGGAGGACTGCCCTAAATTATTTGATAGAAAAAATAATCTTTTATAGTCTCTTTATCCGTAATCCAAGCGAAAGCTATGATTGATTTCCAGGAGATCGGCTCTCAATCTTTATGCTTTCTGAAATTACTGTTTCAGTGTAATGCTGTAAGTTACTGAAGGCTGGGCTCTCTCAAAATCAATCACTTGTGCTATTAGAAACCTAGACTTGCTTGCAAATGTGACTAGAGGCCTATATCATTGCTTTCTCTCTGAAATCATTATTACTATATTAGCTTTCTGTGACTGAAGGCCAATATTGCAGCTTCCCCTCAAAATGATTGTTCAATAGATGAAATAAATCACAAGTGAAATCTTTGTATCAAAGGCACTGAAGTCAGATATTCTGTGGAATGCAGGCTGTATCTACTGCTTGTAGGGGGGAAGCAGAAGCTGAAATCATTTGATCCAAAGACTTGTCTGATTGGGAAAACAAACGATTAAACAGTCATTAGTTCAGATTTTCAGCTGTATGACTGTATAGCCCCAATCATTTATCCTTTGAACTCTGTACTCTATTTAGCTGATTTAATGAGCTTCCTAGCAAATTGCAAACACCTGGCCTTCTGGAGCCTGACTGATTTGTCTGGCAGTGTTGTCAGTTGGAGTAAACTGTTCTTGCATAGGTAGATCCTACCAACTTCATCTCTTCCTTTTTGTCTATTCTGTGACTACCACCATGCCACTACCACAGTGTAGTCCACTTGTAGCTCAGTAGGCCATAGCAAATAAAATTGAGGCCTTTTTGCCCTTGTTACATGAGTGAAACTCATTTGACACCACCATTTCAAATGAGCATTGGTAGTCTCTCCAAAAGATATGTATCCATGTTTTTGTCTCCATTAACTGTATAGTTGTTACAAGCCCTTTTCCTATTAAATATTATTATTTGCATTTGATTAGTGTTGCCACTGCAATCCAGGCCCTACTGTATTTAGAGTGTCCCTGCCCTTCTAAGTTAAATAATAATAACAGGAAAAGCATGAAATAAGGAAAGTAATACTATCCCTATTTTATAGACCTGAGACCCCAACACTGAGAAGAGAGAAGCTATTTGCTATGCCAAAACATGAATCAGACCCAACAAGGAATGAGATTGGCTTAGAAAATGTGTGTGTGTTCTGCTTTTTACTGCTGGGCATGGGGATGTGAGGTGAAGGTCCAGTATAAGCAGGGGAGCTAAGGCCTCCTGGGGTAAAGAAGCTATCTGGGGGCAACCTTGCCTTGTTCATTAGGGCAAGTGGCAGCACAATGGGGAGAAACTCAGGGCTCTTTTGGTCCCCATGCAGATGGGTTTGTGACAGCTAGTACAATCTAGCCTCAATCATGCTACAACATATTGTTCAAACGATGACTATCAAAACTTTTTCCACTGTCAAATTGAATAATATATAAGGAGGATATACAGTTCAAATTTCATTTTCATGGCTTCATGAGGAAATGTATCTTTTCGTCCTCTGAAGTGACAGAATGCAATCTAATTTAGCCCTTCCTCTAAGAAAATTCATAAATATCAAAAATTATTTTCATGAAACTTTTTCTTTAGTATGATTATGAAATATTATGCTGCTAAAAATAACAAAGTGTGCAGAAAATAATTTGATCTCAAAATTAGATTCTTCCAGTAAATAATATAGTGTAATACTATGAATATTAGTACTGAAATATTCCTATTATAATTGCTTTACCAGCAAATTATTTTGGAACTTTCTTATAATAAAATGTATTAATAGAAGACCTAATTGCATTTTGGGGAACTTTAACAGCATTCTCCATAACTGTTTGATAAATGGTTATTAATCTTGACAAAAAAAAATACTATGTCTTTTACTATACAACTATTTTTTTCCTTAAAGGAACAGTAGGCATAAATCCCCTGAGCTTGTTTGACCTTGGAAGGAATGTACTGTTGTGCTGATATTAGAGGCTGGATGCTAATAACATTTCATACTTGTCTATGTGGAAAAATATATTTGTAATTCTGTAGAGTTTAAGGTTAGTAATTGTAAGGTTGGAATTCTGTATAGATTTGCAGTTTTAACTGTAACATTAAATTTGACTCTTTATTTGGACAGTCATATGGATAAGCTTGATACAGTCCTGGAAGACACTTGTACTAGGCATAATGATTTTAACCTAAGTAGGCTTGCCCTTGCATACCAAATGGACTATCTTTTTTCTCATGCTCCATTGTGAATCCCTAAAGTCAGCTGAAAGCAACTTCCTGTAAGTACCATCAATATGCCAAGTCTGCTGTGTGAAAATGCATGGAAGGTCATTTTCAGCAGTTGATCCTCAACTCTGAAACACCCTCCCTCTTGATGCCCACCAAAGCCTGAGCCTGGTAATCTTTCAGAAGTGCTATAAGACCTTCCTATTAAAGTATGCGTTTAGCAAACAAAGCTAGGATGAGATGCTTGGGATCCCTGTCTTATGTTGATGTTCTAGTTGCCGTCTAAGTAAGTGTGGTGGCGTCCTGTTTTGCAAGTCGTCTGTTTCTCTTCTTTTAAGCCACCTTGAGCTTTGTTAGAAAAGGGTAGCATATAAATCAAATTAAATGAATGGCTATAAATAGGCAGAAAGCAGGACAGGGCACTTTACAGACTAACTATTTCAGATAGGCATAAGCTTCTGTAAGCAACACCCTACTTCAGTAGAGGCCAACCTTATTTGGCAGGCATGACATAATTAAGCCCTATGCCCTCCCCAAGTGCCATGTTTTTCCCCTTCCCCTGCCTGATTTTTCTGCTTTATGTTCTATTCCCATCCCCGTGTTCCCCATCCAATCTGCTGCTCTGCTTTCTGCTTCCTACCCTGTCTGCTGCTGTGCTGCTTGGTCCTTCCCTGATAGGCTGTATGTGTCACTTGTGGCCCACCCCGGTCTACTTCATCAAATGCCTGTTCTGATTCAAGTATGCTAAGCATGTGATAACCTTTTGGAGGTGACAGACTTATTTATGCGTTTCTGAACCAATTAGTGTATGAGGTGCCATGCTGCCCTCTCTTCTGCCTGACGTCAGACTAACACAGGCATAATAGAGGAGGCAAGGTTCTTGGAGATGGAATATGCAAGTAGTGGGCTCTGCAGTGGTACGACATACACTGCTTAGTCTTTTGATATATCCTGAGGTATATCAGATGTGCTGGCTGAGGTGAGGCTTCCAGACAGGCTTAATTCAACGCACACTGTTATTCACCTCTTTCAACAAAGCTCTTAGAAAGGTATCACTTCTCCTCTGATGACCATCTAGAGGTAGAAGGGTAACAGAAAAAGTAAGTCTTTTTTTTTAAGGATTAATTTCCTATTAATGCAAAAGAGGAAATTATTCACCTTCCCATGGCCGTGCTAATGTTTTGAAACTAGTGTAAGACTGGGGCAGGGGAGAACAGGAGAACATTAATCACCGTCATCTAAAACACCAGTATGGGTCTTTGGCCTTCTCTTGCAAAGCAGGGGACCTGTAAATCCAGTTTAACCAGCTTCTTAAAGTTTCTTCCATGCTGATGAGGAATAATAAAGCCAGTATTGTTTCTGTGCACACCCTGTGTTCCAGCTGGGGACATGTTTAAGAGGGTGGGTTGGCTGTTTTGTCATTGTGGTGCAGAACTTGTTTAATGGACATTTAGATGCATTGTTATAGCCATTCTGAGTTGCAAACAGTTTGGCCTTACAAATAAGACTCAGTGAAAATGGACAGTGTGGAAATGTTTTGGGGTTTTTTTCCCTTGAAAAATAAAACAAGAAAACTTGACACTGCCAGCCTTGAGCTGTTAGCTTATAAAATTATTTTCCTCTTTGTAGTAGTTGTGATGGGCATCTATCTAAAATATGAGAATTGTGTATTTAATATGAGTTATTTTTCTAGATAGCTAAATTATGCTGAGTGTGTCACCCATAATCTAAGAGATATCTAAACAACAAAACAGGTCTCTCGTTGAGCTCCTTAATTGCTAAAGATGACAAAGCCCATAGGTACAACACAAGACCTTGCAAACCAGCAGAGTTAGCCTGACCATGCAAGACCTTTGTACACAACTTCCTTATTATCTGCAGTCTCCTAATGCAGTCAACAGGCTTTCCAAATTGCCCCTGCTGTCACTTTTTCCAATTACATTTGCTATAAATGTAGGTTCCTAACAGTAATGGGAAAGCATGAAGGCAAGCAACTGGCCATTCACATTCCTACAATCCCAAAGTTAAATGAGCTAATTTAGAGCTAAGAATGAGAATTGTCTGCTTACTTGTTGACATGTCATTAATTTTCATTCCACACAGCATTCATATGCTTGCTTTTCAGTGTCATGTTTTCATCCTGCTGCTGTTTTCTCTCTCCACTTTACCATCTAGTGAAGAACAGTTACTTTCCATGTAATAATTAAAAGAACCAAAGGGAATTTTGTGAATTGTAGGGGGCACAAATCCCTTTGAAAACAAAAATGCAATGGCCCTTGTGACCCTAAATTCTTCGAACACTTTCTAAAATCTTCCCCCATAAATCCTATTTCACTAAAAAATGAAAACAGGCACTCTGATTACAGTCTTCTGTAGGGTACAATGAAACAGCCCAAGCTTCTTTTCCTCACTTCTTCACCTCAGCTGCCAGAGCAGAGGATTTCAGTCCTCCTGTGTGGACAAAGTCAGATGTGAGAGTCTACAAAAGGCTCCTAAATTCTGTAGAGAGTCTGCAAAATTATACTAAATAAAATTACAGGTTGTCTGCAAAGTTACCATGCTCATATGGGGCAAGTAATTGTGACACAAAATCCAAATGGCTTCTCCTTCAATCTTCATCTGTTGGATTTTTTAAAAATCCATATTTGCTTTGTCATCTACCAATCATGAGCGTTTCATTGATATACAGCATAGCTTGTTGAATGCCTAGGAAGTTTTATGATGGACAACCACAGTGAAAAGAAATTCATTTAAAGTAATGGCATAAGTGACACCATGGGATTTTCAGTGATTGGCACACTGAAGCCCCATCTTGCTAAATCTGAGAGCAATAACTAGTACAATGTGCGTGTCATTTTTTTCTAAAAACCAATAACTTAGCTTGGGATTCAAAGACACTAAGGTAGACAATCAAGAATATTTTTAAATATCAACATTCATACTAAAAAAGAGGTTTAAGACTGCTTTCAAGGCTTGAGCCAGTCTCTAATGTCATGGGCTAAAGTGAGACCTTCATATTGACAGATCATCCTATATCTGCTTACAGTGGGAGAATTCTGAAGCAACTGGTAGTAGCTCCTGTCATAGAAAGGATTTGATGAAGTCTGGGCTAGATCCAATATAATAATTCCTCTGGGCTTAAAAAAGAATTTAAAAAGGTGTAGAAAATATGGATGGGTTGCTTCAGGGTTCAAGTTATTATTTCAGCGGTGAATTAAAATGCATTCATGGGAAACCTAAACAGGGTTTTCCCACTCTGGGAGGGAATTGCACTGATTTTTGTAGCATGTAAATGTGCGTGCTTATAGCCACTGCAGAAGGCTTGTAAGCTGAAATGATGGGTTGTCCTGAAAACCTGTCCCAACCCTTAGAGCACAAAGGATTAGGGCCACTGTGTCCCATGGCATCTTCCTCAGATTTCCATCTTGGTGGCTCCATCCTTGACAATCTGTGTCAAGCCAGCACAGAGACCTGCCTTAATAGAGGTGGTGTAGAGGTTTCTGGGCATTTCTGCAGAACTGATGCCTCCTCTACCATTTATCTGCAGCTTGATCTTTTGAGAGAGAAGCTGGGATGTGAAGGGAAAGTCCTTTAAAAAAAAAAAAAAAAAAAGCATCTTGGACAATTATTAGCAAAAGTGGCAATGGGGTTAATGCATGTAAAAAATAAGCAGCATCTGTGTTGAATAGAATATATCGACCACTCCCCTCCACATTGAATTCCATTTTTTATACCCGATTGGGTTGTTAAAGACTTGAAAATGTTCAGGTGGATACATTGATTAGCACTGCATATTTTGGGTACATCTGTGTAAGCAGATGGTTCATGCCAATGTCATTGCAATAGAAATCTGCCTTTATCCTCAAAATCGGTTTTGAATCCCTCTCCATCTTTTCATGCCTGAGATTCATCCTCTTCACTTAGATGTAGAAGAGCAGATGGGGCACACTGTTGATATAGTGGCTTTGTAACATCATAGCTGAGTAATGGGGGGGAGATGCCTGCGTCCTGGTGAAAAGGCACAACCCATTTGAAAAATCCAGAATTGAAAACTGTGTTCCAGTTCAAGAAACAAGCAACATCATCTTTCCCCCAGAAGGGGAGCTCAGCTTAGACTGACCCTTCGTGGACAAGGTGTTCTTGGGTGCTGTGTACCCCTAGGGCATGTATATTAAAAAGCATAAACATTGTGAAAGCAAGTACAGATGGAAACTGCTGCCCCGCCTTGTTTTTGGAGAGAGAATAGAACATGCACACACTTTAATAATTGCTGTTTTAATGGGTTCTATTAAATTTATTGCATGGTATTTAAAGATGCATATTATTGCAAGAATCTGGCTACTTGATTTTTATTGATTTAAGGTATATCTCTATCTATATTTATGGCGAAATCAGTCCTTAAAATACAAATTAAGGAAAGTGATCACATTTTACAGTGCATTTTTAACAGGGACTGGAAAAAATGAAAGGGGATATGACTAGCATTTTATAAAAAGCTTTTTATATTGTGTATGATGTTTTGGTGCTGTGGTTCATAAAATATTTTTATTTAACCTGAAAAACCATGGCTGGCACAATTAAGAAGGCTAGTTTGCTTGTATTCATTTGAATTCTATAGCTCTGACAGTTTGTACTACTAATGATGTGATATGGGAAGCAAAAGCCATTTTCAAGAGTTGCTTCATCAGCCATTTTGCACAATAATGAATCCACTCGAAGCTTGGGGCATTAGGATTTGCTTTTTTCCTTTTCCTTGATTGAATGAAACCCCTTAGTCTCATTCCAGAAAGTGTTGATAAAAGCAGCTGCAATTATTGGGCTTTGCTTGGAGAGATTTTACTGTATATTACACTTTACTGAGGGGGGTGGGGAGGAATCTGAGTTTTTGCATAGAACGTATAAA
Source organism: Crocodylus porosus (assembly GCF_001723895.1). Taxonomy (NCBI): domain Eukaryota; kingdom Metazoa; phylum Chordata; order Crocodylia; family Crocodylidae; genus Crocodylus; species Crocodylus porosus. The sequence continues at coordinate 43,533,093 of NW_017728943.1, forward strand.
GTCTTTCATTTCTAAAGCTTCTTCAAAAACATCCATTTCAAAGTGTGGCAATTAACCCTAGAGCAAATGCAGGGGAAGTTGCTCAGGAAACATTTTATAAATAACTTATCTGAGGCACTTAATGACAGTAGCACTCAATAGTAGTTTTACTCCTTCCTGTAGAGAACAGAGGATACATACAGATGTGACATCCTCTCTTCCTTCCTCTGCTGGGGTTTGCTAGAAGAATTCTGTAAGATGTGCTCCCCTTTCTTCCACTCTGACTTGTAGCACCTACCTGTGTTAAAGTAGGACCTCTTGTTTTCACTGTTGCTGACTTGTGGTGGGGGAAGAGGTGGAAGAGGAGGGATGGGGAACGTGAAAGAACGAACAAAATTAAAAAGTCACCCATTATTAAAGTGGCAAAATCAAACACTTATAAGTAAAAAAAAAGAAAAGAAAAAATGCCTATGCAACCTTAATCGGCCCTTTTTGTTTGTATGAATTATGATGCAGTTGCCCGTTATGTGTTCACATACTATTTTTTCTTCCCCATTCATTGTGTCACCTTCTCCATCAAGGTATGATCTCTGTATCCCTGCCTGTTCACTAAGGGTATGTGCAGACATTCCTGATCTGCATTCATATGGCTTACTTTCAACTGTAGATTGGGTCCTGCTTGTGCAGACATTTGCTGGCACTGGAAACCACCCCAGGAATGTGATCTAAGAAAGCAGGGGTGGGGGCAAGGGCCAGCAGGACTGGGGCTGGTGGGTGAGTGAGGGGGCCAGGATTGTGGGGGGCTGGAGGATAGGATGGTGGGGGGAGGCAGGGAGGGCTAAATATAGTTCAGTTGGTGGGGGATAGGAAAAGCACAGTCCTGGGATTAGGGTGAGTGGATGGGCATTCCCAACTCCAGGGCTGTGGTTTAGCAGGTTCGTTAAAAGTTATTGTTTAGTTCTTCAGGATAAGACCTAACATAGTGCATCTCCTTAGGTGAACTAAGTTAGATCAGGCTGGCCACTTTTCTGCCTGGTCTAACCTCCCTGGGAATTTGTACAGAATGGCACTTAGATCAACATAACCCTAGTTTCCCTTCCTGATTCCTGTACTGTTTACTGGGTTCAGTAAATACATGAATGAGAAGAACTCAGCATCAAGTTTTATTGCAAAGCAGTAGACAAGTCTCTACAATTACTTTGTCTCCAACTATCTAATCCAGTGATTCTCAACATTTTTAGACCAAGGTATCCCTCAGAAGGTGTCAGCTCTTAATTCTCACTCAGTTTTTGACAAAAGGAAAATTAATAGAGCAATTCTTGTGTCACAAAGATCTCAGAAAAGAGCCAACAGGTCAGAACATTTTTAACTCTATGGATTCTTGTTTGAAATATTTGGGTTAATCATGTCAATCATGCTTGCACACCTAACAGCACTATCATAGTGTGGCACCTTCGAAAGGATTTCAAGGCACCCTAGTTGAGAATCACTGACCTACCCTCTAATTGAAAGACCAGGTCCCAATTCCTAACTGCTTGAGAGTCTTCTAAGTTAGGGAGGATCTCTAAATTATAACCTCTATCACTATAGTTCCTATTCTCTCTCTACAAAAGCCAGTCCTATACCAGCTTTCAGGTGTAGTCCTCCCACTCATGCTTTTAATTTACTTTGCAGAGCACAGCACTAATGTAACTATCCTAATTCCACTACCTAACTGGCTCATTTATAACTAGCTCAGACAATTTAACAAGGCACTGCATTGTGCTGTATAGACATCCCCTTTGCCTTGCACTTGTTTCTCCTGCCAGTCCAGCTCTTGTCCCCTGTAAATTTTACTCCAATTTCTTCCTCAATCCAGGGATCCCAGCAGGAGGAACATGAAATGATAGACGCTCTCAGATTTTGTGCCCAAACTTAGACCCATTATGGTTCAGTGTAGCCTAGAATTTCAACTATAGGAAAGCTACTTACTCCCAGGCTGAAGCATGGTCCCTGAGAATGACATATTCAGAAAATTTTGCTCAGAAGTTCTATCAAGTTTCTGTTGTGCTTGTATGATGTGTGATTTGTCAAAGGTTTACCAGTTGGTATAGTTAGGTGGATTTTCAAAAGAGTCTGAAAAGAAACATCCCTATTACAAAGTCACCTTCCTGCCATAGTTGTAGCCTGTACTACAAGGCAGGAACACACTAGAAGTAGTTCAAAAGCATCTGGGCTTTAATTTTTGCAAATAGTTCACAGCTAGGCAGATATTTAGCATGGAAAGTTTCAGCTCAAACGGATTCAATTTTTGCAAATTATTTACAACTGAAAACAGTTTTTGATCATGGGTCACATTAGGAATCCTTTTAATAAAAGGTATTGCTAGCAGGCTGAACTGTGCCCCTCACCTCCTCACCTCATTCTTTCACATGCATGCAAATGCATAAAGCTCACCTTTCTATTTTTCTCATGTCTGGATAAAAAAAGAGAAAAAAGCATCTGACCGAGTCTCTCAGGCCAGCTTATTTGACTGTACCGTCACCAACAAAATATGATTTAAACTGCTTCTATTTCTCCTATAACTTTCAAAACCCTTAGGTAGTTCCTTTTAAGAAACTTTAGTTCTGGCAAGTATGATTATTTAAAATGCCTCAAACTCAGTGTAGTGTGTTTCTGCAGGTAATAATGAAGGCATGCTTTGAAGGTCTAGGTTTATAAATTGTCCATTCTTTAAAGTAATTACCAATAGATAAACCACATTGGAGACCCACTCTTCATCTTTAATTGCAAGAGGGGAGAACACATACAGCAGGAGACTGAGTCTTGGTCTAACAAATCACAGATAAATTGCTGTGTAAAAAATCTGCTGTGGTTTCCATGCAGTACAAGAAGGCCTGAATGTTACCAATTATAGACTTATCAGAGGAGTCTTGAGGACTGCCCTTGGTAGCTAGTATGCTTGCTCTAACTGACAAGCTTTGTTTCATATCCAAGTGGAAAGAAAGCATTCTTTGGAATGAGATGCAGGTTAAATTTTTCTAAATGCAAAAGGGGATTTTTGTTCGTATCACTTATTTTGAACCAGTCTATGCCCCATTTCTTTACGATTTCATAAGAGGTTTGTGGACAGATTTCCCACTCCCTTTCATGAGTCTCCATATGCAATTAGGATGATATGATAAACTCTGGTGTGGTTTGTGCCATGGTCAGCTGCTCCTGGGCACAACATGTGTACCCAGGACCTCAGCAGTTTAAGCCAGGGCAGAAAAGCCCCAGGCTGTCAGGGGTTCTGATGGGTCACTCCCAGGCTCTGGATGGCAGCACAAGGTGGCAATGGGGCTAGTTGGCACATGAGGGTGATACAGTGTGGGGCTAGGTGGCAGGTAGCTTCCATAGCCTCATGCCCCAGCCAACCTGGTCACTGCTTACACATGCATTGCAGTGGAGTAAATTACTCCACCATAGAATAGTATTGTCCCTGAGAGTACTATCCTATGGCAGAGTTAATTAATTCACTGCATCCTAGTTCCAGCACACGTGTAGACTGTGATGCTTTACTTTGGAGTTAATTAGTCAACTCCACAGTAAAGTTCATGTGTAGATGAATCCTCTGATTTGTTAATGAGTGGATTAGACATTAGTTAATGCTTTGTGCTCCTTCAAATTCAAGAAGTTCTTTAGACATATGATTTTTTTTTCAAAAGGTCCCTTAATCCATGAAATTTCCAATTTAGCTTGTCTTTGAGTGTGACACACTGATATGCATTCCAGGTCCACAAGTCTAGTTTCTTTGTGAGTTTATATACATTCTCTGGGAGTTGTGGGGGGGTGGGGTGGGGTGGTGGAGGGTGCTCTGAGAGCCGCTCTACTTAAAGCACCCACAGAGTCGCATATATCAGCTTCCCCACACTGAAAAATGGAGGCTGGGGTGCTTTAACTAAAGCTTGTTGAATAAGCTTTAGTTAAAGCACCCCACTGCTAGTTTTCAGCATTATATGTGTGATATTGATGCAGGTTCTTGATCACCCGGGTGACAGTGATCATTGCCTACTGGAATTCACCATACAGTTCAGGGAGTCAAGAGCCTCCAATAAGGCAGTAGCCCTTGAATTCAAGAGGGCCAACTTCAATGAGTGAGGAAATTGGTAGGAGAGGCACTGGGGTCCTGGAGAGTTGGGGAACTGGGTGTCCAAGATGAGTGGTTGTTCCTTAAGGAGATGATCATCCGTGCCCAAGGGGTGACAGTCCCAATGAAAATCAAAGGGGACAAGAGTGCTCAGAAGCCCCCCAGGCTCACCAGAGGCATTCAGGAATGCCTGAAAGCCAAAAAAGAGGCATACACCCAGTGGAAGGGAGGGGCTATCACCAAGGAGGAGTATACCTCCATCGCTTGGTCTTGTAGGGGGGCTGTTAGGAAAGCTACAGCAGATACGGAACTAGGGCCAGCATCAAGGACAACAAAAAGACCTTTTTTTAAATGCATAGGGAGTATGAAGAAAGCAATGGGTAATGTGGGGCCCCTGCGGGATATGCTAGGTAATCTCGTGGTTGCACCAGAGGAAAAGGCAGACCTTTTTAACAATTCCTTTGCCTCCATTTTTTGTGTGCAGGGACCAGTACTCCCCCACTGAGATTCAGGATGGACTCGGGAGTTACTGTGACAGGCCTAGGGTCAGGGAGGACTGAGTTAGGGAACTTCTGGAGGGGCTGGATGTGTTCAAATCAACAGGTCCAGATACTCTCCATCCCAGGGTGCTGAGAGAGTTGGCAGGGGTTATCAAGGGGCCCCTGGCATGGCTTTACGAGCACTCTTGGTGCTCTGGCCATGTGCCAGATGACTGGAAGAGAGCTAATGTGGTCCCCATTTTCAAAAAAGGGAGGAGGCAAGGACCCAGGCAACTATAGGCCCAATAGTCTTACTTCGATTCTGGGGAAGCTCTTTGAGAAGATTATTTAGGAGCGCATCTGGGAAGGACTGGCAGGGGGATGATGCTCAGGGGCAACCAGCATGGGTTCATTAGGGGCAGGTCCTGTCAGACCAACCTGATTGCCATCTACAGTCGGGTCACAAAATCATTAGATGCAGGTGGCATAGTGGATGTAGCCTTTCTGGACTTCAGGAAGGCTTTGACACTGTCTCCCACCCCATTCTTGTTAAAAAGCTAGGTGACTGTGGCATTGATCCCCACACAGTCAGATGGGTCACAAATTGGCTGAGGGACCACACCCAGAGAGTGGTGGTAAACGGGTAATTTTTGACCTGGAGGGATGTGGGCTGTGGGGTCTCCCAGGGCTCAGTCCCTGGGCCCGCACTGTTTAATCTCTTTATTAGTGACTTGGACAAGGAGGTGAAAAGCACCCTGTTCAAATATACTGACGACACCAAGATGGGCACGCTAGAAGGGGGGGACAGGATACAGCTGTACCTGGACAGGTTACAGGGGTGGGCAAATGAAAATAGGATGGGATTCAATACTGACAAATGTAGGGTACTGCACTTGGGCAGTAAGAACCAGCAGCATACCTATAGGCTGGGGAACTCCCTTCTTGAAAACACAGTGGCAGAAAGAGAACTTGGAGTCATTATCAATTCCAAATGAACATGGACCGTCAATGTGAGGACACAGTCAGTAAGGCCAACCGCACCTTGTCATGCATCCAGAGATGCATCATAAGTAGGGCCAAGGAGGTGATCCTCCCCCTCTACGTGACACTGGTCAGGCTACAGTTAGAGTACTGCATCCAGTTCTGGGTGCCGCACGTTAGGAGAGATGTGGTCAGCATCGAGAGGGTCCAGAGGAGGGCCACTCATGATCAGAGGACAGCAGGGCAGACCCTATGAGAAGAGGCTACGGGACCTGAACCTGAACCTGTTCAGCCTTCACAAGAGAAGCCTGAGGGGGGGACTTGGTGGCCATCTACAAACTTACCATGCGGGACTAGCGGGGAATGGGAGAGACCCTGCTCCCCCAACCACCTCCCAGAGTAACGTGGAATAACGGCCATAAGTTGTTTGAAAGTAGGTTCAGGCTGGACATTAGAAGACACTATTTCACAGTCAGGGTGGCTAAGATCTGGAACCAACTTCCAAGGGCAGTGGTGCTGGCTCCTACCTTGGGGGTCTTTAAGAGGAGGCTTGACAATTATCTAGCTGGGGTCATATGAGCCCAGTATTTTCTCCTGCCCATGGCAGGGGGTCAGACTTGATGATCTACTTAGGTCTCTTCTGACCCTCCATGTATGAATCTATTACAGGTGTGAAGCTAGAGACTGCTGTAGCACAGTAATTCCCACACTCCAGCAGACTCAATTAATTTGGTCTTCTCCAAAGCACTGTAATTACAGTGTGTCAGAGCAATCTTGCTGCATATGCACCCTTTGGGCCAGATCTACATGGGGACTTGCATGTTCAGCAGTTGAAAGTTGGCCCACTTGAAGCCAAGAATACAAAATTAATGGAGCTAGGGAAAGAATGAGAGCACATGATACTGTAGCCTAGGGATCAGCAAACTTTTTCTTCCTTGAGCTGGACTGTATGACTCAGTCCCCTGCTACAAGCTGAAAATCTTCACCCCTTCCCTCCCACTTGCTACAAAAAGCTCAAGCAGCCTTTGCAGCAAGGAGAAGTGCAAGCATGAGAAAGCAGAAGGGAGGGCTCCAGAACAGTGTGTTGCAGGTCCCCTGTGCTGCCCCAGGCTGGGTTCGACCTTCTCAGGATGGATCCAACCTCCTGTGCGATTTAGGGCTATGGACAGGCATTCAAAAAGCCTGAACCTAAATTGATTCAATCTTTGCAGGTTAGTCTAACTTAGGTAGGCTAAACCAGTTTGTAACCACACAGACATCCCCTCTGGACTGAAAAAATGCTGGTATGTGCCTGCAGTGGCTCAGGCTAGAAGCCAGGTGGTGCCAGAGCAGCCCTCCCTTCTTTCTGCACTGAGCTGAGGGGGGTTGTGGCCAGACCCCAGCAGGTTGCTTTGATTAGGGAGCCCCCCTATTCACCTCCTGAGCAGCCCAGCAGGAAGTTGATAACACACTGTTTATCACCCCTAACTCAGTGTTTATCATCTCATTAAGAAAACAACAGCCTCTCTCCATTAGTTCAAGCTCTTAAACAACTTTTTCCAAGATAGGAATGGAGGGACATTACTAGCTACCTGCTGATTAGCTCCAAAAAACCCTAAACTGGCAGAGTCTTGTCTGCCTTTGTCCCATCTCCCACAGCACAGACGTAGCCAGCATGTGGTATGTTAGCTAATGCTGAGAGGTGTCTGTGTAAGGCAGAGGGGAGGGGGAAATCTCTGCTTCAGCAGAGAGTGGCGAGGAGGAGTGGGGGAGGAGCAGGAGGAAGTGAGGCAGACCCGGCTGTACATGCAGTCTCTGCTGGAGCTGCAGCCAAAAAGCAGAGGGGAGGGGCCATCCCATCTCTCAAGGACAGAACTCCACCCAGAGAACTTTCTGGGATGCCTGGGGACTCTGCCAGGAAGGGGTCTGGGACAAACATTGCATAAACTGGTTTGACCCAAATTAGCTAAGTCATTCAACCAGGTTTATCTCGAACCAGTTTCAGCCATTTTCAAACTGGTTTATGTGCACTGAACATCTGTTCCGTCACAAGTTTAAACCAGTTTCTGATCACTTAAACCAGCTTATGTGTAATGTCTGTCTGTAGCCCAGGTTACCAACCACTGTTCTAACTTCATGATGAGAGCTCTTCTTTTACAGGTGGGAGGCCATGGTTCAGTTCTCCTTATGCATTTTAGCCAATGAAACTAATGTCAAATGCATAGCAGTCCCAGGTCCAGGGACCAGAATGTAGGATTCCCCCCCTCTCTGCCTCCCAAGGGAGTGCCTCAGTATTCTAAGCATGAAGTTGCTATGTAAAAGGTAGGCAGTGGCATCAGTAGATGCTATATTTTCTTTGTGAAAGTGGTCCTGGATACTGTGCTTTTATCGGGTGGTGTCAAGTGTGGAATGAGCCGTTTAGATCCCTCTGGGGATAAAGGTACCTAAATAGCCTTAAGGCATAAGATAGGGATGAGTATTTTGATGCCCTGTCAAGATGGCAGCAATTCTGGGCACGCTTAGCAGGATTTTAGACATTTAGAACTTGGACTTCTAAAACATTTAAGTAAGTAAATGACACAAACTATGTGTTAGCAAAAGCATAGGGGTCTTCAAACTATTGTGCTGGCTGCCTCTGCAGTTTGACATCTGCTCCAATGCTCTGACAAGCTATAATTACAGTGCAGAGTTGATGAATCATTCAACAAACTTTAGATAACATGCCCCCCCTGCCATTTTGAAGCATACGGATGCTGATACACGAGACACTCCAGGCGCTCTCAATGAAGTGCCCACCCCTGGAGCGCTTCCAAAAATGCCTTCGGTCACTGAGGTGATATGGTGAGAGGGTTTTGTGGGACTGTCTTGGACTTATGCGCATAAATTGCACTCAAGGCACCTAGTTCTTTTTTGGCTCTGGCACTTTGTCCACCAGGAAAAGAATATATTTGGTTGTACTTCTACTCTGAAAAATATGAAGTTCCCTTTTTTGTCTCAGCTTTTTCCAGGTTAAATGTTCTCAGGTTAATGAATGGGCTGTTAGTTTATCTGTTAACTCTGCATATTCAGCCTAGCATATAATTTTTTACCTGGACTTTGTACAGGTATAAATTAGAACCCCAGGGTAAAACAATAACTAAAATCCCTGGATAGAAAAATGTGGTTTCTATGGACTTAACTACATGGATGATCAATGACTATAGAACTTGTTTCTTCCTATTTATAGAGTCCATTCCCTGTATAATGATGTCTGAGTTTGCCTTTGTGTTTGACTGTGTTAAAAATGTAGCTGATCTTAACCATGCCACACTTTAAAGTACTCTGTAGGGCCCCACTGTTGGATGCAAAACACTTCCATATTGGTAGTATGTCAGTTATGGACACCTACTTCATCTCCTGCTTTATTTTATATTCTGCTGTTTCTGTAGCCAGTGCCTGATCCAAAACTGATTGAAGTTGATAAATGTGTACCTAATGATTTTAGTGGGCTTTGGATCAGGCTTCTGCTGAACAATAATATAAGGTGAATTCTTCCTTTTTTCAATTCTGTCATCTACTCATTCCACTAGAAAAAAAATGACATTCATTTCAGAAAAACTGCATTTTAAACATTTATATAGGCAGACTCCTGCTTACCACCAAACAACTTTGAAGTAAACAGACTTCCAACTTTTCTGAGCCCAATCTACATAAAATGAACTGTTCCAAACAGAACATTTTACCACACCTTCAGCTCTCCTATGAAATATGAACTTTCATTTTTACCTAGGAGAACTTTTACAGTCTTTTCCCCTATGCCTGGAGAAGGGTACTTGTGCCCTAAAGCTTGCAATTAAAAAGTTTTTTTGCAAAAATGTAATTAGTGTAATAAAAAATATCACCTCTACCACGAGTTATGATTCCTTTTATCTTAGCATGATTCATTTCAGATGAACTCCATTTATTAAAATATTTGCTTGTTTTTCTAATCGTGTGGTGGGGCTTTATTGTCCATTACTTCTAACACCTTAGACTTTTGAATGTTCATCTGCAAACTGTAAGCTAGACCTTCAGCTACTTTAACAGAGTATATTACTTTTTATTTGAATGGGTCCATGCTAATTGGCCTCAGAAGGTGATCTGGTCTTCTAAATTTTTCTCTTCCCACCTACTTCCTTTCTCTTCTTCTTTGTTTCCAAGTAACTCCTCCTGGCACATAGCTTTGAATTGCCAGTGCTAAATTATGCCCTTTGTGAGCATGTCCCAATGAGCAAGCACATGCGTTTCTCTGGGGACAAATTGCATGCAAGGGCATTTCCTGGGGAAAACTAGTTGTCCCCAGGGAATGCCCCTGCATATGCACTGTAGTGCACAGCAAATTGCCCTGGGTGGGGTAGGGGGAGCCTGAGGCCAGCACCTGGGCTGGCGCCAGTAATCTTACTTGTGATCCTGGGGGCCTCTTAGGGCTACAGTGGTGGCGATCCAGGCCTGCAGTTTGAATATTGCTCTGGCTGGCCAGTTTTGGGAGATACATGCTGCAGCCACATATGCTACTCCACTGGGTTTTTTTTTAAGACCATGTTTTTTAGCTAGCGGGATTTCCTAGTATCTAATTTTGGCTCCACACTGTAAATATGTAGCCCGGAGAACCTTTTCCTGTGTACTCCATGCATTTTGCAGCAAAAAAACCCAAAAAACCCTTTTGAGGTACTTATCTGGATGCACCCTGTATATCCATGCTTTTATCTGTTTCTTCTATTTACAAAGTCTTCAGACAAGAAAATAGTTCTTACTACCTGCAGTGAGGCAAATAAGGATAACAGATCACTTTTTGGTATCAGGCTACCAGCCCATGGACCTCCTTCCCCCACCCTGCTCAAAAAGATTTTTTTTCTTGTTGCATACAAGATAGGAAAGGGTTCTAAATGTGGTCTCATGGATGTCATTGCTGTCTTGCAGCGACTTCATTGGGACCTGAATTAGGGTCAATGCTGAAATCTTTGGAAAAACTCACTGTACGTGTTGTAGGCCTTCCTGGGGTATGGATTGAAGCCATTGATCAGTGCATATAGAAATAATTCAGAGTCCTGTTAGCAGTTTGAACCAAAGTAGGCCTTAGTAACAGCATGTGCAATAAATCTGTTGACTATTAAGCAAAACACATATGGCCTAAGCAGAAATGTGGGGAAAGTTAAAATTATTAATTTCTAGGCACTTCAGAAGGCCAACAGTAGAAAAGAATGGATAAGATGGGTACAAAACACCAAAACAGATTAGCGTCCTGGTAAATATGCCCCTCAAAATTGGTGAGAAGGTCTCCATGTCAGGGGCAATAGATGGTGAGACTGGATGTGGATGATATCACTTAAAGATGTTTTAGTATTTGGTGGAAACTGAGCTGTAGAGGCTATAAACATGAAATTGTTTTAATCCATGTGTAAAAGGGGCTTGGCAACCTTGAATACTTTGTGCTGAGGTGAGGCTATGTTTTATGCTGGTGCTATTTTTAATAGATGACCTGGCTAGCTCCATGCCTGAATAGGGCATGATGTTAGTATTTAGTGTTGTTTGCGAATGATAAACTTTGAAGAAACTATGTTACTAAGAACTGGAGGCTATGGTCTCTTTATTACAGCTAATGAGGTTATTAGAAGTAGTATCTCAATACAGCACTTACTGGCATCCAAATTGAGGGAGCCTGACATGACCATGTCACTATATCCATGTCATAAAAAAAAATAGACACATATTAATTTTTGGATAAATTCTGTGAGGATAGTTCATACAAAAGGAAAGCTCTAAGTTAAAGCTTGAATTTACTACCAAACTACTGATTTTATGTATACATCATGGAATACTGCTTTATCTAGAATCGTTGTTTGCCATTGACATATGCTGAATTGAAGTAAATTAATTTGCTTATACCAGTCAATCTGCACTGCGTATGGAAAACAGAAGTGATTTTTATCAGTACTTTGCAACTGCAAGCTTCCTCTCAAAGGAGCAACTCCAACTTCCACTGAAACTAGATCAGTATCTCTGTGTTTGAAGGACTTTGTTGAAAAGTACTAATAGCTAGCAGTCTATTAGAGATAAATGTTAACATTTTCAAAACTGGTTCAGTGGCTGAGGCACCTAAGTCCTACTAAAAGTCAGTGATACTTAGGCACACAAGTCATGTATCCCAAGGTACCTAAAATAAGTATTTTTAAAATATTAGCTGTGACTTAATGATCCCTTAACTTTGAAATGTAATTTAACACAAATCTTCCTTCTTCCCTATTGCAAACATAGTATCAATCTGACAGGCATTCACTATGCCGAAGGAGATGTTTCTTGTTGGTTTTTTATTGTATTATAAATGTATCTTGTTAGTTGCATTCATACTATCCTAATGACAAACATACAAATTGAGATTATATGACCTGCTTAGTATGAAAATGTTCATGCTTGTCATATTAGCATATCATGAGCAAATGAACTATTAAAACTCTTTATCCTGACTTTCATCTTTTCATTATTTTCTCCCAAGGAATTCTGGCCCCCTCTGGACATAAAGCTAAACAGGTAAAATTATTTTATAATTAATCTATAGTAATACAGTCTCCATAGAATGAAAAATAAGCATGTATTGAAATCACCAAAATAGGCAACCTCCTAAAACATTTTATGAATATTTATATTCTGTATCTTGCCTAGAATGTAATCAAAATTATATAGAGGGATTAATCTGTCTCAATGTGTCCACAAAGGCATTATTCATAAATTATACGTGACAAATCCATTCTAGTTTGGTAGTAAATATGTGTCCCTAAGTTACAGGAGGGATAGAAAATGAATCTCTGAGTGAGAAAGAGAGAGAGTGCAAAGGGGATAATTCTAATACCTGTATTATTTTAGCAAAATGTTTCAGCTGTTCATCGTAATCTGGCTTTATCCTATTTTAGGTACTGTTGCAACATACAAATGTTCAACGTGATGCAAGTACACTTCCAAGTAAATTTATCAGCTCCTAGGTCAAGGGCTTCCTAACTGAAGGTGGATAGGTGTTCTAATCAGCCATGAAAGCACTTGTAATGGTAACAAATGGCAAACTTTTTAAAAGCTCCCAAGTGAAGGAGTCTGTTGTATTGACCCATACTTGAAAATTACTTTGGTGCTTTGTAAATTTGTCTCTGTCTCTATAAAAACAAACCTGTAAAACTGTGGTGAAAACTTTGAGCCCTGGCTCAACATTTACTTGCCTGGCTTTTTCCATCCTGATTGGTGATAACTGGAATACAGCTTTAGCTAAAATCCAGCTTGCTGTTAGCAACTGATGGTGGGAAGAATTTTAGATTTCCATAGAAGCTTCATTATGTTTTGATAATATTTTGGAGAGATCCATAAATTACAAATAAATTGTAAAATTTGGACCCCACTGCCTATTTAAACAGTTGAAATTCCAGTGAAGATTTTTATTTTTAAACCAGAATGAATAAGCAGGAAGAAACCAAAGAACAACTGCAATAAAGGGCTTTTGCCAGACCAATGATTGTATTTAGGGAGGGTGATCACAGAGGAGATGGTCATAACATCAAACTTACCTGTTTAGGTTAAAAAATAAGGAGAAATAAGATGAAACATTGAAGAAGATGGTTTTGCTTCGGGGGATTTAATAAAAGTATGGGGTATAAAAAGGTGAGGGGTTAGGGAGGGAAGCTTTGGTAGAGCATTGCAAGGGTTTACCACTTTCTCCAAACCAAAGAATATTTTCCTACTACCATAATGTGTACGTTTAATCTACGGTGGTTTAATGCTGATAGGTATCTTAATAGTCACCCACCATTTCATGTATCCTGTCTAAATTTGAAAAACATTCAGAGATATTGTTCAAGTAAAGAGCCAGGAAAACCTCCTTCTTCTATGCTGTGCTTTTTAGTGCCACAGTTGAAACTGCACATAAGGCTGAATGGTTTGTTGATTCAACTTAAGTAGAGTGTGAACTTAGCGCTCAGAAATTTTGAATGCAAGTTTAAAAAAAACACTCACGTTCTATCTCTCTATAAAATTATGCTTTTGGGTTGACTCTCTTGCATCTGATGCAAGTGTTTCAGAATATATTTGAATCTGATGTGATGATGAAATAAGTGGTTTGCAAGAAAAGTTTAAGGAAAGAGTTCAATAGGTTGGTATCCTCACTCATTAATGTCTTCCAATTCGTGTCTCCACATTACTTTCTGATCAACAGCCTCTTTTGCCCTAATATCCTCTCTAGCCATAATTGTATTCAGTGCCAAAATATGATCTCATTTCTTCCATTTGCTGTAGGCATCTTCAGTGCTATTTTCCATGACTATTTCAGTTACGTTTACTGGTGGTTCTTTGAGGTGGATTGAAATTAGCCAGGTGTTGATTGCTTTCTATGCCAGTAGAAGTGCAGATGTATTTACATACAGAATGAATGCCACACCTTACAAATGGTAAATCAATAGTGTAATAAGTAACTCTAGTTATGTGCTTGAATACTTAATGAAAAGGACTAGAGGAGTCATTAGGATCATAGGTTTTAAACCTAGACATCGAGTCACCTTGAATAAATTACTTAGTTTCCTTACAACTTATTCAATGGAGTTCGAAAACTTGTTGAAATGTAATTGATGTTGCCTTTTGTGGAGATTTCTTGAACCAGTTACAAAGACATATGAAAACTTCTATAGACATGCAAAGGCATAGCAGAGATTTTTCTCATTATTTTTGCATCTTTACAATAATAAACACAAGCATTTTTTCTAATGCACACACATTTTTTCTAATGCACAGGTGGTATTCTCTTCTGTCCTACCAGTGAGCAGACATGGAAGATGACATGAGATCTGCATCAGAGAGACCAACTGGCGGCTTTGGGAATGGTGTCTTGAGGCAGGCTTTGGCTTCCTAGACAACGACCCGCACATCATGACGAGAGACATGCTCGGATAGGATGGGCTCCACCTCTCCCCTAAAGGTAAGCATGTGTTCTCTTTTAGGTTGGTGGATCTCCTCCAGCGGGCTTTAAATCAGGCTCATTGGGGGACGGGGAAGACGAGGGCAGAGGAAGCCTTGGTCTGCTAAACCAAGCAGCACCCAAAAATACAGCCCAGCCTAGACCGACAAGCAGAACATATACCCAGGTAAGCAACAGGGGCCAGGGCAATGCTGAGATTAGGGGGCCAGTGCACACATCCTCAGGAGGCCTCAAATGCCTCTATACAAATGCTCATAGTATGGGAAACAAGCCGGAGGAATTTACCCTCCTGCTAGCTGACGCCAACCCAGACATAGTGGGGCTCACTGAAACGTGGTGGGAGCCAATGCATGACTGGGCAGTGAATATCAAGGGCTATAGACTGTACAGGAGGGACAGGACAGGGAGGAAAGGTGGGGGTGAGGCGTTCTACACATCCTCATCAAGTAGCACCAGGTCAGAGGAGGGGCACACTGAAGTGCTCTGGGTTAGAATACAAGGCAGTTGAGGGGAAAGAGACTTAATGGTGGGGGTCTACTACAGACCACCCAACCAAGGGGAAGAGC
>NW_017728943.1:43548249-43550026 GCF_001723895.1 Crocodylus porosus
TCATGTAAGTTCCTAGCCAAAATGCAGGACCTCCATCTAACCCAGGAGGTGCACAGCCCCACCAGGGGAGATGCCTTGTTGGACCTGGTGCTGGCCATGGGCAATGACCTGGTGAGGGGGCTGTGGGTGCTCAACCACCTGGGCCACAGCGATCATCGCCTGCTGGAATTCACCAGCCAGCACAAGGTGGCAAAGGTCTGCAGCAAGACAGCAGCCCTAGATTTCAAGAGGTTCAATGAGCTAAGGAAAATAGTCAGGGAGGCACTGAGGTCCTGGCGGGGAGGGGAGTCAGGTGTCCAAGAGGAGTGGTCGCTCTTTAAGGAGACGATCTTCCAAGCCCAAAGGGAGGTAATCCCAACACGGATCAAAGGGGGCAGGAGGACACAAAAGCCCTCATAACTCACCAAAAGCATCCAGGAATGTCTTCTAGCTAAAAGGGAGGCATACACCCAATGGAAGGGAGGGGCCATCACCAGGGAGGACTATACTGCTGTTGCTCAGGGATGGAGGGAGACAGTCAGGAAGGCCAAAGCAGAGATGGAACTGGGACTAGCTACCCGGATCAAGGACAACAAGAAGTCCTTTTTTAAATACATAGGGGGCAAAAAGAAGGTTCTGGGTAACATGGGGCCCCTGAGAGACATGCTAGGAAAACTGGTCATCACACCAGATGACAAAGCTAACCTATTTAACGACTTCTTTGCCTCCATTTTCCTGAGCAGGGACCAGACCAGCCCCCCCCAACTGGGTCCCCCTCAGGCCCCAGGGGAGGTGCACTTAGGCCAAGGGTCAGTGAGGATCTAGTCAGGGAACTTCTGGAGGGACTGGATGTATTTAAATCAGCCAGTCCAGATGATCTCCACCCCAGAGTGCTGAGGGAATTAACTGAGGTCATTGCGGGACCCCTGGCACAGCTGTATGAGCACTTGTGGTGCTCTGGTGTGGTGCTAGAGGACTGGAAGAGGGCCAATGTGGTTCCTATCTTCAAAAAGGGGAGAAAGGAGGACCCAAGAAACTATACGCCAGTTAGTCTTACCTCAATTCTGGGTAAGCTTTTTGAGAGAATTATCTTGGCACATGTCCACGAGGGGCCAGCGGGGGAGGTTATGCTTGGGGCAACCAACATGGATTCATTAGAGGCAGGTCATAGAATCATAGAAGTAGGGTCAGTAGGGACCTTGTAGATCTTCAAGTCTGACCCCCCACCTGAGCAGGAGAAAAACTGGGCTCAGATGACACCAGCCAGGTAGGCATCAAGCCTCTTCTTAAAGACCCCCAGGGTAGGAGCCAGCACCACTTCCCTCTGAAGTTTGTTACAGATCCTAGCCGCCCTAACTGTGAAGTAGTTCTTACAGATGTCTAATCTAAACCTACTCTCCAACAACTTGTGGCCGTTATTCCTTGTCATGCCAGGGGGCGCTAGGGAAACAAGGTCTCTCCCAAACCCTTCTGATCCCCCCTAGTGAGTTTATAGACAGTCACCAGGTCCCCCCTCAGCCTTCTCTTGTGAAGGCTGACCAGATTCAGGTCCCACAGTCTCTCATTGTAGGATCTGCCCTGTTGTCCTCGGATCATGTGGGTGGCCCTCCTCTGGACCCTCTCCATGTTGTCCCCATCCCTCCTGAATTGGGGCACACAGAACTGGACACAGTACTCCAGCTGTCAGACCAAGGTGGTGGCCTTCTATGACCAGATCACCAAATCCTTAGATGTAAGGGTAGCAGTGGACGTAGTCTTTCTGGGCTTTAGGAAGGCCTTCAACACTGTCTTTCACCCC
>NW_017728943.1:43550386-43562782 GCF_001723895.1 Crocodylus porosus
TCAACACCAACAAATGCAAGGTGATGCACCTGGGGAGGAAGAACCAGCAGCATACCTACAGGCTGGGGAACTCCCTTCTTGTCAGTACAGAGGCAGAAAAGGATCTTGGAGTCATCATTGATGCCAAGATGAACATGGGTTGGCAGTGTGGGGATGCCGTCAGGAAGGCCAACCACACCTTGTCATGCATTCACAGATGCATCTCAAGCAGGTCCAAGGAGGTGATACTCCCCCTCTGTGCAACACTGGCCAGGCCCCAGTTGGAATACTGTGTCCAGTTCTGGGTGCCGCACTTCAAAACGGATGTGGACAACATGGAGAGGGTCCAGAGGAGGGCCACTCGCATGATCAGGGGACAGCAGGGCAGGCCCTACGAGAAGAAGCTAAGGGACCTGAACCTGTTCAGCCTCCACAAGAGAAGGCTGAGTGGGGATCTTGTGACCTGTTACAAACTAGTCAGAGGGGACCAGCAGGCATTGGGGGTAGTTTCCCTGAGGCGCTACCAGAGGTGACTAGAAATAACGGTCACAAGTTGGCAGAGGGTAGATTCAGACTAGACATCAGGAGGCGCTACTTCACTGTCAGGGTGGCTAGGATCTGGAACCATGTTCCAAGCGAAGTGGTGCTGGCTCCTACCCTGGGGGTCTTTAAGACAAGGCTAGACAAACACCTTGCTGGGGTCCTTTGACCCCAGTACTCTTTCCTGCCAAGGCAGGGGGTTGGACTTGATGATCTGCTTAGGTCTCTTCCAACCCTACAAACTATGAAACTTTTTCCTTCTAATGGTAGCTAGCATTGGCTTGCCTCTGTTCATAATGAAGTCAATCCCACACTGTATGTAAACAGTATTCCCTGTCACTTTTGTTTCATTTTTCAGGCATTGTGTACACTGTTGTATGAAAATAAGTTATTTATTGTTCCCATGATTTATTTATCTATTTCTAAATGAGTCCATTACCAACAAATAAAATGGCTGCTACGAGAACCATGGTTCTGTGTTAGCTAGAGACTACTGAGTACATTCAAGTATACTTTGCTGTTAAGTTATGAAACTCTAGTGCAATTAGGCTTTAGTTTAACTTTTGCATGCATGCAATAGCCACTAACTCATGTAGTTGGAAATTATAATACAAAACTGAATTATTAGCATTGTAAGCACAATATAATTAATATATTCAAGTTTATAATGTGTACATATTCATACAAGTTATTAATAATAATTACATTTGTCATGTCAACTCTTTTTAGTTATGAGTTCATTGTCGCTATGTGTCGAAAACCAGCAAAGCCAAGGTCGGCAAAGCTCAGCTCCTAAGTATGTATTGAGATGCCTACAGGTGTGGGATTTTCAAAAAGACCTAAATGACTTAAATCCAATGGGACTTGTGCTCTTATTAAGTTAAACGAGAACTATGCTCCAAAGTAACTCGGGCAGTTATGAAAATCTGCCCCTGAGGTGCTTAAATCAGGGTTCCAGAGCTCCAAATTTAAGATCTTGTTCATTTGTGTAATTTTGGGGCCATATGGAAGGGCATTTGAGAAAGTAAGGGCAATTTTGAAATAAACCCATTTTGTGTGCAATGAGTGGGAAGACACGCAGCAGCAGGGAACACTGGTGGTACTGCCAAATGCCATCATGACTTCGAAGAGGGGATTATGACTCCATAGAGGAGTGATGGAATTCAGCAAATGATCATTGCACACAAAATGGTTGCATTTTGAAATTGCTGTTACTTTCTGAAACAACCCTGTAATTACACTAATGATAATGTACCTGCTCTTTTATGACTTTGCCCTCATTATAATGAATGATTGTTTGGAATATGATGAGCCTGTAGATTATTCCTCTAGAGGGGCTGAATGGGTGTAAATGGAGATAGAACTTGACTGCCTAATTTTTATGCCTGACTAGCAACAAATAATTTCCCTTGTAAGGTTGTATAAGTTAGTTTCCACATTCAGAAGCAACCCCCCCCCCAATTTTCTGTAGCCATAAAACCCCCTCCTTTTGAAATGTTCAGTGTGAAAAGGAAATGAAAAATGTCTCCTCTTTTCATGAGCCCATAAGCATTTGATTGTTTTCTGGCCTTGCCATTAGTAGGAATTATTTTCTGACAGCTTTCCATGCTTGTTGGAAATGCCATTGCTATAGTAGAGAGGGGCCAAGTTCATATCTGGGGTAAATTGTTACTCGGCCCTTTAAATTAAAAGGTCAAAATATTTTCAGACTTGAAAGCATATATGCAGATACCATAAGTAAATTAAGCTCATACTTCATAAAATGATATACTTCAAATAGCATCATTCTTTGTAATTTTTCTTTCAGACTCCCTGCTACTACGTAAGCACCTTCCAGCCCCTTGGTTTTTTTCAACGTAAAAGGCTTTTTATGAATGAATAACGATACCTTGTCAACTGCCAGTAGGAGTCTTTTGGGTGCTTTTAGTAGTATCAGCTGATGCCAAGTAGAATTGAAATTCACTAGATTTTTCATGTACGGGCTTTGAATAATCAAGCAAATTAAAACAAGGAACAGGCATAAACAATTGGATCAAGCTCCTTGCTCAGTAGGCAAGGAATAAATAATGCTTGATAATACTGTACTTCAGATAAGAACAGAAGTTAAAGTAACAAAAGGAAATGAAATACTGCCAGATTAATCTTTCTGCACAAGTTCTTTCTCTTTCTCTCTTGCGTATATGAAAAATCTAAGACCCCACCACTATGTATGTAAATATGTTCAGGTGTGTAGTCATTGGGACTAGCCACATTAGTATAATTACTGGGTTTTTTTGGACCCAGATCTAAGGTTGCCCAAGCAGAAGTCCATTTGTTTAAAAAGTCAGCCAATAGATTTTCTTCCCAAGCTTACAGATGGATTTGGAGTAGGCAAATGTCAGTCTGTAGTTTTCAGATTTATTGTTGAAGATAGAGAAATGGTTTTCTTGGGAAAGATGTGGATAATGTACCAGTGATTATTCTGAAGTTTATTCAGGGTATAAGCTTTTTGGACAATGAAAATATATATTACACCTAAATTCAAATATGTAGGCTTTAAAGCATCTCAGATGGAGCCTCTGCCGTCTGAGCTATAATGTAGAAACATGAACAGGTAAAATTTGTAAATGGCCAAAGTAGGTAGCTCACAATGCTAAGTAACACAATCCTGCACATTTTCATAGTTAAGTCTTTTAGGGTAGAAACAGATGTCCCCTTTGTGCCACCATAAAAAAAAAATGTGGCAGCACACAGGCCAAGCAAGCAGATGTCCTTGCCTCTTGTCATCCTACAAATGTCAGATCTGTGGTTGTGATATAAGTGGTGTCATTTTGTGCATCTGTTTTCCACCCGATATCTGTGCTTTAAGGTGGGAGAGCGTGGGCAGCCCTGAACTGCCTGCATTTTCCAGCCACTCGGGCAGGTGCTTCTGGAGCTTCAGGGGCCTGATCCTGCATGCCCCAGGAAGAGGGATTCCAGGGTGCTCAAGATCAGACCCCTGAAGTGCCTGCCCAGGTTCCCCAATCTGGAATTTTCTCTGGCCGCTTGTTGACACCCTGGCATAGTCCTGGGGCTGGGACTGACAATCAGCTGATTAGTGGTCTCAGCCTCAGAACAGATGCCAGGTAGACATCTCTACAAACAGGAAAGCCCTGGGTTTCTCCAGTAGTAGATCACCCAGCAATTCCCTCAGCATTCCTCTGCTAGTGGGGAAACCCAGGGTTCCCTTGGGAACCCTGAGTCTTGTCATATAGGGTTAGGTACTGGCCACTCCTAGGAGCAGCTGGGGCCCAACTTCATAGGACAATGTACAGAGGCCATTTTGCCCAATGAAGTGGATCAGCTGTGCCAGGGCACATTCCAGCACAGCTAACTTGCTTCATTTGATGGAGTCTGTTAATACCTTTAGTCCCCAAATGTTGGAAACCCTGAGCTGACAAAGGCCTATTCGTATATAAAAGGCACTTGAATTTTTTCTCATTATTTTGTCACTACATGTCACTTATTTTTTCAAAAGTCCTTTAAACTTATTTTACTCTTTGAAAGCTCAAAGGCCTTTTTCAGATGAAGAGATTCTCAAGGGAATATTTGAGAATGTGCAGCCCTTATAATTTTCACAGGTGCTCAGCAGATAAAATTGGTGATAGATCTGATCCATTGCATCACCTCTCTAAAGACCCCTTTGTGGAGCCTTGGTAGAAAACAGTGGTAACTCATACACTTGGTTCCTTTCAATTAAAGCCATCATTTATTTCCAATGGTGGGGTGCTTTATTTTTCAGATACTAGGGGTTTCAGCATTTCAAAGTTTTTCAGTCAAGGCACCTTTACAATAAACAGAAATGTGAAATTCTTTAACTCAGAATTATTATGTAATTTCCTCCAAAGGAATGGCCTCACTGCTTCATGGTCTATTCCAAATATTCCTACTCTGCTAGGTTGTCCTCTGAGGTTTGCAGATAATCACCTACTGAAAACATACTGGAAAAATAAAGGTTGGAGTGGAGGTTTTGGGGAAATATGTACATAAAACCAGTACAGTTCTGGAGCCTGAAACTCTACCTGCTCTGCAGTAAGAGTTGGTTGTTATTAGTGAACTTGGTGTTTTTTATTCAGTGCATGTCACATTACAGGACAAAAAATTCCACATAGAATAGATGGATCTTAAGTCTGGTCTGCTCAGAATCCATCCATATTCATGCAATTCAGTAGTTGAACATTAGTGGTGGTCCAAAGAACACATGTACTTCTGTTCCAGATTTAGATTTCAGTAACACAAGACCACCCCCTATCTCACACGCCATAGGAAGGTGGACTAAGCCTGTTAAATAGACAGAAGCCAGCAGGAGATTATGGAACTTGATCCAGCTTTAGATTCTGAAGAGAATCAAATATAGGAGCCCAGCTCCACATGCCACCCCAGCCCTGGTTATGAATACAGTGGTTGGTTTGATGTGAGTCTATCTTTATTGCTGCTTCAGGTTTATGTATGCTTATCATCATATAATTGAGGAGACAGGATTTACCTAATATGTAATGTATTCCATCAACTAAAAACCATACTTCTCTCTCAAAATGTTGACATCTTCCTTTTTTAATTAATAACTAAGATCACTACAACTGAAAGATACTGCAGAAAATAATATTTTTCTCTTTTTCAGCTTGCTTATTTTGTGTATATCTCAGTATTTTTGGAGCTTCCCACATTCCTCTTGTTTAAAGAGGTCTTTCACACACAGAGAGAGGATATTTGGAAAAGCATGAAAAATGTGACTGTAAAACCACTACAATTGGCAAGGGTACTCGGGAAAAGCTGTAATATTGAAAACTACTTTTATTCTGTTTTTCAGCTGGCTGCTTTTCAGGTTGATGTTTTCTCATGATTTTTGCCTGTCAGACAAACTTTTAAAAAAATCTAATTTTGTATGGGTTAACCCACTGCTATGGTACCCTGGGGGGCCATGATATCTTTTCAAGGGTACCGTAGGGTCCTGCACAATATTAGCACAGGTAGGTGCGCAAACACCTACACATCATTCAGAAGATGGACCTAGAGATTTCAAACAGCAATGCATAGCATCAAAAACTTCCTGACTTTGCAACAGAAGAGTTGCTCTAGTATTTTTCTATAGTAAAAATACAAGTGAAAGTTTCACTTTGTGAAAGCTGGCATTTTTTTTAGTGGTTATCTCAAGTCTAAAAAGTTTGAGGAGCATTGGGTTAACCATTCAAAACTGAAATAATAGTTTTCTGAAATATCTTTACCGTTGTAGTATGCTATAATTTGTTTTATCTACTGTGATGCTTTGAACAGAA
This sequence comes from Crocodylus porosus, assembly GCF_001723895.1. NCBI lineage: Eukaryota > Metazoa > Chordata > Crocodylia > Crocodylidae > Crocodylus > Crocodylus porosus. The sequence goes on from NW_017728943.1 coordinate 43,556,200, forward strand.
ACTAAGGCAATCTACTTTTAACTCTTTTGCTAAATACCAGTCATTTCACTAGTTTCTTTGATATGCAGTCAACTTATCTTTCATAACATCAATGCTACATGTAAAGTAATGTTAGGAATGACCATCCTAGAGATCCCTTTCAGACTGTCTGTCTACACTATAAAACCCTAGTTGTATAAGCTTAAACCTCATTGGCAATCTAGCCCTACCTCCTGAGGTTTACACTAACCCTACCCATTTTTGTAGTTTGTACTTTGCAGGAAGTGCAGGAATCCTGTCAGCAGCAATCCCAGAATCCCCATTTCCAGTCTTCTTGCTCATCTGCAGCATGCTGGCCCATTCTACTGCCCACAAATAAAAGGTCTTGCTATGTGTTACACTTAGGATGTGTTTTATTTAGATTGAAGGAAATGTTGCTGCACATTAGTACAGTAATGCATACTATGATTTAAGTAAAACACATCCCAGGCACTGCACATGTTGAAGACTGTGGTGTGCTGAGGGGGCTCAGATTAACAGTCTCTAGCCCTCTAGAGGCAAGTCACAGTTGTGCAGTTCAGAGATAGCTTTAAGCCATAATATGTGACTGCCAGTGCTGGATTTAGGCTTTAGCTACTAATAAGCTGCAGTTTAGGACCTCACAATATGAGGGGACGCTCTAAATAAGAAAAAAGAAACTGGACATTTTCATTTTAATATGACAAAAATATACTTGTACATTGGTGACACATAGGGCATGCACCTCGGTTCATGGGCACCCCCCTGAGATTGGCCGTTGCAGGTGGTGCCTGCGGGCAGTTGCCACTCGTCACCCCACCACCACCCTGCTGACACCACTGGTGGAGTCTGCAGGCAGCCGCCAATTTCCACTGGCTGCCACTGCTGGCAGCATCTGCGGGTAGTCGCTGATTGCCACCCCCCTCCCTCCCACCGCCTGCAGCGGCTCTCCACTTGCTGCTGCCATGCCCTCGATGCCGCCACCTGTGGGTGGTTGCCATGCTCCCCCAGCCTCAGGAGGCATGCAACGTTCATGTAAACATATATGGCTTCACAGTTATTATTCATATTGAGTTCATAAATGTGTGCAGGGATAACAATAATTAATCTTAAAATTTCATGAAAATCCATTTTCATGGATTACTTTTATTGAATAGGGCCTCTTAAGCTGGGCATAGCTGGTGACTGCTCAAAGTTGATTCTAACATTTACACCACTTAGTATAGGCCAAGGGTAATGTGTAACAACACCTGAAGCTCTAGGAGGCTCTGGATCTTTGTTAGGCCTGCAGGTGAGAACCTCCACAAAAGATGTCAGAGGACCACATCTCAGAACACTGTGCCCCTTTTATCTCTCTCTCATCAAACAGAGGCTTACTATATTACTTGGTAAAAGTGAAACAAAAGTAGTCAAAAAAGCAAAACTTTTGTGTCGTGTTGTGGTCAGACTGGGACTTCACTAATCAAGGTCTGAGCTGGCCTTTTCTAGAACATTCTGTCACAACTTGGTTCCTTTTCTCCTACTTCCCATAGCCTCACTGTGAAGGACTGAAAGAGAATAAACAAAAGCCCTGAGGTGCCTTACATGCAGGTCAGGAAAGGTCAGAAGAAAAGCAGCCAGCAGCAGCAGACAGGGGACATGAAAGCAAGCAACACCTACAGCATGGAGGGCCGACGGGGCTGCAGCTGGAGACCGGAAAGGAAGAGAAGCAATCACCACATGTCTGGAGCAGCATCTCACTCCAGATTGGAGGAGGGTGGCTGTTCAAAGGTATTCCTGGCCCTGGAGAGGAGCAGAGGGGGGTCAATTCCCTGCAAGCCACAGAGAAAGGAGTGGCTGAGTGTCCCAGCGGGCAAGTGTTGTGAACCTGGCCAGAGAAATGCTGCAGGTGTGACCCAGAGAAGGAGGCAGGTGGAGGCCTGCACACACAAGGCTTCTGATAATCCCTAGAGCAGAGTGACAGCTGAGGATCTGGGGGAGAGGCCAGAAGAATTGTTGTTTTCAGGTTAGACCCTTGTTGCACATAGGACAGATCCCACTGGAGACTGAATGCTCATGAGAAGGCTGGGACAGGCCTGTGCAGAGCAGTGACTGGATTACCTGATTGTTGTGATTTGGACATGAGAGCCTGACCCCAGGTGAAGGGGACATGGACTGAGTCTGACAAAGAGACTAAGAGCAGTTGGGTTTTACTTTCTGTTTTTTTGGATATTTGAGTGCAGGCCAAGGCCGGCTCCTGGAAGGGTGTGCACCCAGCTAAAGCCAAAGGTCACCCTAGTGGCCGAGGGTAGAACAGTAGACCAATAGGCAGCATTAAGATGTGGTTGCAGACAACTACAAGTGCCATCTGGAGAGGCTAGGGTGTGGTAAAGAGGAGGTTTGGAGCCCCACAGAAGAAAACTGGGATTGGGACCTGATAGGTTCACCCTGGGCATTGCCTCCTAGCAATATAATATCATCAAAGTCATGGGAGGTGAGAAACAGAAGACTAGCTTCCTCGCAGACCAGATGATCCTACAGGCGGTGACAGGGTGGACCTTGGCTTTGGAAAACAAGCTCAGGGCAGTGGCAGCAAGCCCTATAACACCTACAGTTGTCGCACTCACTTTATGCTGTCTTGGTCTAAACTAAACTTAACACAACCTAAAGCCTACTAAAACTATTACAATGGAAGCTAAAAGTATTCAATCTTAACCTAAAGGTCAACATATACTAATAGCCACAGAACTGCTCAGACAATCCATCGACTACTGTCCATTAGTCTAAGTTCACAGCAAACAAACCCAGATGCCCATGCTGATGTAGAGCAGTGGTGTCAAACGTGGCCCACAGGCCAGATTTGGCTCTCATGATCCAACCCACGAGTCTTGAATCAGTCTGGCAGATGCAGTTGGTCTGATATGTGGGCAGCTCACAGCACAGGGGGTTGGTTTGTGACATGAGGTGCATGTGGCATCTGTGCCAGGCCAACCTGATGTGCTGGCTCTGGGGCAGGTCCAGGTAGGCCCATGAATGTGGCAGGGTTCTGCATGTGGTGCCAGTTCCATGCAGCCCCCCACTGCCCTGTTGCGTACAGCATCTGTGGCACTGAGTCTAGCGCTTGTGCTGCATGTGCCAGCACTTCTCTGGGGCTTGCACTGCCTGTAGAACACACGCTAGACCCATCACTACAGGCACTGCACACAGTACCTTGCCAGACTGGCACGCCATGCATAGACAGCCTGAGGCCTGATCCAGACTGGCTCTGAAGCCAGCATACAGGATGGTCCAGGCCACTTGCCTCCTGCCTGCAGCACAGGGAGTTGGGAGGGAAGTGAAAAATCCATACCTGAGAAATTTTCATGAGCCAAATACATTTTTTTTAAAGTTCTGTTTCAGTTTTGATTTATTTCTATATTTAACTTTTTTTACAACAGGGTTGGGGTAGGTCAGGTGCTAAGGTGCACACTTGACAGCCCAGAGGTTACAAGTCTGAGGCCATACCAGAAGTACTCATGTCAGATTCCAACCAATCTGAAAATTCTGCTAAGTACCTTGTCACCAAGGACATGAAAGAAGAAAGAAATTACATTCTTAAATTGCTGAACAAAAATTCTTTTTGAATGCAAAAATGGAACTTTCCATTTTGATACATTTGAGCCTATTTAAAAATGGGAAATTTGTCAAAAGCAATCCTTCCTATAAAAAAAAAATCAATCAAGTATAATTTTCTGACAAGTAAATGTTGCATTTAAAAAAAATCCCCATCATCTATAACTGCCTGCCATGTGTGAATAAAAATTACAAACATGCACAGGCACTAATGTACTGATGCTGAATTGACAGATCGTGTTAAGTAGAAATCAATACATGTTTACATTTCTAGCATGCCTCTCCAAACAGCTGAAGTAACTAAGAAACAAGTAAGTAAATGCCAGGATCTGTTCTAATGTACAACGCGGGGAAATCGTTGTTCAGAACGGGCAAACACTTGTATAACAATATTTAGAGCAACAGTGTATTAACAAAGGGTCGGGATGTACCTTTCAACACAGTCCTCGCTAAGGATGCACTGTCCAAGAAGAGCCCAAAGGACGAACTGACTCCATCACAGTTTCTCCTCAGTTCCCAAATTGCAATGGGAAGGATTCATTTACTGCAGCCCCATATTAGATGCAGTCTGCAAGCTTCCCTTCCACACATTACATTAGTCCTCTACTCCAGCAGGTTAGTGGGCACAATCAAGACTTTCCACACTATGCACAGAGAGTGGCAATTGCATGGGGTCTGTTTTGCCTCTGCCTTGAATTCAGGTCTGGGAAATCCTACATTAGCTTGATACGGGAGAGGTCTTGTTATGTTCTAACTTGATGCGAACTGACCAATGTATCTGGGCCAGTTCTCCTCCACTGGCCATGCCCATTTAAAAAGTGAATTGGAAGTGGGTATATAAGGGTACCAAAAGAGCATAGTTAGGTGATACAATTTACAGGGGTATGAATGACCAGAGCCAGGTGCAGGGCAATTTGGTATTTATTAGTGTTGTGGCAATTTGCAGTGTTTTAAACTTTAGGTAATATTTTAACATAGCAATGACTTAAGGCTATGTTTTGGAATGGAAACCTGATGACTATAAATAAAGTTGCAAAACAGTCAACGTTAGAAGATCCCACTTTCAGTAATTCATAATATTTTCTATCAGAATAAAACTTCCCATCTTTTGCCTGTGCCCTAAGCTGCTGGTTGTTTTTTTTTTTTTTTTTTTTTTTTCATTCACATTTCAGAAAAATACCCTTAGTGATTTTTTGAGACATGAGTATCTGAAATTAAATGCTTGTCTACCTCAAAATAAATATGCAGATCTCGTCTTTCTCTGTATGAATAAAAAAATGCCAGTTAACCTTGAAACATTGGATCTGGCTTGGAACCCTTCATGAAGGGACACATGTTTGGGTACAGAAGAATTTCTGTACTGGATCAGTCCCAGGAACCATTTCATTCAGTCTCTTGCCTCTGTCAGTAGCCACTGCCAGATGCTTCCCAGTATTGTGTAAGATCCTGTACTATGCATATACTACACCTGTTATTGAAGGGTCCTTACTTGGCTGACAGTTGAAGGAATATGAAGTCTCATGTTTCAGGCCTTAAACCAATGTCTATTAAGGATGAGAGCAAGAGTCTGCCAAAGTTTTTTTAGAAAATTTCTGTACAAGAACAAATACTTCCATCTACCCCAGTGGGGAGTTTGTTCCCAGTCCTAGTTGTTTCTAGTTATGCGCCCTCTGTATGTTGTTGGAGAGACGTATCCCATGAGACCAATTGAAACATCTTAATGAGTGGGGGGTTTTCATTGAATTGTTTAACAGGTAAACTTAGGGAGAACATATCATGGCAAGTAATCCTGACTTCTTTAATTAACAAAAATTACGATTTCCTTTAAAAATACAGAATAAAGAGGACTCAGTTGAGCTGAACCTTAAGCCCCTATCACACATTACGTATACAATAAACGCTGTGTTAACCAGCATTTAACTAACTGGAATACTCTATTATCTGGAATTTCCAATATCCCCCAATACAAATCCTCACTTCAGCAACCAGAGTCTTTGCTGTGTCTATCCAGCATGCGCATTGAGTATTTCTGTTGCTTACAGAAAGGGATGGGAAAAGAGGTCTGCCTGAGGCAGGGCGAGCTGCTGCTGTGGGCTAAGTTGTCCATGCCCAAAGCTGACTGAACTCTCCAAAACACATCCACAAATAATCATCTTGATTTTAAATATGCTGCATCAGTGCTTATGCCATTTTTATGATTAGCTTTTAAAATTTTCAGTAGAAGGGTGTCATACAAACATGTGGTCACAAAAAGTACATTACAAACAAGTGAACTTAAAGTTTTAAAGGGGGGCAGCTAAATGTTCTCAAGTTACTGAATCTGAGGTCAAAACAGCACTATGTTGATTGACCAAGTACTTTCATATAAGTATTGCAGTACTAACACAATTTTTGAATCCTCAGAGAAAATGTACAGTTCTGGTGAGCAACCTAGCAACCTGTAGAGTGAGAATTCTGAAAAAGAATTAAATGAATAAAGTTAAGGATAACAAAACATTGTTTTTCAGATATATAGAGAGTAAAAGGAAGGCCCAGGGTGGTATAGGACCACTACTGAATGGGTAAAAGCAATTGGTGACAGACAGGGGGACAAGGTTGAACTCCTCAGTGAGTTCTTTGCCTCAGTGTTCCTAAACGAGGGGCAAGACAAGTCTCACAATGGGATCATAGAGAGACAACAGCAGGGCACCAGACCACCAAGTGTTGACCCTGAGATAAATGCATCCAGTTCTTCCAAGTGACTCTGCACTAAGTCAGCAGGCCTGGATGAGCTCCATCCGAGGGTACTGAAGACACTGGCTGATGTAATTGAACAGCCACTGACAAGAATATTTGAGCACTTGTGGTGCACGGGCCAAGTCCTGGAGGACTGGAAAAGGGCCAATGTGGTCCCTATTTTCAAGAAGGGGAGGAAGGAGGATCCAAGCAACTACAGGTTCATCCTTGGTAAAGTCTTTGAAAAGATCATTAAGGCTCATATATGTGAGAGCCCAGC
>NW_017728943.1:43562882-43585296 GCF_001723895.1 Crocodylus porosus
TTCCTGCCAAGGCAGGGGGTCGGACTAGATGATCTACCTAGGTCCCTTCCGACCCTAGCTACTATGAAACTATGAAACTATGAAGCAGGTAGATCATGCCTGACTAATCTAGTCTCTTTTTATGACCAGGTTACAAAACACCTGGATGCAGGAGTAGGGCTAGATATCGTTTACGACTTCAGGAAGGCCTTCAATATGGTATCCCACCCCATACTGGTGAACAAATTAAGAGGCTGTGACTTGGATAATTACACAGTCCAGTGGGTGGCAAATTGGCTAGAGGGCTGTACCCAGAGAGTGGTGGTGGATGGGTCGGTATCGATCTGGAAGGACATGGGCAGTGGGGTCCCACGGGGTTCGGTCCTTAGACCAATACTCATCAATTTCTTCATCAGGGACTTGGGCAAGGGAGTGAAGTGTACTCTGTCCAAGTCTGCAGATGATACAAAACTGTGGGGAGAAGTAGACACACTGGAGGGCAGGGAACAACTACAGGCCGACCTGGACAGATTGGACAAATGGGCAAAAAACAACAGAATGTGATTTAACAAGAAGAAATGCAAAGTGTTGCATCTAGAGAGGAAAAATGTCCAGCATACCTACTGCCTAGGAAATGACCTGCTCGGCAGCACAGAAGCAGAAAGGGATCTTGGAGTCCTAGTGGACTCCAAGATGAACATGAGTCGTCAGTGTGACGAAGTCATCAGCAAAGCTAACTGCACTTTATCATGCATCAGCAGATGCACGACAAACAGAACCAAGGAAATGATACTTCCTCTCTACTGGGCACTAGTTAGATCACAGTTGGAATACCGCATCCAGTTTCGGGCACCACACTTCAAGGGGGATGTGGATAATCTGGAGAGGGTACAGAGAAGTGCCACCTGTATGATTAAGGGCTTGCAGGCCAAGCCCTACGAGGAGAGACAAGGGCACCTGGACCTCTTCAGCCTCCACAAGAGAAGGTTGAGAGGTGACCTTGTGGCTGCCTATAAATTCATCATGGGGGCACAGAAGGGAATTGGTGAGGCTCTACTCACCAAGGTGCCCCTGGGGGTTACAAGAAAAAATAGCCATAAGCTAGCAGAGATTAGATTTAGACAGGACATTAGGAAGAACTTCTTCACAGTGGCCAAAATCTGGAATGGGCTCCCAAGGGAGGTAGTGCTCTCTTCTACCCTGGGGGTCTTCAAGAGGAGGTTAGATAGGCATCTGGCTGGGGTCATCTGAACCCAGCACTCTTTCCGGCCTATGTAGGGGGTCGGACTCAATGATCTATTGAGGTCCCTTCCAACCCTAACATCTATAAATCTATAAATTTGAGAAGGGAAGAAATATGTGAATTCTTACTCTATACCATGATATTCTCCTGCAGGAAAGACACTACATTTATCATATAAATTGTCACAAATGATATTTTTGGCTCAATTTCCACACATTTTCCTGGCTTCTTAGTGCTGGCTGCTGAATCATATTAAAGTCTTTAATATTTTAACTATTATAGAAGCTAAGCTAAGCTAAACTAAAGGCCAAACCCTGTTTGTTTTACCCAATTAAACAAATTCACTATACGATTTTACCCAAGTAAACAATTTTACTATACGAATTAGGAATTCCATACATAAGGCTAGACAAACAATTAGATAAAAATACAGCAGGATTTACCCAATCAGCTCATGTGTTATCCGGTCTTGTCCCCCAAATTTCAAATATGATTTATGGGAAGATTTTCTCATCTTTTCCATGACACTTGCTGTTTTAATGTGTGAGACAATTTGCAAGCGCAACATTTCCTGATTGCTCACTCTATGCATCCTAATTCATATGTGCCCATGAAATGAGTGTGTTGGCATGAAAACAGGGGTGTATAAGCCTGTTACAAATTTGGCCTCAAATGTGGAGCTCTGTTGTTTTTCACCTTTACTCTGACAATTCCTCCCTAAAACCTGTATAGGCCTGAAGAAAGAGAAACTGGGTGTTCATTCATGGCCTAATCCTGCAAGCACTTAACATGTTAAATCAACGGAATGCTTATGCAAGTCATTCTTTTTTAAGAGCGAGGTGTATTTCCATTACATCCCTGATACTGCTTTTTTGTGCTAAACCCAGAAATACAATGCTGGGGCTGCCCTTTACAAGTGTTCTTAGACATGCTGCAGACAGAGATACTGAAAGCAGTCAGGGAAGGATGCTCCCCAGGACAACTGTACTGCTGCATTTCTATATTTAGTACCTTGGAAATGGGAGTGGGCATATGGGACATTCTCAGAAATGTCCCTGAATGAGAAAATAGGAACATTGTGGACATGCCCTTAATCTCTTATAGCAATCACACTTCTCAGTTCTTTTGTCTCTTCAAGGCTGGATAGATGATGATTCAGTTAATGTGCTGATTAAAGATGGTTAATGTGAATTGCTGCATGAAGCTCATTTAAACCAAGGCTAAACTGTTAGTTCAAATAACTTAATTTCAGGGGTGGATGCTTTGGTTTGGTCAGTTTATTGCATTGCTATTATAGACAGGCCTAAATTAGAATCAGATTGAGCCTATTTCATATTAACAAGAGCTAGTTATAAATGCCTGTTTATAACTAGAATTCATTGTCTAAGCCCAACCCTACAAGCCTCATCCTAAATTTTCTGTTCCTATGTAGTTTCCTCTCTTTTTCTGACCATATTAAACTTTTTTCTTCTGATTCAATTTCAGTGTCTATAAATGCTCAGTATTGTTTTATAAATAGTGTCACTGCCATCTGTAGAGTAGGAAGACCATCTAGTTTGCTAAAAAAAACCACATAACTTTAGGGCTGTGCGAAACAGCACCGTTTCGTTTCAACATCCATTTCACTGTTTTGATGGGATAGTCTTTCATTTCAATTTTTGTTTCATTTTGAAGCACTGTTCAGTTTCATTTTGTTGAAACTTAGGACAGACGGGGCTAGACTGACCCAACTACGAACCCTGTCTGGTGGGGGAAATTACACACCTAAGGCAAGTTTAGGTGATTAGCCCGCCAAAATGGACATAAAAAGAGTGGTGAGGCATGGACTGATTGCCTTCGGGCACCACAGAGAAAGAGAGAGAGAGGAGCTGTGAGAGAGAACCTCCAGAGAGAAGAATCTGGGAAGAGGGACCCTGGTGCAGGATCAGAGGCAGCAGAGGGATCTCGGAACCCAGACCTCACCTTGTCTTACCTTGAGTCCATGGGAATGACCGTGAGTGTGGGGAGAAGTGGAGCCATGCCGCGGGCTGGAGCTGCGGCTGGCATTAAGGATCGGGGAGGCTATGTTGAGCTGGAGGGGCAGTGGGAGGGATGACCCCTGCCCAGACCCCTGAAGAGTCTGGGTGACTCCAGGACGCCAAGGAAAGAGGGACACAGAGGGCCGAGAAGGCAAGCCCCGACCACGGGAGAGCTGCAGAGCCTGCGCACTGGCTCTGCCAAAGAAAGACTCAGGCAGTGGCTGTAACAAGCTGCTAATAGGATAATTAATGGTGGGAAGCTCCCAGTGGGAGCAGAACAAAGAAAAACTTTTCTTTTCTTTTCCATTTCTTCCTTTTGACTAAGATAAGTGGGCTAGGACTCAGATAAGACTGAAAAGCCTGGAGATCCCCATTTTTTGCAGGACAAAGGACACGGAGGGGACCTTGTGGACACTAAATAGTCAACAGCATCTCAAACTAGTGAAGCACACTGTCACCCTTACCGTCCCTGTTGAGGGGTCAGGGGTGCTCCGCAGAGTGGGAAGATGACTCCAGGGACAATCTTGATGAGCGGGTGCCTCCCAACTGGTTTCCTGTAAAATAAGAAAGAATAAAAAGCACTGAGGTTATAAAATAGACCGAGCATGGTCCTTCCATGGGTACTAATTATCATATCATTGCTTTCCTCCCCATTTTCTTAACAAGATCAAAGTTGTAGCAGGTGAGAACAAGGGGAGCTCATGGTACCCAAAACAGTCACGCTGACAAAACTGTTTCTCTGTTTCGACTCTGTTTTGAAGTTTCACCCATAGGCTATAATGGGGAATCACAAAACTGCCTATAACTTTGTCATTTTTTAGTAGTTTTGAATGAACACATCGGATATGGTAGCTCCTGCTGATGCCACAAAACCTGCCAAGTTTCAAGGAGATAAGTGTAGGGGTTTCTGGGAAACTGAACCTCAAGCTGCTGACAAGCGAAGCTCATGACGTGTGACTTTGTGTGTGTGTGTGTGTGTGTGTGTGTGTGTGTGTGTGTATATTAAGGCATGCCCTCACTAGTGCTGGGGCCTCTACATGACATGATAGTGTGCTCCAATGAGGCCTCTTCCTCCCCTACAGCCTCAGCTGGTCCACCAGTTTAAATAACAACAGGTAATAAGTTATAACTTAGTAAGCAGCACAGTAGCACCAGCAATATCTCAGGCAGCCAAACTATGACAGAGCCTCTCTTTCCTTTCCTGCAGGAGCTTCTTCTCCAGCAATTGCCAGAGAACTCTCCATGCCAGTCCCAGGCCTAGGGCTTAGATCTGCTCAAAGCAGGGCCCTGCATCCTTCCAGTCAGCTGACCAGGGACAGGTGCTAGGGGTGTTGGTCTAAAGACATGGCACTGGCAGACAAAGTTGGCCGTATTGGCCCCACTGTCAGTGACCATGAACCCACAGGTAAGCTCACCCTTCCCAATGAGCCACCCCTGCAACAAGCAGTTCATGGCCCCCATGATCTCTGTTGCCATGTGAAACTCATCCATCACCTCAGCTTGAAGGAGAGCCCACCAATAGCCTGATTGGTTGCACCAGTGTCCTGTGAGGGAGAGGTAGGTGTGATCTCCACCCTGGCTCCTTCAGATCTCTAAGGTGAAGTGTAAGGCCACCTGTAGACCTGCCTTGTGCATCTCCTTCCTCAAGTACTCCCTGCATGCCTCGTACAAGGAGGACACCACCATCCTGCTGAAGGTGGTGCATGCGGGCACTTGGTAGGATGGGGCCACGAGCACCATGAGCCACCTGAACTCTGGCCACTCAACTAAGGAGAAGGGCTGTCCATCCACAGCAAACATCTCTCCAATGCTCTGGGTGATTTTGCTCACCCTTGCAACCCCCATTCTGTCTGCCTTTACCCCACTGTTCCAGGATCACCAGCCTCCTTTGTGGGGACAGGTGCTTTGGAGTGAGATGGGGACTACTGGTACCAGGCTTAGGAGGAGCAAGGGCAAAGGGGTGGTGCCTGCAGAGATGCATCAGTATCTCCGTCATGCTCACATGTTTTGTCCCTTGTTCCAGCTGGTTTTGGCTCAGCACTGCAGGCAGATAGGATATGAGGAATCATCTGCCAGCTCAAAATGATCCCATACCACACTACTCTTTCACTTCTGGGATGCTGCAATTTCCCTCTCCTCAGCAGGCAGAGACACAGCAACAGGAGGAGTGGACTCAGCTGAAACACTTGCCTCCACAGCCTCTACCTCAGCCTCCTCTGAAGTGCCTTCTGGGAAAGGAGACCTGGGTCTAGGGAAAACTTGACAGGTGTGGAGCACAAACTCAGATGATTCCACCTCCTTCCCCAGAATTTCCCTTGCTATGGCATTCAGATTCAGATCCAGCTTTTCCTTTGGCACTGGAAGGCTCTGCATTGGAAGTGAAATGGAGGTGGAGGAGACTGTCATGCTGGTGCAGCTGCTTCTGCTTGTTGTTATGGTGGGGGCGGGGGGTTATGGCTGGTGCTTTTGGAGGGGATACAGACTTAGGAATAGGCAGTGGCACTGGCACTGCTCCCCTCTCCTTCCTATAGAACTAGTAGAAGCTTCATGCCTGTTTGCTGTAGCAAAGAGGCTGCATCTCAGTTTGGTGGGGGGAGGGAACTTGCAGCTCTCCCTCTACCCCTTCTTCTGCTCCTCCCTGAAGACTTGCCAGCTGCCTTTGCAGCACACTTCATGGTGTGTTTCATAGTGTCTTGTCTTTGTCTTGGTGCGCTGGAAAATCTCTCTCTTCTTCTGTAATGTTATCTAATTTATGTAAGATATGTAGATAAGATAATTGTAGTTGTAATAGATATATGTTTGTATGTATGTATTTATGTAATACATTTATATTTTTTTATTATGGATGTATTCCTATATAAATTCTATATTATAACATGAAATATAATTATGCTGTTTCCCTGCACAGGGAATGGAATGCAGACTGTAAACGAAAGCACAGATTTGAAAAGAATCAAAATAGACTAAAAAAAACCAAAAAGAGGATTTTGGGGGAGGAATAAAATTAAAAGAATCAATGAATGTAATAATTAAAGAAAGAGTAAAGAAAGAAAGCAAAAGGTATTGCTGAATCCCACTTGCTAGGCTAGCAAGTAGGAAATGAATGGTAACCTTTGTTGTCTGACACTGCTGAGCTGCTGGAAGACAGCTCAGTAACTGACCCCAAGGCAGAAAGCAGCTCAGTTCAAACAATGCTGCTTTTTATGCTGTTTTTCCATCCCTCCCTCTGAGCACAGGAATTGAAAGGGACCTCAGGGAAGCATCACAGTCACTGGCCAGCTTCACAGTCAATATCAGAGCAGTCCTTCTCCTCCCTTCCCCCTCCCACTCCTTACTTTCTGTTTCCCTGCAGTCAAGCCCAGCTTCAGATTCGAAACTCAAAATGTTTCGACTGCCCTCATTTCGTTTTGAGGCTGTTTTGAGGCACTTCATTTCATTTCAATTTTGCTGTTTCGAGCTTGAAATGAGTTGAAACAGCATTGAAACAAAACAGCCGGTGGCAAAATTTCGTACAGTCCTAATAACCATTGATAAAGCAGGAGAGAAAACTTTCCATTTTCTGCATGTGCATTGAAGGATGCACTGGTGGCTTAGAACTTCAGATTAATTTGGCAAAGATTCTGTAAGTGACAAAGGGTTCTCAGACTACTTACGACTTGTTTTTTTAACTCCTCTCTTACGAGGAGTCTGTTTCAGTCATTCCTAATTCCATTTTACTCACAAAAGTGTAAGATCTGTATTCATTGTAAGTGGACAGTGACATGACAACTAAGCAAACACATGACCAATCAGACTCCAGGAGTGTCTGCAGAGATTGGATTCGGACCTCTTAATTACATACAGGTCAAGTCCCAAGGGCTAAGTTGCAATCCATTGCTTTCTGACTGTGCATTCTTTTAGAATATAACAAGAAAGGTTCTTGCCAATTATAATCATTCCTAGAAACTGCTATGGTGAAAATTAATGGGATTTGCCTGACAACAGGTCAAAGAGCTTTTTAACTTAGTGCCTTACATTTAACCTATTGACTTGAAAATGCTGGAAATCAATTCTTTGGAGAGGAATTCTGCTTTATATTTTATTTTATGGCAATTAGACCTTGTACATTGAAATAACTTACAAGAAGCAAAGTCTGATTCATTTACTGAGTAAATCTCATTATCTCGTATAATTATAGAAGTACTGTTGGCATGAATATGAAAGCTATTGCAGTGTTCATATTTTAATTCTCTGATCATGATTGTTTTAAACCTACCAAAAATTGCTGTGGGCCACTATTTGGCATATGAGGTCATCTGAGGGTGGGAGAAGGATTTCCTTTTTGGTTAAACACACAGAAAGAATGAGCTTATGTATGGAAATGCAAATAGACTAAAGAAAATGTGTCAGGTCAGACACTATTTTGTCACTCACTTTATTTGAGAACAAGTTCAATTTTTTTTTTAATAGAAGTTTTGGGTGCTGTGAATATTTATATTTGGACTGCAGCCTAATGATATTGTACATGCCATTAAAATGGAGAGATTCCAAAAGGAAGACGACCTAGAAGACCGGATGTAGGAGGAAAAGTTGGAAGAAATGGGATTATTTAATTCATAGATGATTTAGTGGGGAGCTGACAGTAGTCTTTAAATAAACACAGTGTTGTTATAAAGAGAATGGCAATAAGTTGTTGTCTGTTCCTAGAGATACACAGTGAGTATCTGATGCAAATCCCACTGAAATCAATGGATATCTTTAAAACAGCTTCAGTAAGCTTCAGATTTGGCCTTGAATTGTTTTCAAATTCTGGTTATAGATCTGTGTCTGGTCAGATTCTGCCCTGAAAGTGGGACATAGACTACAATCTGCCCTCAGGGTCTGCTGCAGTGTCTTGAAATTAGAATTAGGGCCTTTAGTTCCACATTAATTTTGGGTGGCTCCTGGAGCTTTTAACTCTTGGATTGTCTACATGTTAACACTTGTAAATGGCTTAAATAATTTGTTATGTGGCTCAAAGTTATGGCACTCCACAGTTTGAAGCCTCCCCACCCCCCCAACTGAAGTTGTCCAGGCACTGGGAACAGCCTCAGATGGGTGTGACTGGGAGTGGTGCCTGGACATGTATAACAGTGAGCCTGGAGCACACGGGCACCTGGAGCCAGGCAGGCAGTGACCCCCCACATAGTCCCCCACCAAGTCCTTCAGCCTCACTCAAAGGGGGCCCTGCCGCCTTCCTCTCCTCCCCACAGTCTAGAAGGCTGCTGCAGCAGGTAGAGGACAGTTAAAGCATAGAGAATCAGAAAGAAGTAGGGCTGAAAGGGACCTCCATGCTCACCAGGACTCTAGTGACAGCTGTATAGGTAGGGGACAGTCAAAGAAGATTTCTAGACTAAAGGTGTGACTGCTTCAAACTCCAAGCTAACACTAAGAGAACCAACATGTGTGGTTCAAAGTACATGTAACAAGGCCCTTAAGTTTTGCATTCTAAAACCCTTGACTACCCAAATTTAAATCTGAAACACTTTTTCTTTTTTTTTGTTTTGTGCATATATTGGGTATCTAAATACAATTTGTACAAGTAGAATGCAAAACATGTCCAACCACTTATAAGTACAAGTGTCTATCTTTTCCTTAAAAAGCAGGAACATAAATTTATGCCTAAACTGATTTACCAAGCCAGGCTCTAAAACTTCAATATACTGATTCAATATGGAAGCTCTGCAGATTTAATAGAAATAATCAAAGAAGTATTAGGAGAGAACGGACATAGAGTAGTGGAATACAGTGTGTTCTTGGGTACATACAGCCATTCATGGCACCTGCTATATATTCACACACCTTGCTTTAAGTCGCCTAAATATAGGCTTGGAATGGTGAGTACAGATGTTCACTGCTGCCAGCAGCTGCATGGGGGGCACAATATAAGTAACTTGGGATGGAGGGGAGGGGCTAGTGGGATGCGCGTGTGTGTGGGGTGGGAGGGGCTGGTAGGTCCACAAGAGCTTGGGGAGCAAAAATATATGCTAGTCAGGGTTGGTAGGGTGGGAATAGCACAGCCTGAGAGCTGGGATGATGGTTGGGCTTTCCTAGCCACAGGGTTCTGCCAGGAATGCATGCAGACATGCAGGAGATCAGGTTAACCCTTCCCTAGATTGGATTAACTCTCTTTCAGTTTAGGTTAGTGCACCTCCTGAACTATCTTAGAGCAGGCACACCATTTTTTGGCTGAATTAACTACTCTAAATACCTGCACAATTGGTCATTTAGATCAACCTTACCCTGGTTAGGTTAATCTAAATTCAATGCCTGTACATACCCTTAATTGACTGCAATACTATTTGGATATATTAAATACCATTCATCACAGTTTCCTTGCTTAAATGTGACTGTCTGTACATTTTTGTCTCAACACTTTCTCACTGATTTGTACTGTTAGATTAATATAAAATACATTCTATCATAATCCATTCTGCAAGAAAACGAGCCAGTAATTAGGTCAATAAATCTACTACTTAAATAATACTTACCATAGTTTTTAAATACCTTTAAATTTTACATTGATTTAAAGCAGAAATCTAATAGTAGGTCTACTTCTGTTCTGTACTGGTGGAAATGCATTGTTGCAGCCAGTTCATGAGTTGAAGAGTTAAGCAGCCAGACTTAATCCTTTACATTACTTTGTTCGTGGTTAAATGGCCTTTTATATTTGTTTTATACTGTATGTCCCCTTAATGAATATGCCTCAAATGACTGCCCAGTTTGTTATAATTGCACTACATATTTCTGCACAAGCAAGGGAAGTGAAGAGCAGTGATCCAAGAACAATGTAGGTGTGCTGACACACACTGTTAGCGTATTAGTACTAGCCTTTCATTCACAGGGACCTGGAAAGCTGTGTTGGCAAAAGAGGTTTGTCCATTTAAACTGTATCCACAACAGCCATGCCTTGCCAGTATAGAGAACTAATATAGCTATGCCAGAAAGATGCTGTTATACTCTAGATATGGCCTAGATAGATGCTACCCAAAATACCTCTTAAATGCAGTTTGCACTTAGCTATGATACCTACAGCTTCCTAAATCATATAACCTCAAAGGGCCATGGAGTCTAGCCTTCTAGTAGGCCAATCCGTACAGGAAAAAAAAATCACTGTCCCCTGCTATACCCAAGTCTCTTCTCCTTTGTATAATCTGTCCTGTGACTTCAAGGCACAGAAACAATGAACGCAAGACAACTCATGCAAACAAGGCTTCTATGTTTTGCAATGCACTAGTCCTACTTCTTTCAAATCCTATTTGCCTGGGAAAAAAGAACACTTACTTTCCAGTATAATATTGAGTGATAGAAGGTTGACAGACATAGGAAAAGAGCATTTAAAAGGTTATGGCCAAAAAGTGTTGAAGCTAAAGTGCAGAGATTATTGCAAAAACTTTTTGCAGAAATGGTTACTTTTGACAATTTTTATTTTCTTACGGGGAATTTCCAATAAAAGCAAAACAAAATGTTTTGTTTTTACTGAATGTTTTAGTTGTATTTTCAGAATGGAAAATATTTTGACATCTTGGACTTTTTTTCCAATTTTCCCCCTCCATCTTCCTCTTTTATCACTGAATACAGTAAAAATGAATGTCTAGAGCTTGAGTTTGGTTTGGTCTTAACCACTTCCCCTCCCAACCCCTTTTTATTCATTCTGTAGTTTTCAAAAATATCTTCAACTTTGGAAAAGTGAAAGATTGGTTAAGGAGAAAAAATAACTTGCTACTCATCACTTTTAACCATTGAAGAAGTTTTAAAATGTTGTGGAGTTGTTAAAAGAAAATGGAAGGGGAAAAAAAGGAAAAAGTAAAGGGGCAAAAGAAAACAATTGTGGATAATTTTATTTAATTAAAGATGCTATCATAATTGATCTATAAATAGAGCTTAAATTTACATAAACAACCTTAATTCTGGCATATCCTCATTTCTGAGTGTTTCATTTCACAACTTAACATTAAAAAATAATGACTTATTAAAGCCTCAAGAGAACAGATCCATAGGTGGTCTGAATTGACATAGCTCTATTGACTTCAATAGAGCTCTACCATGCTAATCAACTGTGGATCTGACCTCTAAATGAGGGATAAATAGGTCTCACTCTGTGGGCAGCTTCCTCTTCACCTAGATTTGTTTAATTTCTTTAAAAACAGTCTACATAGCCAAACAGTGTGCAAGAGATGTGAAGTGCTTGAGGTGATGTTTGACACATTTGCTATTTGTCCCACATCTTTTTTTTTTAATTGAAAATTAAAAATCTCTCTCTTCTTTCCCTACCCCTCCTGTTCTTCTTCCTGTATTTAGCATTTCTATTCCCTTGTCTTTAAACTGCAAATTTAATTTGGGACTAGAAACTTCCGTAGCCGTCCCTGAATTTGGAATCTGGCCCAGTAAGGTGTATTCTACCTCTGCTAATTTCAACTTGTTTTCCATTCCACTCTTCCTTGCCTTTCAGGCTGGTTACAGCCATACCTGCTGCTTCCTTCATTTTGTCTCTTCGGGGTATGACAGTGTTTACAGCTATCTTCCCCCCTTCCTCTTTCTTGATTCAGTTAGGTCGTGTCTGAATATTCCTCTCTATGTCCATCACATTGTTACTGCGCACTCCACACATCTCCCTCTCAACAATCAAGCTATCACTCTTGTGAAAGTGCTTGCTGAATCTAAGTAGAGGCAAAACTTCAGACTGTGAAATTGCTGTTGTCTACTATCCCTTCCCCAGAGGAAAGAACCAACCTTTATGAGTGACATCACCAGCTACTCCTGTATAGAAGAGGGCTAATGCAACCAATGTACAGATGTAGAGGACATGGGCAAAAGAGGTGTTGACTAGCCTTCTGCCTCTGCTTTCAGCTGCTTCCAAGGAGTACTCTTTAGAGGGACCACCTACCTCACTACATACATGTGCACAGACTTGAACCCATGAACATGCATAATTGTCTTTTCAGACAGCTAATGCTGAAGTCAAGGAATGTTTCTGTCATCATTAGCAGTCAGAGAGAGCCATTTCTGATACATAGCTGCTGCCATCTTCATGTCAAGATTCTTTTAATATCACTTTGGAAGTTGAACAGATTTTAAGTTTATTGGTTACTATATCTGAATTCTGTGTAAATTCTGTTGATTGTTTTACTATCACACTGAACCTATGGTAATCTTAGAACTGGTGTTTCCAACAGTCTTTTCCCTGTCAGCCTCTGATTGTTCAACTTAAAGACAATGTGCTCATTTCACATTAGGCATGAAATAATCCATTCCCCAGCTTTCAATTAAATTAAAAATGTGTCAACTGGGGCCAGCAAGGGAATACTGTACTTTCCAAAACAACTCATCGTTGCTCCTGAAATTAGTGGTATACGTCAAAGGCATGAAACAGTCTAGTAGGCACATTATGAGTTATGATGCCTTGAGCTGCATCAAGTTACATTGTCCTGTATGATACAGTGGAAGTTAATGTGAACCAATATATTGTGAAAAAACAATGTCAGAGCCTCACAAGTGAATATTAAATGCCATGAATAATTAGATGCATCCCTCAATGGTTGTGTTGTTTGGATGGGTATGGAAATTATTTTTGGATAATTTGCACATAAAGCCAATGTTATTAATGTTCCTTTACCCTTGTGACATGCAAAAGAAATAGCACGCATTATAAATGACTGAAAATGTAAACTCTAATTCACTGTGGGGGATATTCAACAAATAAATAGCAAAAACAATAATAACTTTATTAACATTATTACTTATTATCTTGTCTCCCATTAGAAACCAACTTTTGGGAAGATGGGTGCTTTAATGAGGAGCTATGACAGAAGGTTTGATTCTGAACAAACTTTTGTAGTTGCAGGAAGTGAAAAATGGGTTAAAATCATTTTTTTCTGAGAGAAAATCCATTTGGACCCATTGAGTACCCAATACAGATTTGATTTATGTGAGCTAATATCTAATGCCAAGAAAAAAGGATATACAAATCAGCAATCAGTCACTTTGACCTGTGAAGATAGAAGACACCAGAGTGATCTTAAAATGTTAGATTTGTCTCAAGGAACATGTGGGATCCTTGAAGATACGGACAAAGAGATTTTGCCTGAATGAGGAAGCTACTTATAAAAGTGCCCTATAAAGGAGGAGTCTGTAAATATGTCCTGGTAATAAATAATGTGCTACCATCTACTGCTGAAGAATTTGCAGCATTGCTTATAAATTTTCTACAGGGACCAATAAAAATTGATGTTGTGTCCTGCAGATGGTCTCTGAGATGAAGGCTTTTCACGGAACTCGGAGTAATCAGTATATGCAGCACAGAGACTTATTTTCTTTCCTCCAGACAGTTTACCTGATTATATTACTTTGTGCAAATGCCTATATAACCTTATTCTATTATGGTAATTAAGTAATCAACATGCTGACCAAAAGATTGATAAAGAGGTCCTGGGAGATGAAGAAAGGGGAGATCTTTCTAACAGAGACTTTCTGAGACAGAAGGCTGGAAACTGTTCTGTACAACTGCAACAGATTTAGTATTTTGTCATGTTGTACCCAGGCTGTCCAACTGGTAGCCTATCAGCCTCAGGGGGCTCCCAAGGGGTCAAATTGTGGCCTCCCAGGCTCCCACCCTATCACCTTCCCCCCCCCTCCACTCTCCCATTGTACCAGCGGCAGCTGGGAGCTGTAGGCTCCCCCTCCCCCTAGCTTCCCCTTCCTACCCCTGTCTCTGGGGATGCTCAGGCTACGCTGACAGAGTAGCCCGCGGCCTGGTGATGTAGTAGGGGAGCTTGCAGCTGGAGACCTAAGGGTGAGTCAAAACACTCAGGCACAGGCTGCAGGGATGGGGGTGTGGAGCAGCACCCAGAAGAGCAGTGGAGTACAGGGAACAGCAACGGGGTGCACGGTGCAGCAGGGAGGGTGCAGGAACCTGGGGGGTGAGGTCCTTGATGCAGCGGGGGGGAGAGAGAGCAGCAGGGGGGACACTTGGATGCTGTGTGCAGTCAGGTGAGGGGGCATGTGGCCCCTGTGGCTCATGGCCACTGCTGGTATGGCCCACAACTCAAATTGGACAGCCCTATGCTGTACATAATGGATTATGTTTTACCCAGTGTAACCAACGAGGTTCAAATCTAGGTATGTTTTGCCAATTGATCCTTATTTTTCTCTCTCTCTCTCCGATACATCTTGCTCTCTTATATGCTTTTTTAGGTCATAAGTATATCAACTTCATATCAAGAGTTAAAAAGTGGCAGCAATTTACTGTATTTCAGCTTCTCCTCAGTATCTGTTCATGTCTATGCTCTTACCCTGTGGTAAATGGAAGCTAAGCTGCGTTAGCTTAGCCCTCAGTGAAAGAGGGCTACAGTGCTGCTAATACCCTGTAGATCCATACTCATTTTACCTTGCACTAACTAATTTATGTGGTCATGCCCTTATACTACATGGTTGATTTACCCATGCTCGTCCAAAAGGAACAAAATCCCTCAAATTTGGAGGAAAGGCATTCAGGGCTGAAGGTTATTAGGGGCTTTGCCTGTACTTGATCAAAAGGTATGTGAACCAATGTCCTGATTGTCCTCTCCTTCCAGGTGTGCTGTGTGGGACTGTGGTCAGATAAACATAAGGTAGAAATTTCAGGACTGCAAAGAAAAGATATAAGCTGGAAGGAGTGCAGGTGCTAAGGTGCAAAGTTGATTTTTGCATTGTGTTCAGTGCAATTTCAAATACACTACAATTTCAAAACATCACATTTTCATTCCAATTTGGAGTAAAATACTTCAAACCACCAAAAATTTCCCACAGAAGATAAATCCCACTTTCCAATCACCTCTACTCTCTTCTTCTAATGTCCTTTCTAAGTCAACTCCAGAGATACATGTTTTCTTAAATATTGTTGTCATTAATTATACTATCTCAAGTGCCCATCTAATTTCCTAGAGATGATTTAAAGGCATTAATTAATATATTTGATCTTAATGTATTATTTTTGTGTTCATCCTAGTATAGAGTTGGGGGGTGGGGAACCTCTCAGCTCACGGTCCATGCGAGTTACAAGAGCAGACTTATAAAATGGTTTTCCTGAAGAGCTATGCAGTGCAGAAGGTAGGAGGACGATAGCTTTTGAATCATTTATCAAAGCATTAATCAACCATGCAATACTTTCCTATTGCAAGCCAGCTTCTGTCATCCTGAAATATTGGAGCTAGGGAGATTTTAAATGCTCTGCAAATATATGCTTGGTCATGGGGAAAAATGAAAAATGCCAATGTCTGATTAAGAACATTGATGGCCTTTGGATTGTATACAGCTGGGTAGCTGATGTGTTCACTCTGCTTTTTGCATTCTTACTATACTTCTGGAGTTCAAACCTGTTCAGTGATTATACTATTTTCATTTAGAAATAAATGTAATGTTTGTGTGAAGGCAATCAGCAGACTACAGTTGTTGCTAATTAAAACTTGTTGAGGAATTTTCAGAGGAAAACATGTCTTCTGCAATTCAAGGGATTGGATTCAAATGACTGAAATAATTAAAATGAACCAATCCTACAGCAAAGTTGGGATATCCCTTTCCTGCCAAGAAAGCTTACATATACCTTTGTGCTTCCTTGTTCTGGTGACGACTAAAACTTGCAAACATCAAAATGTGACAAAAAGGACCGATCGAGCGGGGGGTGATATGAAGGATAGTGATATAGAGGATGTGTGGTAGCACTAGGAGGGGGTTATACAAAAGTCAGTGTTATACCACTCTCTACTGATTATGGAACAAAATCTGTGTGGCGTTGCTGGAAGATACAATGTTTAGAAAGTGTTTGTTCCCATAGAGTGGCATCTTAAAGTTTGCTGAAAAGGAATTATGATACATATCAGGATTTCCTCTTCTGCAGACAAGGACTCCAAGTGGCACTTCTGAAAGTGCCAGTTAAAAGCGTAACTCCAAATGAAAAGCAATTAGAATTAGGTGTCTAAAACTTAAGTTCTTTTCAAAATCCCATCCTAAACCTTCTACTATCTTTTCCACTCATAGAATCAGATTGGATATAGGGCCATAAAAATTAAAATAATATCTCCCTCTCTCATATAGAAATTCTGCATGGAAAAATGTGGTCTTCTGTTTTACAGACTACAGGATAGTCTTTGGATATTTTAGTACCTTCCTCAGTAATTTTTAAACCAAGGAAGCTAGTCCTTAACTGGGAAGATTTACTTTAAAAATAGGCAGGGAGAGAAGAATAGGAAAGAAGGGAATGGTAAACCTAGAGCTGGGGACAGTAGGATGTCTTTCCTTTTACATTTTTAATCCATTCTGTGAGACTGAAGAACAGATTGAAGTGCATAGAAGGGAAATTAAACTTGAATTAACTGCAGAAAACTAGAGCTAAGATATGACAGCATATTGAAACAGCATGAGGAACAGAAGCCACAGGGGAAAAAATGGTCAAGTTGCATCAAATGAAGGCAGGAAATATCAAAGTAAAGTCGGTAAATGGACACCGAAGTAGGAAGCACAATTCTGAAGTAAATGGCAGGCTAAAGTTAATGTAGCTTTAAATAGGGCTACATAGGTTATGATAGATTGCCAAGGCTAGATTGCTCTCTGTTACGAATGTGTAAGTTGCAATGACTCCATGGTAACTGAAAGCAGATGAGCCTAAGTTTTCATTAAAGCCCTTTAATAAGTCACTTTAAAAATAGTAAGCCAAAAACAGAGCAAAATATAAAGTGAAAGCTCTAGTTCAAAGGCAGTGGGAAATACAGAATAATAGTCTTAATTCTTTGATTCTCGCATAGGCATTTCAGGAATATACTTTCCCAGATGTATATTAAAAATAAAGGTGTCTGCAATTACTTTTGTAAGGCTAATGGAATTACTGAGCAATTTTACACCCTAATTTTTTACCATATATCTAATCCTGAGTTCAAGATATTTAAAAATAAAAGGACACTGATTTCAAAATTGGAAGACAAGAACTAATTGGTTTCTAGAAGGAAAGATGTGATTAGACCTGCTGTTCACCTAAATTGCTTATTAGCAAAGATAGTTTAAAAAATGCTATCCAAAGCAGGGTTTTCCACAGAAAATTAGCATTTTAAATACATTAGCTTAAGTTGTGACTGCTTTTATATTAAATTTTCCATTTTTGTTAGCAAACTGAAAATGCATCAGCTACACATGTTTTGGCTTTCCTTTTTCATGAATATTTTGATGCAAATTAAAGCTGCTCCCTTCATATCAACATCTTCCAAAAACATGTTTCCAAAGCCAAGTTTGTAGGTTTTTCTAGGTGAGACATTATTATACCTTCCTATGCAACTAAGGCTGTGCATGGTGCCAATATATTTATTCTTACTCAAAAGTATTTAAAAGGAGTGACACAGATTACAGAAGCCAAAGATTTGCCCACTTATCTGTAATTGAGGCCTACAGGGTATACAGTTGGAATCAGCCAAACATTATATGGTGCCAAAACATTATAGAAAGTATTATGCTACTTGCTTTGAGCCTTGCACCATTTATTTAGGTCTAAATTCAGTAAGATGATAAACATGTATTTAATTGTAGGACTCAGTAGTCCCATCAAAGAATACTCCCCATTTTTAAAGATAAGTCAATGTTGTGCCTAACTACCTTGCTGAATCGGACCCATAAATCTGAGTAGCGAGTGGGAAGTAGGCATAGGATGATATTGTCCATGGACTTGTCTTTATTACAGAACTGCTGCTATCCCAGCTTCCGGCAGAGCTGCATAGTTGAGGTCTAGGTATGGAAGTGGATTTCCCTGCCAGTTTCCCAGCTTGTCTCAACTGAACAAGAGAAGCCCTCTTCTCTTGTCATAGCTGTATCCAGCCTCTTTTTACATCCAGGCTGAAAGAGATACCTTACAGATTTTAAAGGGCAGACCAAGGTTATGATGCACAGCAAGCTTTTAGGGCTATTTCTTAACACAACACCATATTATGCTTAGCATACCTTTAGGGAAGTTTGTGGTTGAGATTTTTGTTCATTTCAATAACAGCCATGTGGCTAAATCTCATGAACAGCTTAAAACATCTCAGTTTCAAAATGACATTAGCTCTGTTAAATCTCAAAATATCTTTATTTTATTAATGTTTTCTGCAAAGCTTGGAGTGGCTTCACATTTCAGGGTTTGCCTTGTCTCCTTTCTGGCAAGTTTTACTTGTGTTTCTAGTAGAATTCCCTTCCAGACACAGGTCATTCCAGGATGCAGTATTTAGACTGACATGCATATTTGGCAGTATTTGCTGGAATTCACAAAAGGCTGCAAAAATGAAATATTCAAATCCTAGTGCTTGTGAAATAAGATGTCTACCTTTACAAGTTCTTCTAGAGTAAGTCCACAGTATTCTTTTTAATAATAACCATGTGTAGTTGTTGGAATAAATATTCTTGAAACTTGATTTCTATCAGAAATGATATGGGGAAGAGTGTTGTATAAACAGGACAAAATTGCAATACTCACAAAGTGCTCCTGAATTGCAGCACATGGTCATGACACCTGTCTAAGAAGACCTTGATTCTTTCTGGCTGTCAGCCTAGATAAAATGAACATTGACAGAAATAATTTTCCTGAGAAAAATGGAAAAGTAGATAGGAGGAGCTGATGGAGTTTTTGTTTACATCATATGGTTTCTGGCTAAGTCATAATGAAACTGTAGAAAGCTCTGCTTTGTGCACAAGAATGTCAGACAATAAATGTTTCAGGTGATAAAAACATACAGGTAAAGTGGCAGCCTTTCTCAGGTTAATTTCAAACGTGTACATAGTTCAGAGAGAGAGCAGAGATGCATAAAATGTAAACGTAAATAACGTTGTTAAAAGCAGCTAAAAATAAGTAATATAGAACAAAAGAGCCAAGCCTCTCTATGGCATAAAGGGCTAGATCCTCAGCTAGTGTAAACAGGCATAGAGGAATGGAGTTGACTGAGTTCAAGGGAGCCATAGTGATTTTCAACATTTGAGAATTTGAGCTTTGCTTCTCTGTTTGGTACTTCCTGGCTTAGGGGTAGGCAACCCCCAGCAAAGGTTGCCAGAGCATGGCACATGAAAGCCCTTTGCTTGGCACTCATGCTTCAGAGCAGACAATGGATTAGAGCTGAGCTGCCACAGTGAGCACTGGGCCCCTCATGGCCTTCCTGCTGTCCATCCTTGGCATGCCAACATCCTGCAAGTTAAGGATGTGGGTGTTTTTGGCACTCTGCCCCAATCTTTGCTGACCCCTGTCCTAGCTAGATGTTCCATGGTGCTTTTGAAGAGGTTAGGGGATAATTTCAGTATGCTGAGGCAACAAAGAAGCATCTCTTCAACAAACTAGGTCATAATTAGGTCTGTGTAGATTTGGGGGTTGGTTGGTTGTTTTGTTTCAAGCAAAAAATATTGGTGAAAATTTTAGCCACATTGTTATTAGCAATTTTGCATCCACAGTATCTATTTTGGTGCCAAATTATTTTCACATAGACTGTATGCTAAAAACATACTTTCATAGATATCAGGGGCTGGAAGGGACCTCACAGATCATCAGGTCCAGCCCTGCTGCACTTGGGCAGGAAAGACTTTGTAAAAGTGTATTGATACACATTATGATGTGGACTTTTTAATTAGAGCAGCCCTTAGAGCTGCTCTAATTAAAGCTCCCCACCCCCCGCCTCCCAGTGCATGTGTATAAATGCCCAATGAGTGATTTGCATCATTACCTCAAGAGGGTCTGTTTGCATGAGAGTCCCTAATATTACAAACAGTGCCATATCCTGTAATTTTTGTACCCCCTATGCTTCCACACAGAATGCATCTTCCCTATTTCCCCCATACCTTTACACCCTGTAAAGGCATATGAGTACGGAGCTACTGAAATCAAGGATTTCATGGGCTGATTGCAGTGCTGGCCAACTTTTCACGAGCTTATCATGGTGTCCCCCACCACCACCCTCTGATTGGCTAAGGAGCCCTGGTGGTCCTGTCCCTTACTGCTAATTGACCAAGAAGGCTGTCAGTCATGTGGCCCTGCCCCTTGCTCCTGATTGTCTGAAAGGGATGGGGCCAGACAACAGGCAGCCCTCTCAGCCAGTCAGTGGTGGGGGAGGGGGGTTGGAGGGGTATCTGCCATCTTGGCTATTCCCTTCATACCAGTGGCTTCCCCGTCCACTGGTAGATTGCAAGGCCAGGCTGCAGCAGCCATGAGGGCTGCTGGCTCCCACTGGGGAACCAGCATTTTATTTTTAAGAAGCTTTTTTTTACTATATTGCAGATTTCATAGAAAATGCCCAATTTCACAGACAATGCCCAATTTTATGGTTTACTATGTGTAAGACATAAGTCCCATCCTTAGAAGTACTTGCTAGCAATCTAGCCAGAAATGATGTAGCCATGTTAGTTCAGGGCTGTTAGGCCCTTGTTGCATATTGATCTTGGAGCTCAGTATACTGGGGTGCAGTGGCCCCTCCCCCACTCACTCCATATGTGGGTAAACTAGATTCCTCTCCCCACTGTGGAGTGAAGCCAACTTGGCAGGCAGCTGGCTGTACTAGCTCCTACTGTCATAGTCCCTTGCCTTGGTCCCGTGACTGCTGCCACTGCCTCTGCTGCCACCACTGACTTCCTGGGGCTGGTGTTTGGTCCTCTCCCTGCCCTGGAGCCAAGGGGTGTCTGTACATTCACCCCATGTGCTGCTGGGCTGCCCCTACAGGGCCTGGGGCACTGAGCAGGTGTGGAGGAATGGAGTTCATATGGAGCAGAGCTGGCAGGGTGGGAGGGGCAGATACACAGGGGAGCAGCTGAGCCCTCTGTTGCCTGGTTGCTGGAAACAGCCTGCAGGATGCATGTAGCCAGAAGACATGCCCAGTTGTGTATGACAGCAAGCCCAGAGCATGTGGGCACCAGGAGCTGGGCAGACAGTGACCTCCCCAAACAGTCCTCGGAGTCCCTCAGTCTCGCTCCCAAGGGACCTCACTGCCTCCCTCCCTTCCCCACAGACCAGAACACTGCTGCTGTGGCAGGCAAGGAATGGGCAAAGCATAGAGAATCATAGCAAAGTAGGGATAGAAGGGACCTGCCTGATCACCAGGCCTCATAACTATGCAGGTATGGAACAGTCAGAAAAGGGTTCTAGACTGCTCCAAGCTAATACTAGCCAATCAACATTTGTGCGGCTCAAAGTACAACATATAACAAGGCCCTTAAGAAAAAGAACCAATAGACCCATGCTAATGGGGCTATGCTGCTTTCAAGTAGCACAATTGCACTTGATGACATGGGTGACTGATACCACAAGTCGGAGGGGGCATGTGCCCCCCCTGACACTAGTCAGTGACTGGGGGGGGATCCCCATGGCAAATCTGACTCACCAAAAAGCGGCCACTTCCAGAAGTGGCAAAGCCACTTTTGCTAGCGGCCCTGCTCCCCAGCTGGCGCTTGCAGGGGGAGCATTGGTGCTCCTGCCTGCCCCCCTGCCCCCCTGCCCACCAGCTGAACAGGGAGCGCAGCCTGACATAGGGTGCCCCAGTGTTCTCAGGCATCACCACTGCTTGATGAGGTCTTGTATCTTTTGGAACTGCACTCTTGCAGTATAGTGCTGCAATATAGTTCTGTTCACACCAATGCAAGATGTGAACAGAAGTGGGCGGATCTGAACAGGATGCAGTTCAACAAGTGCAGGGTGCTGCACCTGGGGAGAGAGAACCAGCATTATGGTTATAGGTTAGGGGCTGACCCTCTCAGCAGCACAGAGGCAGAGAGGGATCTCGGAGTCGGGATTGACTCCAGGCTGAATATGAGTCGCCAATGCGGCGAAGCAATAGGCAGAGCCAACTGCACCCTGTCATGCATCAACAGGGGCATCTCTAACAGGTCCAGAGAGGTCTTGCTCCCCCTCTATGTGGCGCTGGTCAGGCCGCAGCTGGAGTACTGTGTTCAATTCTGGGTGCCGCACTTCAAGAGGGACATGGAGAACCTGGAGATGGTCCAGAGGAGGGCCACTCATATGGTTGAAGGTCTCTGTAGCCAGCGCTATGAGGAGAGGCTGAGGGACCTGAATCTCTTCAGTCTCCGCAAGAGGAGGCTGGGGGGGGAATCTTGTGGCTGCCTACAACCTTATCAGGGGCCACCAGCAGGGACTTGGGGAAAGTCTGTTCGCCAGGGCCCCCCCTTGGAGTCA
>NW_017728943.1:43585396-43624696 GCF_001723895.1 Crocodylus porosus
CGGTGGTGCTCTCACCTTCCCTGGAGATCTTCAAGAGGAGACTGGATAGGCACCTGGCTGGGGTCTTATGACCCCTGCCACCCCCAGTGCTCCTTCCTGCCCATGGCAGGGGGTCGGACTAGATGATCTGTCTAGGTCCCTTCTGTCTCATTGATTCTATGAATGCATGTGAGCAGGGCCAAGCTCTGCCATATTAAGCATACACGTCCAAAGCAGGGGCTAAGTTCTTTCCTGATACTAATAAGGATTGAAGTCAATGCATTTACAGCAATTTTCACCATGCAGAGGATGTAACCCACAGTGAAGAATTCTGGCTATGGCAAGTGTGTATGATGCTGTTGATTGAGATGATGAATGAATGCTTTTGTCTTAATATGTCTCAAAACATCATTCAAGTTAATTAACAGAATAATAGAAATAACTTTGTGTGTCAGGCTTGTACCTGCCTCACCACACTTAAATGCATAAATGGTGCTCTTGAGGCACTGTAGTAATTTTCTGGTAGGGGAACATAAGTTTTGTTATACAGAAACTAATTCTTCTTTTTATATAAATAGGCAGGATAGTCAATTTGCAGTGAGGAGTCCAAATGACCAATTAACTATAGACAAATCTGTTTGAAATACAGCAGTGCCAACTTAGGACTGAATGTTATGGGTCTTTGAGTTTGAGTGATGCTGGATATAAAATTAACTAAACTGTACCTAAATTGTCTGATAAAATCTTCAGACCTTCCCCCTATACCCCCAGTAACTGAACTCCACAACTCAGTCATCTGCGTCTTTGGAAGTAAAGCCCCAAGACAATGTTTCATACTACGGATTTGTATAACAAAAAGCCATTACTTGAAATAGATCTGGATGACATGCATTTCTGAGTATATTGGGATAAGTTTAATTAGATTACTTGCACATTGCATTCATCTGGATACACACATCTGAAAACTGTCACTCAGATCCATTGAATTATTACCAGAGCTAAGCAGCCTTTAAATTAATAGCAGCTAATTGGAGGCACCATAGACATTAATTAAATACTTGCTTGTTTGTATCTATCATCCTCAGACTCAATCCTTTATATAAGTAGATGATGCCTACCATTCAAGGTAGTTAAATCCTTATCCTTAAAACATAATTACATTGCCCTGCTTTTCTTTCCCTCCTTCTTAGCTTTAAATGGCCTTTTATTTTTGAGAATCATCTATGTCTTTGAAAAGACAGACAAACCAGAAATATTACCCTATCAGTATCTACATTAATGACCTACTAGGTTATCAGGAAAAAATGGTATGAAATGTTGCTTTTATGCAACAAGTTCAAATAAAAATCCAAAATCAGGTTACAGACATTATTTAATTTTGCCTCAGCAGTGTGAAGTATGATACAAATAATCATTTTACTAGTGGCAAAACAAAGACACAGGGTCATGCACAATTATGGGTGCACATGCAAATAAGCAATTTTCTCTGAATGCCGCTTGCCTGCATCATTACGTGATATGTATTTCCAGTTTGGTTATTGCAGACTTAGATCTATGCATGTAGACCTTAGCCTCTATCCTTATGAAAAGCTGATGTGAGGTAGTTATGATGGCTAAGTTTTGTACCTCTCAATAGAGAGTTGGGAACAGAAACCATGGACCTGGTACTGGCATACATGAAACCAGTACCACAAACCAAGGTTGTGAATAAATATTGCCCTTGTGGCAACACAAAAAGTTTGAAGGCAGGACAAAACACTACTGTATAGATGTCCTACCACTTGTCCTGCCATGAATACCCAAAAATGTTTGTGAGACAATATCTATTAACAGTTTTTCTGCTTTATCGCTGCTTTATACAGTTACGCCACATTGGCTGAATGCACCATCAATGAGCAGTGGTGCATCGTACATGCCTGGCACACAAAGACCTCTGGGCTCAGAAAGCTCTTCCCCGATCCCTGGATCTCTGTGTGCCAGGGATCTCTAAAAACTGCATGTGCAGTCCAACTGGGGTACACAGATTTTTTTTATATGCCCTGGCACGCCCAACAGTCAGCTGATTGTCAGCCCTAGCCCCAGTGCACTGGGATTTTTAAAAACGATGCACAGATTTCTGATATCCTGGTATACAGGGAAGCCAGGATTGAGGAATGGCCCCTTAATTCCAGGGTCCCAGTGCTGGGATGTCAGAAAACTGAATGTGTAGCAAAGCTGCATACAGGGTTTCTAAAAAGTCCTGGTAAACAATCAACTGCTCGCAGCAGGGGGTGGGCGGGGGGATGAAGCCAGAGCCAAAGAGTTCCCTCTGTGGGGCATTAAAACCTGCTCCTGGCAGTTCTTCCTGGCCTGCTGGGGCATGAGGTATCAGAGGTTCCCTTTGGCTCCCCTGAACAAAAAGCATCTGATCCCTCATGCCCTAGCAGCCTGGCCAGAGCTGCTGGGCATCGAGTTTTAACAGTCAGTTCCTCATCTGATGGTCAGCTTACCAAATGAACTAGTTTTTAAACCTGCCTTGAAAAGTGATGTGTGGGCATACCAGTTTTCATCACAGGGCACATCAGAGAGTAACTAGTGCTGTGGCAAAGCCAACTTTGGTTTGCAGCCTAGGAGACCTGACTCTCCTTCTTTTGCTTTGGCCACCAGATCACAATCCCTCACCATAAAAAATTTGTAAAATTTATATACAGCCCAAGATCCAGGTACATCTTTCCCACATCAGATGATTCTAAACTGCATTTTCCAGCTGCCCCAAAATACCCAGTGACATGAACTGCCATAGTGGAGAGATTCTAGCCTAAGCTGGTTTTCAAATGTGCTTCCCTGAAAAGACAGAATGTCTTTCAAAAACCTGAAAACCTGCCATGACTCTAACAGACATAGCTACCAAACACTGTGTCTAATTGATTTTAAATTTGTTTCAGATATTCCCATTTAGCATGGGTCTGCAAACAAGAATTGTCAAATTAATTGGTTTCCTCTGGATAGCATTACAAAGAGAAATGGTCCAAATTGGACTCATGAAAGAAAACTAGTGGCAAATACCTGGGCCATTTATGCCTTCCTTCTTCCCCTTTGTACTTTAGGAACTGTGGTGCAATTGTACAAGCAGGCAGTGATTATGCAAACCTGTTTTGCCTGTCACACTGTTGAAGACTCTTTCTTGTTATGGCAGAGGTATCAGCAGGCTAGCACTGCCTGCATGATGCTGCTGGAGTTTTCTGACATTTCTATTTTCAAAATGAATCATTTCTAAAATATGGTGGCCTGTGTCCTGAAAATGTCAAAGGAGAATTATAGGCTACCAAAATGTGGTGAACAACAAGCCCAGTCTGCAGTATCCAGACGTCATCTCTATGCAGATTTGATAAGATTAAAAACTATGCGGTAACATTTTTTTTGATTAAGGATGCCCTTGAAATTGATGTAATCCTATTGTTCCTGATCCAAGTGCCTAATTCACCTGT
Source organism: Crocodylus porosus (assembly GCF_001723895.1). Taxonomy (NCBI): domain Eukaryota; kingdom Metazoa; phylum Chordata; order Crocodylia; family Crocodylidae; genus Crocodylus; species Crocodylus porosus. The sequence continues at coordinate 43,588,843 of NW_017728943.1, forward strand.
TTGGTAGCTTCTGATACCATTCTTTCCAGATTCCATCCCCTCATCCTCCCCCCCCCCCCCGCAACCCACAATACACCCTAATTTAAAGTGTAAAAAGACATGGGCCAATAGAATTGCTTCCCTAAATTTCTGAGAAACTAAGACAAATAGTATTTGTGGGGGGGCGGTTCTGACAGATACACACATCACAGCTATGAAAAAGAAACATTAAGTAGGAGTTCAGAGCTACACATTTCTTTCAAACCATTGTAAAGGGTCATTTTGATATATGGAGAACAAAGGAGATATTGGCATTATTTTTATGAATACTGTGTACCTTGGTTTGCCGGTTTGCTATTACTTTGTCTATACTGTATTACATCAAAAGAAGTAGTTAGGGAGAGAAAGCAGAAAATGAAAGAAGAACTAGAGGTAAGATATTTTCTGAGGAAAATTACTTCTTTGGGTCCTTTGGAGAGCAATAGTGGGGGCCATCACTTGGCAAATGCCTGTTGCCTGCCTGTCATGTTAACAGATTGATTTTTCCCAGGGCTGGGGCTGAAGGGCAGAAGGACAATGAATCAATAAAATCTAGGAGAGAGAGAAAAGTGGGTGCAGCAGCTGCTTAAGGGCTTGACACCAAGAGGGGCAGAGAATGTAGAAGAGCCGTGGGGCTGAGTTAGGCTCTGTGGGATGTAGCTGCAGCAGCTGGGCTAGCCTCAGTTTACTGAGAGATGATGAGCTCTGGACAAGATTCAGGTGAGTGCACCTTTGGTTGTCTCAGCCCTATTCTCTGCTTGCTGGGTATCTTTCGATTAATATGCAGCAGTCTGTCAGTTTGGAAGGAACTGCTGTTTGAATCATTTTCATTAGCTGTTGATCACAGGCTTCTGGAGAGATGTGTCCTGCAAGATGGTCATTGCAGTTGAATCTTTTGGGTCAGTGTGTTTGACAATAGGGATGCTCTTAGGTCTAGGTCCAGTCCAAGCAGTGCACTTCTGAGGTTGAAGTAGGTTAGCAAGGTGTAAGGTACTCTTTGCTCTGTAGTGTCGGCAGACAGCAGCAGTGGACAGCGGTGCATCCCGGTGATGTCCACTAACAGGGGGTTAAACCTGCAACTCTAGAGGAGTGCAGGAAGAGATTTCCTATTGGGAAAAAGCATGTCTGCCCAGAAAAGGCCAGAGGTGTTGCTTATCTGTGTACTGTCCCAATATGGTGCTCATCATTTGGGCAATGAAATCCTCTTCTTAAAACTGAAATCTTTTCTGAAAAGTGACTTTATAAAAATATCAGCTTTTTCAGACTTCACTGTTAGTATTGCACAGAGCTATCAGAAAGAAAGTTAAATTCTCTTATGACTTATGCATCAGCATAGCACCGTTAACTGAGTTCTGACTAAAGAGCCAAAATGTATCCTATATCCACAGCAGACAAAAGCTCAAGCTGACCTCATTTCCCCTCCTTACCTACTAGCCATTGCTGCCAAAGTTCTGCTAGCAAGTAATGTTTCTTCTTCTGGGGCTCAGGTTCCTGCCATACAAATTGGTGTTGGGGCTTGTTCCCCGTGTAATGCTGGACTATGAATTGGGCTGCCTGGGCCAAGTGACCTGTTAGACCCATATTGCCCATACCAGGATTGAGCAGCTCATTTAACCTGCTCCCCACACAATCCTCCCAGCAACACTCATTCTCTCTTCTCTGCCAGGCTTTTCAAGGGTTTCCCAGCACTCAGGCATAGATCAAGTGAAGCCCTGTTAATCGCAGTGACAAACAGTAGGGTCTACTAAAAATGGCAGGCTTCATATCTCTTTGAGCAGAAAGAGCTGTGTTAGTCTGAAGTCAGTCAGAAGGCAGGATAGATATGCATCTGTAACCCATTCCAGCACATTAGGCTGGGTGATGTGCCAGATTTTGGATCCTAAGGGTGCCAGTAGCCCTGAGAACTCCCTCAGGCAGATCTGCTGAGGTGTCCCATGGAGAGGTGTGTTCCTCACTCTCATCACCCAGAAATTTACTCCGAACCCAATGAACACATTGGTTTCTTTATTATGTACAACTATATACAGAAAAGAAATTAATTAGCAAAAGAAGAAAATAATATATAATAACAACAGTTAATAATAAAACCAAAAATTTGAATACAATTTATAACTGCAATGTCAGGTGAATAATTCCAACACACTGGGTGGTCCCACTTGCATGAAACAACCTCAATAATTACATTCACCTAGTTATAAGCCTTTAAAACAGTTCCCTCCCATAACCCAGGTTGATTTCCCTCTGGTCACAGTCCCCTTCCCATAACAATAAATGGCAACATAGCTTTAACTGTTATCCACCATAGATGGCAGAGGTGAGACTTCTGCTGCTCCGAGGAACATGGACTCCTTGGTCTTTCTTGGTAACTCAACAAAACAAGTCTTGTCTCCAATTAGCCAGTGCAGGTAATAGGCTTCTTTTCTTTAGTTTCCTTCTGAAAAAATACATCTCCGGCAAACACTAGGGATTAAGTGTCCCCTCACACACGCATGCAGGGTTTAAGATTCTGACAGCTCACTCCCTCTCTGGGCTGTCTCTCCCCCAAAACCTCTACATGCAGACAGTGGATTCCCTCTGCAGGTCTCTGTTCCTGCAGTACAAGTCTTTCCAACTCAAACATAGGACTTCCCTTTGCAGGTCTCTGACCAGGCAGCTTACCACCTTCCCCCCACCCACACACACACTCTTTGCCTGGGTACCTGTGCCCTTGATTGCACAGCTCTGACCTAGGTGGGGAATCAGTTTCTCCTGGGATGACTCGAGCTTTCCTCTGTCCTGATGTCTGCTACCCAGCAAGCCTCAGCTCTGTTCCTTCTGCTGGGGGGAGGCAGAGAGAAAGTAGGGACTGAGTCTCTGCCCCTCTCTCCAGGCTGATTTTGCTCACCCCGGCTTCTCTTCTTCTTTTCCCTCTGTCAGCTTTTTTATGGCTCAATAGCAGCTAACCAAAGCCCTTGGTTTGCAGTGGGGGCTCTGGTCACAGTTCAAATGTTCCAATAAAAAGCATGCACTGTGCACAGCACACCCTCCTGCCTGGAAAAGCTATTGCATCCTCTGCAAACTTTTTGGCACCCTTCTTGCAAAGTTCTCCGGCACAGCTCACCCACTTAGCTTGCAGCCAAGCAAGCCTTTGCAGCTGCCACACACCTTTATAAACTAACTAGATAAGGTATATATCGGGAGCATAAGCTTTTCTGAACCGAAGTTTACTTCACCAGATGTTCTTCAACTAATCAACCCGCTTCAAAATTTGTGACAGGCAGACACCTCACTCTAGAATTCATTACCTACTTAATTACAACATGCAATATATAATACACAAGCATCAACCAATCAATATATAGATCAATATATAATAAACTAGGCAATTGCTGCCCCTCCACACACACAGTTCTGTCCACTCCATTGCTGCCACCTCCAGGGAGCAGGGCAGGGGGAGCAAGGCCAGCTATGCTGGCCACTCCCCTCCCCCCCCCCTCCACTCCCTGTATCCCTGCCATCATAGCAGGACACTGCCACCTGTCCAAACACTTCCTTGCAATCTGATTGGCTATTTGTCAGCCAGTCAGAGCACAGGTAAAACATTATGGACAGATAGACAGACTAAAACTTTTATAATATTAGAACTAGCATAATGAACTTGTATCAACCTGTATCAAAATTACCTCTCTCAAAAGAAGTATATAACAAGCATGCATGCAAAACATGACAGTCCTTATAACAAGTCCCAGGAGGATTCTGGACATGATTACCAAAGATATGGAGAATTCATTATTTAATTGCAATACAATAAGAACCTACAGGCTTAGTGGAGGAAAGGTGGCGATGCATCACATTATGCTGTATACATGTGCAAGTCTGATCCCTGCTGATTGTTAATGCAGTGGTTCTTAATGCCAGCTCCTAATTTTATCTTGTTTTTTTTTGTCTACTGAAACATAATACAGCAATTTTAGTGTTGCAAAGAACTCAGGAGAACCACAACAGGGCAGAATGTTTCTAACGTTATGGATTCTTATTATAAATCTCTGGGTTTATCTTGTGAATCATGTTTGTGTCCTAGTAACCCGTGGCACCCCTGAAAGAGTCTTAAGGCACCCCAGGGTGCCGTGGCACCCTATTTGAGAATCGCAGCTCTAGTGTCTATCTGTACAGCTGTAGAGTCATTACAAGCTCTCATGGGTTGTCTTTTATAAGGTTGGATAAGATTAGGTCCAGGACAGTAGATTCAGAAAAGTAAAGTCATTGTGAAAAGTTGGTTTTGGCACTGTAAGTGAGATTTAATGGTGAGGCCCAGAGGAACTGTAATTGGCAGTTGACAAAGTCAGGTCAAATCCTCTGTCACTTCCTGTCAGGCTATAGTGATAAATCATATTGAAGTGACAGAGCCTTTTGCTATTCCCTGACACTTTAAATGTAACATATGCATGACAAGGGGTAACTAGTAATGAAAGAATATGAATAGGATGGGCCAATCTCCTAAGAGCAACATGGATGGTATCCTTAAAACAGATGCACTTTTTAAATGCTCAACAGAAAATTTCATGTAAGTGGGTTTAAAGTATCATTCTTGATAAATAAATCATTAGACATCCATGTGCAAAAGTCAAAGTCCTGAACTTGCTTATATCACAAGGACACAATTTTAGAAACTTGGTATAAATTGTTTAAACCAGTTGAAAACAAACAAACAAAAAAACTAGGCAACTTATTTAAAGTTAGAGTTTAAAACCATCTTCAACAATATTTATGATCCAAATTGTAGCAGAGCACTACTACAAAGGCCAGAAAACTGAGGAGCAATATAATTGTAAAAATTAGCTCTTGAGGTAAATTATTCACTGATAGATCTGATTTCATTTTATAAATGAAGATAAAGATCACTACCTACACTTTACAGACAAAGACAATGAGGCAGAGAGGAGAGGTGAAAGGTCACTCAGCAGGTACCTAGTGAAGCAGGGGTGATAAATGAAGTCTCTTGACTGAATCTATCTCCCAAACCACTCAGTTATACTGTTTCTCCTGCAAAAAGTCTATTTTCAAAGTCACATGCAAGGAAATGAAAAAGTAAATAAAAGGCGGTAGCAGAGTTAGAGTTTTAGGACTCTACTTTTATAATGTAAACAGTGCAACATTGTGGAAACTTCACTGATTTTAATGGCGTTAACTTGTATTAGCACTTAGCAGTTGGAGGAATGATCAACAGGAATGCTGAAGGTCTCCTCTGCCTGAACGATTGAGAAGGATACTTATCTGTCTGTAAAATGGTGGGAAAGGGTGGTCTTTATTTTCATTTATAAACTGAATTAGATCTACCAGTGAACCATTTACACCAAGGGCTAAGTTTTACCATCCTATTGTTTTTCATGACTTTCTGTCTTTTACAATAGCACTGTGCTGTAATATATTGGTCATAAATTAGAGAGGGCATCTGAGAAACCTTGATCAAGAAAACCAGTAGCTGATCTGCAAGTTACAGAAGGCAATAATTTCATTGAAATCAGTGCCACAGCTTCATCCTTGGTATGATGGCTCTGCCATTACATCAAGTTGGCATTTGGCCGCATGGACTTTCTCTGTTCTTAGCATGTTGTTAATCTTTAACTTAAATACATGTTAAGGGTTCTGCATTGTCCACATATTAGGGCAGGGAAACATGTGCTAAGGACCCTCTGAGTGACTTGCAGATAATCCTTTTCCATCAAGGATTATTTTTAACTGGTTTTAGGCAGATTTTGGGCAGCTCCTCCCCTTCCCCTTGAGACTCCTCCTCTTCCCCCATTTCCCCTGTCATTCAGGACTCCCCATTGCCCCTCTCCCCATTCCCCAGGTTCCCTGCACTGCTGGCACTGTCCCAAGGGAGAAGGCAGGGAAGGGGAAATCATCTACCTGGCTGCTGCCACTGCCTCTGCGCCTGCCCAGCCCAGAGACTGGTGGCCAGGTTCCTCTTCCATGCTTGCTCTGGTGGGAGCTGCAAGTGAGCTGGGTACAGGGGTGGAAGGCCTGATCCAGGCAAGTTGTGAGGGAGGAAGCACAAGCAGCATGGTGGGCCTGATACAGGCTGGAGCTGGGGGGTGAGGAAGGAGAAGATGGCATGATAGGCTGGATCTGGGCTGGTGCAGAGGACATGTGGCACAGTGGGTTTGTTCCAAGCCAGAAGTCCCCCCCCAGCCCAGACTGGGCCTGCCACATTGCTTACCCCACCACCTGCCCAGTGGGCCTGCACCCCATCCCCTTTCCCCACCGGCCCAGATTGAACCCACCTTGCTTGTCCAGAACAAACCAGACCCCACACCCTGCATCACAGACCCCCACTCCCCACCCCAGCAGCTCCAGGCTTATTTGTAGCTCCTTGCACTGTCTTAGGGGACCAGGAAGGAAAAGGGAACCTGTCTGCTGCCATTACCACTACTGCTGCCACTCTCTGGACTGGGTTGGCTGGGCTGGGAGGTGGTGCATCAGTAGCAGTCTGGCAGTGGTGGTGGCCAGCCAGGTGGGTTCCCCTTCCCTGCCTGCTCCCCCAAGATAACTCCAGCACCAAAGGTCAGGGGTGAGCTGTGAGGGCCAAGGTCCAGAGGGCGGTCAGAAGGGGGGCCCTGAGGGGTAGGGAGGAAGGGACACCTGGGGGTGGGGGATGGGGAAACAGTGGATAGCTTGATCTGAACCAGCGGGGGTGGAGGGGGAGAGTGAGGAGGCAGTGGGCTAGATCCGGGGGTAGTGGATGCAGGGAGCACACAGTCAGGGTAGGCAGGGGCTGACAGGCCTGATAGGACCCTGCCAGCCTTTGGCTGCCCACAGTCTGGACCACCTCCCCTGCCCCCAAGAGCAGGCAAGCTGGGCAGTCTCAGAGTCAACTTGACTCTTAGCCAGCCCCTGCTCGCCAACCATCTAAGTCAGAACAGTGTATATCACAGGGCTATTAACCATTATCGTGTGACTTATCGAAGCATGTGTTAATGTTAAAACCAATTAGAATTAGCATACGCTAAGTATAATGTGTAACAAGGGCCACACATTAAGCAGAGTAACCCCCATGGATATTTTTTCTAAACTGATTTTTATTTTTTTTAAGTTAAGTGTATTTTCTCATTGGGCCCAATATCTGCTATCAGTAGCAATGTAGTCACTAAGAACTTACTCCCCACCCAACCCTCTCCCTGAAACACAGTGGAGCCTTCTTTTCTGATGTAGCTTGTCTTTGCCTTATCCATGAAAGTCCAAAAAGCTATGATAGTTTACAGCAGCTCAGGGTCTGCCCAGTTATGTTTAATTTACATGTTGTATTGTTGTAATGTCTGCATTTCTAAACCATTTAATACATGTCCATAAAACAATCTACCAACAAAACAGAATTTAGTCTTTTTGCATTGCGTATGTGAGCTTGAAGAAGGAGGAATGACTCTCATTACAGAAAGCTACAGTAGCTTAACAATAATAAATGATAGGATATTCCAGTTATATCAACAGTTCTCTATTTGATGACTGGTACTTAATTGGTGCATGACAATTGCTTCCTATCACTCTTCCCACATGGTCAAAGATAGACAGACTGTTTTTTAAGGTTGCCACTTAACTCAGAGCAACTTAACTAATGAGGAGGATATTTGCATGCAAAGTAAATATTCTGAAGCAGACCAGAGGAGATGTGGAAGGGCAGGGTAATCTATTTCACAGAGAACTGAAACTGTAAAAAATTATTTATTTGGAGCATCTAGGTAGCAGATGGTAAGAGGTAAATTCAGGAATGTTGAAAGCATGTGAAGGTATCAGGTGAAGTGTAGGATTGACTTTTAGTGTGACTGCAGTCCAATCTCCTGAAATAGAAGTGTGATTATGGTCCTTCTCAGTATGTGACCCATCATAATTGGTATGATATGATAGCTAATCAGTCATTTTCTGTGGGGTTATTAAAAGGAAATGTTCAGATCTGGCTGTTCAGACTTCCTGGGTCAAAAACTTCCTAGACCTTAAATGCTGGAGACTACAAGTGAGAAAGAAACCCTGGAAAAACCCCTGGTTATACCCAGTTCACTCTCCCTTTCAGCATTCACTCTCTACCACTGTGTAACACAAAGTACTGAGCAAGATGGACCCATGGTCTGATTCAGTAAATGGCAGTTCTGATACTCTTATTTTCATATGGATAGTTCATAGGAAACTCCCATACTGAGGAGGGAGAGGTTGTCCAGGCTGAAACTAGTGTTGCTACAAGTGAAGGTGCAACATAAAGAAGCAGTTGCATGAATGGGATACATAGAAAAAAATAACAAGTACCAAAGTGGAAAGAGTTCCTCTGTTAAAGGAAAAGTGAGAGAAGTACACTGTTTATTTATTCTTTGGTCAGTTTCTCATAGCATGTTACATGTACATGCAGATCTATAAAATTCTACACCATTTTATACAAAGTCTACCACAGTAGCTAGGTTTCTGATTGTCCTATTAAGTGATCACTTCCCTATGTACATTTTTAATAATGCATTATTAAAATAAAACAATGCATTATGAAATGCACATATTCAACTTTAAGTACATGAGTTACTTTGTTTCCATGGGTTGTGTTGTTCCAGAGATTCTCAGCCACAGTTTCATGAGTTCCTTTAAAGGGTACTGTGCGATATTAGCATTGTTAGGTGTGCAAACACTTACACATGAGTCACAAAATAAACCAATAGTTTTCAAAACAGCAATCTTTAGTGGCCTTTCTATGTTCTTTGCAACATTTTTTCTATTTATTTGTGCCTAATCACAAATGAGTGAAAGCTACAAGCTGGAATTTTCTTTTAGGTGCTTTATGCCTGAAAAGGCCTATGTTCATATACTTTGAGTGAATCATGTGCTTAAACATTGGGGTCAGAGATCCTGTGCAGAACCCACATTGCTGTAACCCACAGGAGTCAAACTCATCTGGCTTCCACAAGCCATATGGAGGGCACAGGGCTGGTCTGCAGTTGGATGAGTGATGCAGGGCCAGCTCATCAGGCCCACAGACCCTTCCCTGCACACACTGGATCCAGCTCATTGACACTTGCTTGGGGGAGGGGAGGTCCTAGAGGTGAGCTGCATGCAATGGGGCAGGTGCCAGTGTAGGTGCCTTGTGGGGCACAGTCTCAGATTGGTTAGAATGGGCATTTGATCAGGCATGTGGGGCACCCATGGACCCCACCTTGCATGCTAGATCCAGTGCCCACTCTGGCCATTCTGGGACTGTGCTTCCCTGAATGCCCACTTCAGCTGGTCTGGGACCTATGCCACATGTGGTTCATGTCCAAGACTGACCAGAGTGTCCTCCATGTGCAACTTGTATCCCATATCTCCCAGAGCAGGCACCAAGTGCAGCCTGCATCTCACAGCAGGTACCCTGTGTAACTTGTATCTCAGACTAGCCAGAGTTGTCCCTGATAGTCCCTGACTAGTTGTAACAAGCGCCACATGCAGGGTCAATCTGGCATGCACCAGATCAACTATGAGACCCAGGGGCAGCACTGGGGCCCAGATAAGGGTCTCCATAGGTAAGATCTGCCCCATGGGCTGTGTCTTTGACATACCTTCTGTAACCTGTCCAAGGCTGCGTACATATGTTAAAATAATCTAGGAGAATTCTCCCAGGTTTGTTCTCCTGGTAGAAAAAATTATCCAGAGCTGCTTACCCAGAGCTGGGTAACTTACCCAAAGCTGTCAAACTTACACAGGCATTTGAATGTTGTGGCTCTAAAGAGTGAAGAACTTGCAATGCTGACACTGTGTAGCCACAGGGAGCACCTGTGCAAACATCACAGCATGCTCTGCAGGTTTCTTTTAGTCTGCCTGGCAACATAGCAGCAGTGAATAGGGCATTCTTGATTGGCTGACCCACACTGCCCATGGTCAGCCTGTTTTTCCCTGCAGCAAAAAGTAAGGGTTTTGAAGGGAGTGTGTTCTGCTCCCTGCTGCATCAGTAGAGTTCTACAAGCAACATATTGTCTCCTTGGGTTGGGGAGTGTGGAGGACACTGGAGGAGCATGTATAGACATAGACATTCACTCTTCCCCAAAGGAACTTGCCTGGGAGTGATTCAATTCTGGCTGTTACTAGATTATTTTTCTCCTGTAGTGGCTTTTTTTACTCTGGGAGAAAAAGCCTGAACATCTATATACTTGTGGTTTCTCCTGGAAGAGCAGTGATTCTCCCAGGAGGAACTGAATGTCTGTACAAGGCCTAAATGAGAGAGAGATGCAAATAGAACATCCCAAACAGGTAGCAACAAAAATGTAAAATAACACAGAAATCTTTGCTGTGCTGCAGATGGGTGGTCAGCCACACCATAGCTTAAATTTATTCAGGAAAAGTATATTGTTGCTTCAAAAAATATTAAGAAAAGTAGTGGTAGATGTAAAGGGAGCCATCTAGAAACTGTTCAGAGCTCCTGAAAGCCCTGTTCCAGAAATAGTCAGCAAAGGCTGATATATTCTTCTCTGGATATAAAAGCTTCCCCTGGTTTATTGGTTTGTTGGTCTTTGACTACCTCTCTTTGTGAGCATAAACTTTATTCTACCCAGGTCCATATAATTCACATTTCTAAAATCCTGTTTTTGAACTATTTGGACTGAATTCTTCCCTGGTTGGAGCTATGTTACTTTGAATGGAATTATATTTGAATGTATTTATCCTTTTAACAGTTGTATATATGCTTTGCTGTTTGTAATTGGAGTAATAGTAGAAGTAAAACCTTGGCAAGCACAAGATTCCAAAAGGTGTTGAATGCTTATTTCACTTCTTCCTTTATGGTCGTCTTTTGTTTTGTGTGGAGAAGGCTCCATTGTATTCTGAGGAGCTGCAAATTTCGGTGTTCTCTTTTCAAAGAGCTCTATACTAACAATGACAGAGAAAGTAACTCTACCATGAAAATGTGGAAATAAAGAGACACTGGTCATGAGAGCTGATTCTTTTAATTATCAGTCACAACCTTCAAATTTCTAGAACTTTTAATAGTTAGCACAATATTAAGTGCAATATAGTTAAAAGCTATGATGATGGAGAGAGATGAAGTTGTGTGACTAGGCTGAGCTATGTAAAAGCTGCTGTTAAATTCACATACCTGTGGGAAATTGTTTAACAGTCAAAGACATAAAGATTAATCCCTCAATTACAGAAGTACAGTAAAGGACTCATTTTCACCCACTGCAGCTTCCTCCAGAGTTTTATGCATCCCTACTTTATAGGCTAGGTGAATAATTCAGAGGGAATATTTTTCTAGTCATGATTTTCCTGTGACCAGCATGCATAATTTTTCAGGCACACACGTGTGTAGTGGGCTAGCACAAAATCTATAATGCACATAAAACCCATTGAAGCCATATATTGTGGGATTATGAGGGACATTAGTGATCCATAGGCCTCATACTGGCCTTGCACAAGGATAAATTTCAGTCATATGAGGATTGTGTGCCAGCATTTTGTTTGGAGTGCTCAAAATCTGAGCTGTGTTGTTCTCTCCAGAATGGCTGTATGAAGTCCAATCCAGAGGTGAAGTTAATTGATATACTTACTTGGGACACTAGAGTTCTTCCAATTTACTTCACCTATGGATATGTTTCACAGAGTCTCCTCTCACTTCCAGACAAGTAAATTACAGTGAAATCAATTATGTGGACATCTATGTAAAGCAATTTAAGCAGCAAGAGGACTTAAGACCTATAGATCACATGATTTCTTTCTATTCCCTAAGAGGGTGCACAGAGGTCATGGAAGATTTAGTTGAATCCATAGCTTCAAACCAATTCCAGTTATAATGTTCCCAGTGCTATGGGACTACACAGTGTATCTGAGACCACACAGTGATTACTACCTCAGAAAGTATATCTATAGTATGTCATATTTGTTGCAGCTCCAGAGCTCCTTGTATTACATGGACTAGTTATTAAAAGTGAGTCATCTCTGCAATCTGTCATGCCAAGTGCAGTTTTACAAGTCTGTTATTTTGAACTTTATTATGAATCTGATAGCCTAAAACCAAAAGTCACTGAGGACTGTTTTTCTTCATGTCTCCAATGCCAGTGTATTTTTTTCTAAAAAAAGATAAATGATAATTCCACTCTCCAGTTCTTCTCTCCTTATAGACCAAGCTATGCTTTCTGGTGTACCTATGCTGGGATCAGTTGCAGAATGTGCAGTGAGTTATTGCTTCCTCTAGCTCTCTCTGTAAATTATAAGGGCACGCTGCTTAATGTGACTTTTGCAGAACCCCTGTCTCTGTCTATTTCTCCTTGTGGCTGCTGGCTTATGCACATACATGGCGGGAGGGGAAAGGCAGAAAGGTAGAAGTAAAAAGTACAGCTAGTTGGGAAACTGTAAATAACAAAGGGAAATATCAAGTATTTTTTATCTGAAATTTCATTTCCTAGCTGTAGTAAAAACTAGCTTCCTATGTAGCATCTTACCAGTTCTATATTGGTCCTAACTTTTTCTAAATCAATGTTTCAGTCTGCATTATGTGTCTCTGAGTATGTATGTGCATGTCCATGCGCAAGCATGTGTATAAAAGAGAGAGAACACACGTGCTTTTGTGTGATGGATATGTACGAGAGAGCCTGTCTTTTTTTTCTTTCTCAGCACAAGATAATAACAGATTTAAGTCTTTAAGGCAGGTGGCTGAGCTTTATCTACAAGAAAGTTGATGGAAAAGTAGTACTGTGACTGCTTCTGCCAAGAGAGATTCTTAAGAATATTCTGGGTTCATCTACACATGCAATTCATTCAAAGCAATAAACTCCAGAGCAGTTTGAGCTGAAGTAAATTACTCCCAGGTGCGGCATCTACATGTGCACCTGGGACAGCAGCAATTTGAGCGAGGGTAGAACAGTTTATACCAGGGTGGCTCCTGCCCTGCTCAATCCCAGGCTCTGGGTGGTGGTGTCAAAGGGCCTGGCTGGGGCGTGAGGGTGCTGAAGTGCAGAGCAGTGTGGCTAGGCAGCAGGCAGGAATTTGGCCCCCTGCTGAGTGGGCTGACCAGGCACAATTTATGGCCATAGTCAGCATCTACGCTTGTGTTTAACCACAGCTAATTACCCAGCATAAGACAGTATTGTTCCCAGCAGTATTATTTCAAAGTGGAGTTAATTAGTTTACTGTGACGTTATACTATTGTATGTGTAGAGGGTGACGCTTTACTCTGCAGCTAATAAGTCTACTCCACAAAAAGTGCATGTGTAGTTGTGGCTTCTGAGTTTGGTCATTTATAATAAAAGAAGAATTGTGAAGAATAAGGTTTTGATTCAGGAAAAGTCCTTAATACCACTCTTAACTCTGTGCCTTAAGCATGTTCTTAAGTTGCAGTGATATCAGTAAGATCTAATTCTATAGCTAAAGTTAAGTACATGTTTCAGGGCTGCCCCAAATTGGTTTGCTTTGCTGAATCTGGGTCCAAAATAAGACATATGGAGTTTTCATCATAAAAGGTTTTTTTTTCCCCTCAAGGAGTCTGGTGTGCTACTGCCACTGTTCAGAACCATGTGTCTTATTTTACAAGAAACAGTGAGCAGTAAAACCATCTCTTTGGGAAATCAATTAAGTTATTCTAGGTTTACCTTGCACAGGGCCACAGAATCATGGTTCTTATTTTTAAATAGCCTCACTTTTTTTTTCAAAATAATATAACAAAAAGACAACTGCATACAGTATATAAAGATTAAGCATATTAGAATGTAAACTGAAAGATATATTCATAATTGCATTCCTACATTTCCTTGTGCAATTGTGGCAAATGGAGAATACATCCTGCAAAGGTATGGTTAGTAGGGATACGTGAAGCAGGCTGTTTTCAGATTTGGATTCGGCCCAATTCAGGGGACAGTGACTTGATCTGTTGACTCATATCACTGTCCCAATTCCATTAAGCCAAATCCAAATCTGAAGATTCGATACTGATTCAGAGAATCAGCGATTTAGCCATAGACACAGCTTTAAATGTTTTTTCTATATACCTCGAGGTAGCGTGTAGCTCGTGAATGCTGAGATGGTGGGGTGGATTGAGCATCCCACAGGAGCAGTACTTCTGGTCTACTTCCGGGTCAGCCACTGAGCATGCTGGGGACCCCCCCGCGCTCCCATTGTATGCTCCATCTGCCCCATCATCTCAGCATTCACAAGCTACCTGTTACCTCGAGGAATGTAGAAAAAACATTTAAAGCTGTGTCTATGTCTGAATCATCGAATCTCTACAAATTGGTTTGGAGGGTTCCAATTTGATTCAGAGACATTAGATTCAGATTCAGAGATTTGGCTGCTGAATCTGGCCGAATTTCTGCCAAATTGAGTCAGTGACCAAAGCTTTGCACAGCCCTAATGGTTAGGTGTCTAAATTAGCATTAGCACACCTGAGTACTTAGCTCTATGTACTTGCCTTAACTTGTTTCTGTATCAGTAATTCACAATAACTCGGCCATGTGTATTTTCAATCAGACAGACAAGGTTCTTTGGGTAAATCCTGTATCTTTTATTAGACCAACTCAAGTAGTTGGAAAAATTCTTCTTAGCAAGCTTTTGGACACAAACCCTTTTTGTTTTGTTTTGACTGAGGAAGCATCTGCAAATGGTCTGTGCTGTTCCTGGACAGAGTGGTATTTTCACTCATGCTTTACAGATCTGTTTTTGAATGTCTGTCTCTCAAAGACAAATATGTTCTGGTTACTGCACTAGTATTACTGACTCAAGATATGCCTGCTTACACCTCACCTGTGCTACCCTATGGAAGTTATAGGAGTGAAACTGAAAATAGAATTCAGTCCAATATGTGGAAACAAATCAGAAGCATAACTTCCTTGTTCAGATTCATCCACAGGTCTCATGCACTTGAGCACCAAAGAGCTTGATTATGCTAATCCTTTTCTGTAAACATATAATTGTTGTCCTAAATTATCTTCAAGTGCAGCTTTGGTCATTTAAGAGTCTAAAGAATTTCCTGCAGTATTTTGTACAAAATAAGTTCCTCAGGAAATAAATAACTCAAGTTACGCTTTCAATTAACTGAGTTACAATTTTAACCCATAAGGTTAGAGATATAAAAATGGATACTTGTTTAGGCCACACTGAAAAAATTGGTTCTTGCTGTTTTATTTCCATTGGAAATTTATAGGGGGGGGAAAAAAGAAACAAAGCAAAATAGAATGAAAAACAAACAATCCTGACTAGCCATTCTTCTCTGAAGTTTCTTTCAGTAACAATCCTGACATCTCACAAATGGACTGCCTCTCATTCTATGCTCTTTTTAATATTCACTGTACATTCCCTCTGTGTAAAGTTAATTAATGGTAAAAGATTTTATAATTTATAAATCTTGTGTTCATGAGCCCATGTCTACTAGAGTTTAACTACTGGAGCTCCATCTTTTTAATATGAGCCATTGGGCAAAAGATAACACTATAGATAAGCCTATTTTAAAATCATATAATTATGCCCATTAACAACAATGACCATGTAATATGAATAGCTTAACTTTGCAAAGCAGTGGATAGCTTCTTTGAAGAGCTGTCTTAATGGGAATTAATTAATGTCTACACATGCAGGGATCCAGAGGGACTTGTTAATAAGATATGGAGCTATTTGTCTATTGGTCACTGATTTAAGTCTATTGCAGATTAGCAACAGAGACCACACATTATTAGTATCTGATGTCTGTTTGGTGACTTGTATGTGTGACGGGCTGGCTGGCAGTGATCTGGCCCAGGGGTTTTGAAAGGACAAAAGATGATTGGAGGACTTGGGATTCCCTTTCCTCACCAATTTGGTAATGATTTCATCCAGGGACTTTGAAGGGGTAAAAGATGATTGGAGGACTTGGGATTCCCTTTCTGCACCAATCGGGCCCCAGAGATTCACCCCCCCCATGTCCTGATTGGCCCCTTGGGTCACCTAGAGGGGGATAAAAGGGGCAGCATGGGCTGACTCAGGGGAGAGACCAGTGAGGGACAACAAGGAAGGAGCTTCACAGAGCTGGCAAGAGCTGAGCCAGCAGGGCAGGAGCAGTGCCCCAGAAGAGCCTGAAAGAGCAGGATCTGCAGGCAGCAGTGGGACCCTCAGCAGTGCGGCATGTGGCCGGCAGGAGAGGCTCCCCGCTGGGCTCCAGGATCCCCTAGGAGAGGCTGCAGCCAGCAAGAGAGGCTCCCCCGCTCCAGGAAGGATCTGAGCAGTGACCTGACGGGTTCCCAGCTCTGCTTCCAGCTCCTCCAATCAGATGCCAGGCAGCTCGATGTGAGGCTGGGCTCCAGGAAGGTCAAGACCCCTAGCAGGCTGGAGCAGTGTCACCAGTGGTGGCTGTGTGGCAGCGTTCCTGCCTACCACGTGGGAGATCAAGTCCCTGCTGAGGTGACTTGGGGTGAGTGAGACAACAAGAAGCAAGTCTTCTTGCAGTGGAAAGGGGCCATTGTGTTTTCCCCCCTTTCTCCCCCTCCAGGTACCAAGGCCCTATGTTTCCTTGTCATTTGACGTTGTGTGCCCTTTGTATATTTCACCCACCCATATTGTTTGTTCTGCTGTTTGAGTTTTTATATTTTGTTAACCATGTTTTGTCAGTGATTGTACATGTCTAAACTTTGTTGAATCCTGCCCCCTTGGGGCATTGTAGTGTCCACCATACCCTCTGATTTATGCCTGTTATGTTCCCAGTATTAAAAGGTATATGGTTAAGTCCCCATTGGTGGTCTGGCTCTGCTCTATAGGGGAGGAGAGTCCCTACACCTCCCACAGCGCTTGTGCACCTGCTTTGATCCCTTCAACTGGAGAAGGGTTACCTCTTGGAGTACCACCCAGGTTACATATGAAATGACCAGGTTCATGCTGTTCCAGATAAAAATGTGTTTATCTCTCAGAATGGCCTTATTTAGTATTGTAATGAACCTTCTGGCTCAGTACTGGTGTCTTGCTGGCCTTTCCCTGCCTACCTACCATCCACCTGTATAAAACCAATGATTGGTCACTAGGAGGGAATTAAAAGAGGATTAGTTATTGGCTTTGTGAATTTTAATGGAGGGTTTGTCTTATGCATAGAGAGCCCAGAAGTGATTGTGGAGAAAGCAGACAAGCAAGCTATTACAGGCAGAGTGAAGACAGAAGTCAGCTCTCTAATTAAGAGTTAGAGCTAAAATTCACAGCAAATAGTAGAGGAGAATGACCTGCAAAAAGTTTACATTTCATATGCTGTAGAAGACAGAGTCCAACTGACACAGGATATCTAAAAATACTTCCTTGTAGATAAATGTGGTACAGACATCTTGTTAATTATGCAGTTTTAAGATCAATTTGCCAGTTGCCTTAATAGTATTTAGTCATGATTTATTTAGAAACAAATTAGCATTTGACTTTGAATTTTAAGTATCACAGAAGGTCATGTGAATTTCTGGTCTTTCCCATACTGGTACTCGCACTTTGTGTTTGACGTTTTGATTTTTGGATCAATAGCATGAGACTGTTAACAGAACTTCTTTTGTTATAGGGCTTAACCCAGATCATGGTAACATCAACTACTACTGTACTTCGTTCTGACAAGATTCCTATATGAGTTAGTGGAAATGCAATAGAGGCAAGAATTCTTATGGGTGATACCTTTTAATGGATCAACTTCATGGTTGGGATAGGTAGACACAAACTTTCCAGGATCACAGTATCCCCTGTGGTATTGTGGGAACATGTAGACAGTTGTTTTTACTCATTTACTGGACCCAATTCCCGGGGGTACCCAAGGGGCCATGTCTGTGACATCAGTTAATCTCTTCAAGACAATTAAGTTATTATGGATCGATACCACTGTAACTAACAGCAGAATCTAGGTCCAAATGTGCTAGTTTTAAAATATCCCAAGACTGTAAACTTCTGAAATGTATTTGTCATCCAAATCAAGTAATGGAAATAGCAGAAAAGGCAGTGTTTTTATTTATTTGGAGGGAAGGACGAAGGAGGGTTTTTTGGTAAAAAATTTAAAAACAGGAATATATTTTAGTTAAAAGATTTTATAGGCAAAAAATTTTTTGCTTATTATTCTAAAGTTAGGTCTAAGGTTGACTATACTGTAGTCAAAGGTGAAGACATCCTGAGCAAGGTAAACTACTTTCCGTGGCATTCATTACTGGGTAGCCAGTACCAAGCTCAACAAAGTTGCAAAACCTGTCCACAAAACTTCACTGAGTTTTGTGCTGCTACCGGTATCACTAAATTTGCTAGCTAGTTTAAATCTAGCTTAAGTAGTTCTAAATGAGCTGCAGTCCTACCTTTGACCGGAGACACAACTAACATTTTCAGGGCACTGGGCAGGAAGTTGATGGGTGTTAAGCACTATCAGAAAGTGAGAATACTGCTTCTGCCACTACAAGCTGTTACCAACACCATACAGGTTTCCTGAGCACTACCATCCTAGTGCCCTGCTCACCCACCTCTGTGCTACTGCCTTTGATTGCAGTGTAAACATGTCCTGTATCTAAAATGCTGTTCTCAGTAGAACTACCTACCAGTCTAATCCAAAGGCCACTGAAGTCAATAGGTTTAATTGACAATATATTTAATGGAAGTTTGGTTCAGGCCTTACATAAGAAAGGATTACTTATATAAGAATATGTTGCAGATTCAGTCCTTATGTTTGTGCTCTGGGAGGGAGAAGAAAGATAAATTAATGTGCATTTTGCATACACACATTGAACCGTTCTAGCTGAATTTATTTTTAGAAGGCAAGAGGACACCTGTGTTCTGGGGACTAAAATAGATCTTTTCTAAAAGCGTGTATATAGAGGTTGCTGTTAAACTTGTAGCTTCTAGTCAACTAAGTGGAGAATTTGTGACATTGTTATCATCATCATCATCATCATTCAGATCATTATGACATCTATATATATCTATGACACACTTTTAAGTTAAACTGTACCACAGCCCATGAAAGGCTCCTTTTGAGTTACAAGTATCTACAAACTTCAGATAGATGGGGCTGTATATGTGATACGCAAAGCACATCTACATTCAATAAATGCACTTGAATAAACTGCAGAGCAAATTGCTTTGCAATAAACTACTCCTAGCTACAGTGTCTACACATGTGCCCAGGTCACAAGCAAACTGAGTCAGGGAGAAGCTGTTAAGGCCAGGGCTACTCCTGCCCTGCTCTGCACCCCACCCCCACAGCAGCCAGGGGGAGCTCCAGGCTCCAGCCACAGCTGTCTCGGCACCAGCCCTGGGCTGGCAGGAAGCTCCAGGGGATCAGGCCTAGACTCTGGGGGCTGGACAAGGTGGTCCTGGCTTTAGAGGCAGCTCTGGGCAGTGCAGAGCTTGGGGCTTAGTCCTGAGCTCCAGGGGGTGGGAGAGGAGATGTTCTGTGTTCCAGGATCAATTCCAGGCTCTGGCTAGTGACAGTTGGCCTCCAGATGATACCAGTAGTAATAGAAATACAAGAGAGACAAATAAAACAGTTACAATATTACATAATTTCAATTAGGTATTTGGGGAAGCCTAGCTCAAATTTGATTAGCAAACACCAGGTTTAGAAAGCTGTGCCTGGAGTAAGAGAATAAAAGTCAGGTTCCCGGAGTCAGAGAGAGAGAGAGAGTGATCAGAAAAAGTCAGGTTTAGAAAACTGTGCCTGGAACAAGAGCTCACCACTCAGCAAAGCTTGAACCAGGTGTTATTGGAGCTTGCATGATCAAATGGAGGGATTCCAGGCAGAAAAGGAGTAGAACTGGTGCAGCTTTGGATCCAAGCACCAGGACAGAACTTGGGTAGGGATTTTTGTAGAGAACTAACAATGGCTCAAGGGAGAGCACCAGGTTTGTTTATGGGTAAGCGATGGCTCATATGCTGGAGAATAGGAACTGATCACTCCTGGCTATGGGTGACATTACTCTGAGGGAGCTCACAATACAGACAGGCAGATTCAGTGTTTTGGATATCAATAGAGGAGTCATTACTAGAATTGGTCTAATAAATGCTGAAATGGGTGTCTGTAGGTGTGGGTTGATTAGCGTTTGGAGCAGGGATCCCCCATCATGCAGTGCTCCCCTGCTTCTCTGGTCCCAGAATTCAGTGTGGTCCTTGCCTTGTAATCTTCGTTCTCTATCCAGAATGCTAATGAAGGGGCTTTCCTGTCCTATCTTCCATTTAAATGAGTTGTCATCTGGTTCTATTTCTGATTCAAATGAGATCAGAGGAGCTTCACTTTTATCACCCTTGTCTGGAGGGCTTTAGATGCATCTCCCACTGCATCTTCATTGTCTTTTGTAAGTCCTTCCTCTAATCAGTTCTTGTTTAGGCAGAGGTGGGGATGGGGCGAGTCCTTTGTGAGTCAGACAGGCTGCATACTATGACAGGGCTTCCCAAGAACACAGAGCTGAGAGGTAACACCCCTCACATGATCGCTGGTAATTCTCCTGATGGTATGTCACCGAAGACTGATTCTTAGCCAAATGCTGTTGCACCCAGACTTTCAGGACTTGTCGTGTGGAGGCAAGCTGATTCAGCCGATCTGCCTAGCCTGCAAGTCTCCCCGAGCTGTGGTGTCAATAAGGTGGTGAGTTACAGGCACCAACAGGGGATTGGGCTCCAGGCTGAACCCTCTTCACCAAATGAGGTGACCTGGGCAAACTGTCACACTGGGATGTAGCCAGCTGGGTCTGGGGCCACTTGTGGGTCAACCAACTAAGCCAGGCCAAGATAGAGAGAATCCAGGTGACAAAGCAGGTTAGGGGACCAGGAGATCAACCACAGACTGAAATCTTTAAGCATGCTGAGTCAAGGGTTAAGTACAGGTGGTCAAGAAGTCTAAGCATTCTAAGTATCATGCTTTACTAAGAGCAATGTAGGTTAGATGAGGAGTGAACATATGCACCAGGGAGACCCAGGAGCTCTGATGAGTCCTGCTGGTTGACCTGCTTGACTTTCACTGGAGGATGTGGGACATCACATATGCCCATCTGGACCTGATATGGCAGCAGCACACCATGGCATGCACACTCATGTCCATGAGCCACCAGCTGGCCATCCTGCACATGCCCACCCATCACACTCCCTTGCCTGCCAAGCATCCAGGACCGGGCCACTGTCTTTTGTGTGGCTGATGAGGATGAAGCCATCCAGAATGCCATGGATACTAGGGTGCTCTGGCATCACCTCCAGATCATCAAGTACTAGTTCTGGGCTTGTGTCACCAGCATCAACTGATGGGATTGCATTGCCCTGGGCATATGGGATGACAAACTGTGGGTCTAGACCTTCCATATGCACTGGGCCACATTCCTAGATGTCATCTCCCAGGTGGAACCATGGCCAGAGAGAATGTGTGCCTAGTCATCTAGGACATCCTGGCCAACTGCTTCATCTGCCTCATCAACCTGCAAAAGTTGATTCCTGGCTTCCACCACATGGGCGTACCTAACTGTGTGGGGGCTGTGGACAGCACCCACATCCCCATCTTCTGCCCAGCCCAGGCATTCATCAACTGCAAGGGCCCACAATGCAGGCTGCCTGCACACCATACCCTTCCCAGTGGTGATGCATATGGAATGCACTGGAGTGCACATGCAGTCCCTGAGATCATTAGTGCACCCCCTGACCAGCCACACTGGCTGATTAGGTGGGCAGGGGGTGCAGGTGGGAGCACTAGTGCCCCTGCTGCAAGCACCAGCCAGGGAGTGGGACCATTGTGGTACTCCCAGAAATGGCTTGAGCAAGTTTTGGAAGTGGCTGCGTGGCCACCTCACAATTGGCCTCAGGGGACCCCCTCCAGTCAGTGGGATTGGGCATGGGGGACCCTCCCACACAATTGCTGACTGGTCTCTGGGAGGACATCCCCCCCCCACTAAGGTGGCACCAGTTGCCCATGCCCCTTCTCTCACTTCCCCCCCTCAGTCTCCCCTTCAGGAGCACACATGTCTCATGGCATCAGAGCTCTCCTCACCCTATGGGATGACATGATTCATGCTCTCAGCTACAGGCAAAAAGACCTTAGAGCATGCTTCCAGCAGCAAGTACATCTCAGCTTACATCCTGTGATGATGTGGGGACCAGCAACAACATGCCAGACTCCTTGGAGACTGGCTCAAGCAGCTGTGCCCTTGCCCCTGAAAACTAACTCCTGGGCACCCAGTTGTTCCACCAGGTCAAGGCCTCCCTGTGCCTCCTCCTCCACTGGAGGGGTCCCTGCTGGAAATGCCTCTGGCTCCCCAGTAGTGCCATGGATCTGGTGGGTGTTGATGGCCCTTTCCTTGGTGCATAAGCAGGACAGCTCCTCGTAAAAGAGCATGGTTTGCCTCCAGCTCCTGGAATTCTTGTTGATGTCAAGCATGCCATGATACTGTCTCCTCATCACCTTCATTTTGGCATGACACTGCAGCTAGTCCCAGTTGTGGTCCTGCACTTGCATCTGCTGGGCAATACACTTGAAGATATCTCTGTTGCAGTACCCTTTCTTGAGCTTGTTCTGGATTTCTTCCTTGCCCCAGATGGTCAGTTCTCTCATCTCCGCATACTCCCAGTTTTGTGCCTGTATTGGGCTGGTGGAGGATGATGGGGCTGGGTCATCTATAGTCCATGACAGTGCCTGTGAGGTCTCGGTGTCCATCAGTGGGTGAGGTCTGGCTGCAAGGAGGTGGATGGAAGACTGGAAGAGTGGATGGCTGGAAGAAGCAAAGGAAGCATGCAGGTACAGGTCCTGGTGTGCCTCTCCTTCTCACTTCAGCTGGGTGTAGCCCCTGCTCCAGAGTGACCAGGATTCTGCTGGTCAGGCCACACCCACAACCTTGACCTTTCCAGGTGTTTGTAGTAGACACCATGTGATCCTGACAATGTTCTTCACTCCTGGAAGAGCTGGAGACCAAAAAAACTTTGCAGCATGTCAGGTGCTCATGGACCAGGTACCTGCTGATAGTGCCCAAGACATGAATGCCACAGGGTTGCCATTGTGCAGTTCCAGTCCTGACACAGACCCCTGCCACCCCAGCCTGGTTGTGGTCCACAGGTGGCTGGAGGGAGGATGTGGGGATGGGGACAGGGGCTTTACTCTTGTCAGTGACAGCCCAGGGGCAGGGCTGGCCTGGTACTCAGGCAGATCAGACAAGCTCTGGCCAAGGCTAGAGCACCACCATGTGAGGTGAGTGGAGCACCCCAAATCTCCATGAGATGCCGACAGAATGTGACCCATTTTAACTTGTGATGGGATTAATTCACTTGTGAATGCCTATTAATTTATGGCTCTTTCTATGTACTTGCCACATGATACATATAATATTTGTATGTAGCCAAGGGCACCAGAGGAGTAGATGGAAAGCAAGGTTACCAACAAGCCAAGTCAGGAAGCCAGGAGTGTCTAAGAGAGCCCAGCCAAGTACACCAGAGTAAACAGAAAGTGAGGTTATCAAGTGAGGCCAGTAGGGGGTGCTCCTGTACTGAGGCCCCCACTTCACTGTGTTCTACTACCTTTCAGGTTCAGAGTGCCTCCCTGCTTTATTCTTAAAGAAAGCAAAGCTTATTATGGTAAGAAATGCACAGGTAGAACACCAAAAACCTAAATGATCCTAAATACTTCTAATCCAGACTAACTCACTACTGAATTCTTGATTTGGAGGACTGTGTTGATGGGAATGATGTAATGTAAAAGAAGAATTCACTCAAATATAAATCCTGGAATTCTCTTTGTTTTAAGGGCTCCTCTAATCTTCTGCCTCAGGGCTCAGATAAACAGTACTAATAGTGCCTTTCTGAGTACTAATGCCAAACCTACCATGCAGCCATAGAATCTATAAAAAGCACTGATAGTTAAGCCAATCAGTCTAACAAGATCTTTGTATCTATTCTTTCTCATACAATGGAGCCAGTACCTGAAGTAGAATTGGTGTAGGTAAATTAGATGTAGAATCTAGTGTCACAATGGCCTCAGTTCTCCAAATATAACCTAATGCACAAGATTGCCATGAATTTTAGTTATGTGAAAATTTTGAGAAGCCCATGTTATTCTATTTTCAAGATCATTTAAGTAAAAAAAAAAAAGATTGGCAACAACACTAAATGACTCCATTTCCAATTTTTAAACTTATAAGCGAAATCAGCAATAAACTTCTACATACTTCAGAATCATTCAAAATTGAAAGAGTAAGGTCTGTATGCACTTCTAATAAGAAACAAACACAAAAACACCCCAGATTTCTGCTTTGAATGGAATACGAAATTCAGCCATAATTATGAAGTCATGACAATCCTTTCCATAACTGTTATAATGGGGACTCACCACCAGAAAGTGAAAAACAGCCATGGGATGCATAGTAGCATGGAAGCTGATGGAAATAAATGATAGAAAAATAAACTTTTTTGTTCTGAATGCTAAATAGAGTTCTATATGTTCAAAAATAAAGTGAAGGAGATGTTTATTATTTTCTTTATTTTTATCTATATAACTATATTTGCATTATTTATTTGTTCCAAAGAGGTTTGAATATACTCAGTCAAAGGAAATAAGTGCAATGAGAAGGAAAATGATTTCCTGAAGGACACACAGAAGGTCAAGAATAAAACTTAGATTTATAGGTTTCCTCTGTAGTCTCTGCTATTTTGCAATGCCTAGCTAACAAGTCAAAGGGAAAGAGAAAGTGAGGATACAGTGAGTTAACATGTACAGTCAGTCAATTTTATTATCAGTTATATTCTCATATGTAACATCCCTATTCTGTTTGGAGAAGGTCAAGAGAATATTTTTAGATTAAGTTGCTATAAATGGATGCTTCAAACTGTAGTGGTTACAACAGCATTTTAGCTAGCTAGAAAATGTAAAGTACATGAAAAGTGAATATTACAATTATCACTGATGTATGTAGAAGATCTGCATTGTGGGGTGCTCATAGATCTCAGCCTGTTGTTGTAAGGTCTGTTTTCTTGGCCTCTAATCATGCATGTGGCTCTTCTCTGGACTCTCTCAAGCTTCTTCACATCCTTTTTGAATTGTGGGGCCCAAAACTGGATGCAGTACTCCAGCTGCGGCCTCACCAAGGCCGAGTACAAGGGGAGAATGACAACGACATCTCAGGATTTGCTTGAGAAGCACCTATGGATGCAAGCCAGCGTTTTGGTCGCTTTATTAGCCACAGCATCGCATTGCAGGCTCATGTTCATCTTGTGGTCAATGATGACCCCCAACTCTCTTTCTTCAGTAGCGCTAGCCAGCGTAGCACTGCCAAACCTATAAGCATGATGCAGGTTTTTTCTCCCTAGGTGGACAACCGTGCATTTTTCGATGTTAAACACCATCAGGCTCTCATCCGCCCATCTGCTGAGCCTGTCCAGGTCAGCCTGGATCACACTCCTGTCTTCAGGTGTGGATGCTTTGCCCCAGAGTTTGGTGTCATCGGCGAACTTGGCCAGTCTGCTTCTGACTCCAATGTCCACATCATTAATGAAGATGTTGAACAATATGGGTCCAAGGACAGACCCCACTGGCCATAGGGCACCATGACTATTGACTTCTGTCAATTACCACCCTCTGGGTCAGACCATGAAGCCAATTTCCCAGCCAGCAGATCGTGGACCCAAGGCCATAATTGGGCAATTTCACCAAGAGATGATCATGGCATACCAGATTGAAGGCTTTTTTGAAGTCAAGATATATGACATCAATCTCCTCTCCCTTGTCCAAGTGATAGGTCACCTGGTCAGAAAAGGAAATGATATTGGTCAAGCAAGACCTATCCACAACAAACCCATGCCGGCTATTCCTCAAGATGTTGGCATTGGCCAGTCCATTAAGGATTACCTCTTTAATAAACTTTTCTAAGATCTTCCCTGGGATAAAAGTCAGGCTGATGGGCCTATAGTTAGCCGGATTCACTTTCCTCCCTTTCCTGAAGAGAGGCACCACATTGGCCTTCTTCCAGTCTTCAGACACTTCACCAGAGCACCAGGAGTTCTCAAAGATCCGTGCCAGAGGCTGGGCTGTTATGCTCCCAAGCTCCTTGAATACCCTGGGGTGTAGATTGTTAGGGCCGGCTGACTTGAAGGTATCCAGCCTCTCAAGGTGTTCCTTTACGAGGTCAGCATTTATGGAGGGCAGGGGATCTCCCTCACCCAGACCTCCCTGTCCTGTAGCGGGCATGGGTGTTCCATGGGACTGATGAAAGACCGACAGTTGGCTTTTTCCTGGGTGTCAGTTGTCTCATCTGGTTTAGCAGGGGTCCAATGTTGTCCTTGCTTTTCCTTCAGTTCTCCACATATCTGAAAAAGGACTTTTTATTGTCCTTGATGCTCAAGGTTAGTTGAAGTTCAATTGCAGCCTTGGCTTTCCTGGTTTGCTCCCGGCAGGATCAGATCAGTGCAGCATATTCCTCCTTGCAGAGCATATAACCTGGTACAAATCAAGGCTGGTGATGAATGGAAAACCACTCTTCAAACTTGGTATGGACATTTTGAGTATCTAATTGCCCTTCAGGTTCATCAGCTATATTCCAGCACTTCATTAATGTTATGCTGCAAGAGCTCATGGACCAATTCATTATCACTTATCTGGATGAAATCCTGATCTTCTCAGAGGACCCCGACCAACACCAATCACATGCCTAGGTGGTACTGGAGAAGCTGTGCCAACGTGGTATATACACAAAGCTGCAGACATATTTCTTCAACCTAACCTTCACTGACCTCTTCAGTTTTATTTTGTCCCCAGAACTTAAAAAAGGAGCCCCAGAAGGTACAGGCCATCAAAAATGGAAGGTACCCTGGAATGTCAAGAGACTCCAAACATTCCTAGGCTTCATCAACTTCTACTGACAGTTAATTGCCATCTTTTCCCCCTAGGTGGTGGCCTCTCTCACCATACTATTATATAAAATTACCAGTTTTACTGGTCTTCTAAAGCCCAGCAAGTCTTCAAGTTCCTAGCACGGGTCTTTACCTCTGCCCCTGTGCTAGCCCACCCAGATCCAGCCTTTGTGGTAGATATGGATGCCTCTAGCCCTACAATAGGCACAGTGCTCTCACAATAGTGGGGCCAGAACAGGTTGTGAATCCCTGTGCCTCCTTTTTTCCATAAGCTTACCTCAGTGGAGCAAAATTATGAGATCTTGGCCATCAGAGTGGCTTGTGGGAAGTAGTAGCACTACCTTGAAGGGGCAAGTCACAGGGTGCAGGTTGTCTCTGAACATAACAGCCAGGAGTATTTCCAAAAGGCTAAAGTACGCAACCAGAGACAACTTCAGTGAGCACTCTTCTCACAATCTGATTTCTAGATAACTTACCAGCCTGGGCCTAGAAATGGAAAGGTGGATGCCCATTCCTGGAAGGCTGGGTATGACACAGACTCATCACAGGAGCCACTCTAACCGAGCCATAGTCTGAAGTCCTTTAACTTCATCAGCACTGTGTTTCTGGCAGAACTTTTCTCCCACTCTCTCCCGCCACCATGGCAAAGATACCCCCAGAAGAATAGAGCACTTTTGCACAATAAGAGCACTGGGTCCAAGATAGGGACATATTTACCCAGGGTAATATCTACATGTAGACATGGTTAGAATCTATAGGGATTAGGCAAAGAATGGTTAGAATCATCAGAACCATTCTTTGCCTATGCCATGACTTCCTGGCAAGTCACCCTGAAACCAAGAATACCTCCCACCTCACCTATTAGTATTTTTGGTGGCCCCCAACTGTGCAAGACTTTGCACATCTTTGTCCACATAAACTTGATGTAGGCATATGTTTACACCCACATGAAGAAACTGCCTTCAGAAGCTCTGTACACTCCTCAAACTCCTCCCTATCTTCCTCTCAGCTATGATCTGTAATCATAGAGCTCCCAGCCTCGAGTATTTGGTCTATCATCCTGACTGCAACAGACCATCTCAACAAAATGCTCCACATCATTCCACACATCAGCCTTCCCTCAGGAAAGATAAAGCCAAGCTATGCTTGGGTCATTTGGTATGCCTCCACGGCCTCCCAGATTGCATCATATCAGACTGTGGATCCCAATTTGTCTCCCAGTTCTAGCACAAAGCTCTACACCTACTGGCAGTCTGTACCTATTTCACATCAGCCTGCCATCCTCAGATAAATATCTAAGCCAAGGGCACCAATCAGATCTTAGAACAATATCTCTGTTACCTTAATTTACAACAGAATAACAGGTTCTCTTAATGCTCATAGAATTTGCATACAATAACTCTGAACATGTCTCAACCAGGCAAAGCTTGTTCTTCACAAGCTATGGTTTCCATCCCTGGTTGCATCCTGCTTTTCCTACAGTCTCTGACAACTATATGGCTATAGGATGGTACATTTATAAAGTCCAGGAGGAGCTAAAGCAACACCTGGAAAGGGCAAAAAAACAGCACATTCAGCCAGGGCCTGCCTACTCTGTGGGACAGAAAGAAGCTGGACCACTGACTCCTCAGCCTCTTCTGCATAACTACCACAGGAGCAGGCAATTATTTTGGGTGGAGGGCTGCTTACTGAGTTTTGGCAAACCATCAAGGGCTGCATGGGTAGCCCCACCCCTTGACAGGTACCCTGCCCCTGGTCGCCATCTTCGGACCAGAAATCCCACCCCTTAACCCTTGACCTTTGCCACCCAGAAATACTCCTTTCAGCAAGGGGGTTTGCCATCTCAGAACCAGAAAAATACCAAATTATATTCTAAAAATCAAACTGTACTACAACAGTCACTAATTTCATTTCAAAAAATATTTTTGTCCTGATTTACATGTGTTTGTGTAGTGTACATAGAGGTGATAGTATAATAGCTTAAAATTAAGTCTTACTCTTGTATATTGTGGGAGGGTGAGTATAGTTTTGTGAGTATGTGGGGTGTTGGGGAGGGTGTGGGTGTGTGTATGAGATTTGTGGGGGGAGCGGGTAGGCATGGGGTGGGTGGCTGGTTGTGTGGGGTGTGGGTATGTATGCATTTTGTAGGGGGCTGTGAGTGTGTGGAGGGAGGGTGGCTGGAGACGGTTGTGGCTTGTGTGGAGGGGGAGGGTTTGCCCACAGCTCCCCACAGAAGGCAGAGCCCCTGCCAGCATTCCTGCATGCCCAGGCTCCGTGCTCCTGCTGCTCCCAGCCCCAGGGCACCAGCACAGGCCTCCTGCTCCCACTTGCTGCCACTTTCCCCCATTTGCCACCACTGTCCTTCTCCTGCCACTTCCGCATCCTCCTCAGGGGTCTATGGAACTGGACTGGCTTTTCCTCTTCCTGCTTGAGCAGTGCAGCCCAGCCCCATACAGCCCCTGCCAGCCCAAACCACATGCTCCTGGGCAGAAACTGCTTCTCAGCACAAAGGAAAGTGGTGCTCCTCTTGCCACCACCAGGCAGTTTTAGCTGCATCTGTCCGAAGCCCATGCCGCACTAGGCTGTGGTGCAGCTCCTTCACCACTGGCTCTGTGTGCCCAGTGCAGCAGCAGTGGCCATGTGGAGCAGCTACAGGACAGCTCATAACCAGCAGTGAAGGAGCTGCACCTCAGCAAGCACTGCCCAGTGGCAGCCAGGGGGAGGGGTTGCTTACCACCACGCTAAGCAGCAGTTTATGCCCAGCAGTTTATGCCCAGCTGCTCCTGCTCAGCCCTGATGGGCAAGCCTGGAGCTGGTGCAGAGTGTCACACAAACTGCTGCTCAGGGTGGGAGAAAAGCACCCCATTCCTCGCCCTCCTTCCTGCTGCCAGCGCTCCCTGGTTCAGCCACTCAGAGCCTATGCAGAGCTGCCTGTGCCTGCTTTGTGCTGTCACTGCTGCCCCATGGGGCATCCCAGAGACAGTGTTGATGTGGCAGAGACACAAGACAGCCCTGCATGGGCTCTGAGCAGCTTCACCAGGAAGCACTGGCCATGTGGGGGGAGGAACTTTTCTCCCATGCTGAGCAGCAGCTTGCCCTGTGCCACTACTGCTCAGCCCAGATGGGCAAGCACAGGGTCACGGCTGTGTGCTTGTCTCTGCCTGTGCCACAAGGCTGGGGGAACTGGGAGACAGTGGGCACATGAGAGCCAGTGACAGCCAGATGGGAGCATAGGGCCCACACCAGTTTCCTGAGGCCAGCACTGGTACAGTCCATAGTGGGGTGGCACGAGCACGGAGTCCTGGCAGGCTGGGGCTCTGTGGACCCGGGCCAGCTCCCCTCTCTCCCTGCTGGCGCAGCCGAGCTTGGCTCCACTGACCCCTGCCAACCCACGCACTGCACTCCTTTCATCCCCCTCTGGGCTGCACCGGAACTGGGCCCAGGACACCAGCGCAGGTCTCATGCTTCCGCACACCTGCCTGCTTCCAGTCCCCCCTGCCCCTGTCGCCATTTTCCCCACTTTCCTGCCCACCTGCTGGCTGCTCTGCACCACATGGCTCCTAGCTGCATGGTCAGACCACAGGACTCAGCAGGAGCCAGCCCAGCCTGGCCCCGAGGGCTGGGGTGTTTGTCCACTGTCCTTCCCTGCCTCCCTGCTGCCCCATTCCTACCTGAATGTCTTGCTCTGGTGCAGGCATGAACAGCCCCACAGTCCCTGGCCAGAAGCCTCTGCTAAGCAGGGTCTTCCAGCTGAGGGGGCCTAGAGGGCCTTGCTGTTCAGGGTCCTGATGTGTCTTCCCCTAGGTCCTGCTGACCCTGGCTCCTATCATCTTTGACAGGCAGCCCAGGGCAGATCAATATTAATTTTCTATATTTTTTAGGGACCCCGCAGGCCAGATCAAATGGCCTGCTGAGCCAGATCCAGCCTGCAGAGCATGTGGGCAGCCCCCTCCTGTGGAACTATCCATTTGCCAGCATCACAGCATTCATGAGCCGCACCTGGTACCTCAAGGTATATAGAAAAAACATGTAAAGCGGTGACTATGGCCGAATTACTGATTTTCTGAATCAGCATCAAATCTTCAGATTTTGATTCGGCCAAATCAAACTGGGGACAGTGATCTGAATCAATTAATTGAATCACTGTTCCTGATTCAGGCTGAATCCGAATCAAATATGGCCCGTTCCGCATGCCTGTAGTAGCTAGTCCATGAGATCTTAGATTTGAAATGAAGATGGTGGAGGATTGGAGGGAGGATTTACATTACTTATCAGACTGGGAGTGACACAGACCCAAAGACTGCACATGGGAACCAGCAGAAAATATTGGTGACCCTGACCTGGTGAGAAAATTCCATATGGACCACCAAAAGAAACCAAAACCAGTGACCACCATTAGGAGTATAGACTATGGCCTTGAACCTGGTACCTTAGCACAGCTGTTTATCTCAGCCTGCCACTCTACAGCTGGTTATTCATGTTGTTCAAGGCTGACGTGAAGCCTCCAGGTATATATACACCATGATGGATGATGGGGTGTACCAGGTGTTAGAAAGCAGAGGGAAACACCATACTCTGTATCTCAATAACAGTAAAATGTATGATATCATATCCATACCTAAATCAATCTCCAAGAGTACCTAAACTTGCACCCACACCCTATCACCAGAGTGGCTAGCTGGGGTCAGCTGACCCTTCACTTCCCACATATAAACCTCTGACCAGGAACAGGAAGCATCTAAGTAATGGGACTGTATTTGATCCATGCCTGTTTTGCTGGTCCCTCTGGCTTGCTTCTAGACTTCACTGGTGGCTTGATCTCCTTCCCAGCTTGCTGACTCAGCTTGTTGGTAACCTCATTCTTCATCTACTGAATAAAACATGTGTTTTTGTAAATCATGAAAAAGCAGGTGTCATGTGCCCTGTGCCCTATAGTCTGGTTATAGCTAACTGCCATGGGGCCAAAAGTGTTTGAAGATCAGCATAGCTGCTTTTTCAGTCTTATTTAAATTCCCATTCATGTTGCATGGTTTATGTTTAGTGTAGCCAGCACTGCTTAAAGAATGGCTGCATTACATGTATTGTTGGCATTTGGTACACACAGGACAAAAGGAATTGTGTGGGGTGTGTTTTCATGACAGCACTCCCTAGCATGGTCAGAAGTTATATAGATGTGCACCTAATCAATGCTATCCCCAGTCACAGGCAGCCAAGATTGTAGATACTGGTTGGTTTGGGTTTCTTTTGAAATTGTTATCATTCTGTCGTGTGCTTCCCCTGAACTTCAAGGTGCTTCTTCACAATATGCCTCCACACTGACAGTACTGACTAATCCTTTATGTCACCACTTCTGTTACTGCATTCAGCATTCTACTTTTTGCTTTTCTGGAGAATCAGAGTTATGTTGTTTCCACAATTGGCAAAAATTAGATGCCATGCACGAAAGCAATCAAAATCACATTTAGGCAGTGATTGGCACAAGCCACAATTCATTATGCTGTCTTGGATGTGGTGTGCTACTCAATGGGAAATGATGCCCAATCACTTGAAATTGACTTTAAAGTGCCTCGTATTGATCTGCATGCTGAATTTCTGGGTGAAGGAATTGTAACTTATGTCAGTCAATGTTTTGCACATGTTCATCTATGCCAGGGCTTATGAATTGTCAAGGTGCCCACGCTCACATTATAGGAAATGCAGTTCAAAGTCCTGATGAGAATTTGGGATATCATACGGATATGAATACAGTGTTTAGCAATTCATATGTTCTAGTCTGTGGTTGGAAGACATCCTTAAACTATGCTAACCAGGACCTTAACTGGGTTTCAACTGTTAAGTTTTTTGGCTAGTGTCAGGAAAGAAAGAATGATCTTGTTTTTAAAGCATTGGATTGAGACTCAGGGGTTCTGGTTCAGTTCCCATCTACTATAGATTTCCTATGTGACACCACACAAGTCACTCACAACTCTCTGGGGGCGTCTACACATGCAATTAATGCTAACAGATATTGAGCCACAGTAAACTAATCCCAACATCACCCTCTACATGTGCATTAAAGTGCAGTGATTTACTGCACTGCCGGATATCACTTGTATCTGACAGGACTCTCTGACAGCACAGTAAATTAGTCTACCACACCATAATCGCTGTGCACATGTAGATGGTGACACTTTATTGTGAAGCAAATTAGTCTACTGTGCAATAAAACGTCTCATGTAGACATTAGGGGTGTGTGAAATGGACCATATTTTATTTGGATTCAGCCTGAATTGGGGACAGTAATTCAATTCGCTGATTCAAATCCCTGTCCCTGATTCAATTCAGCCAAATCCAAATCTGAAGATTTGATGCTCGTTCAGAGACTCACCAATTCGGCCATATACACAGTTTTAAATATTTTTTCTACATACTTCGAGGTACCAGGTGACAGTCACAAACACTGATGCTGAGGTAATGCTGACGCAGATGGAGTCTCCCACAGGAGTGGGGGGGCCCTGTGTGCTCGGTGGCAAACCCAGAAGTGGCCCACAGCTCAGCAGTTGGCAATGGGGAGACCCTGGGTGCCCCTCAGATACAGGAGACACCAGTTGCCGAGGTGGGGGGGTGTGGGGGAAGAAGTGCTTCTGGTCTACTTTTGGGTTTGCTGCTGAGCATGCTGGGGAACCTCCTGCCCTCCTGTGGGATGCTTCATGCACCCCACCATTGCAGCATTCACGAGCTGCCTGCTACCTTGAGGTATGTAGAAAAAACTTTTAAAGCTGTGCCGATGTCTGAATTGTCAAAGCTTGCTGAATCTCTCCAAACTGATTCATAGAGTTCCAATTCAATTTGGAGAGATTAAAGGATCTCCTGACTTGATTTGGATTTGGAGATTTGGCCACTGAACCTCTGCCGAATCAAATCAGGGACCGAAGCTTCACACAGCCCTAGTAGACATGCCTTCTGTGTCTCATTTCCATATCTGTAATAGTCCTTGTCACCAGCCCTTTATCTATGATGTATCTTTAGATTTCACGGTCATCATAGTAAAAACTCCCTTATTGTTGTCACATCATACATCATGATCTGCTTTTAGCTGAGACCTCTAAGTGCTTGTGAAAAAAATAAAAATAATGTGAGATTATGATGATGGGTTATAATTACAAATATTAATCAGTGTTGGTGTCATATAACATCTTTATCACATGTATAATAGTAAAAGAATTCCTTCTCCATTATAAAAATACAACTGCTTCTGAAGGTAGAAAATGAAAGCAGATTAACCATACAGAGCAACATGCATCTAAAACAAAAAATAAAAAAATATGTCTGAGTTTACCTGTGTATGCAAAGCTACCACACAATTTAGTCCAATGATGTAGATGTTCTTCATTAAAAACAGGTAGCATAATAGCAGGAGGTTAGGAATGAAAAGCATCAGCAGAAGTGTTTTGGAAAACTCTGAGTACTTGCTGCACTATCCCTATGCTTGGAAGCAGCCTTATTGTTCTCTCCCTTTCATGAGTACTAAAATCACTCATAAAATTTAATAAAATAAGAAAAAAATATTATGCTAGCCCTTAACATTCTCCTGAACTACTGAGTAAAGTATATAAAATATTAAAGAGACTGTCAGTAGCATGGGGAAGTACCATAATTCAAGGGCCAGTGCTATTCAGAGGAGGAACAACACTTTAAAAATCCAACATTTACAATGAAATGTTTTGCACTGAGTGGGAAGCAGGACCTACCTACCTGCCCAGCCATACATGATAATTTCAGTAAAATAACAACTCTCAGGGTCTCCATGGATTTCAAATATTATTTTCTGAGTCCAAAATGCCATATTGATTTGTAGCTACTATTAAGTTGCATTCCTGTTATTCCAAGTAGAAGGATCAATGACAATTCACTTTTCTTTATTTTATAAGTGGGCAAAGGGATGTAACATCAACATTAAAACAAAAAGACGACTTATTGCACATGTAAGAGTACTAATAACAGTTAGTTGAATGTAACAAGTCAGCAGGAACTATTTGGATACAGCAAATTATTCATTAGTAGGGAGCATGTTCATTTTAAAAAATATTGAAATTGCTGAAAAAATTGTAATAGTGAAAAAGTTTTCTACATATTAAAAGAGAGTTCTTGATATTGCATTCCTGTAAATCAGGACCAAGTCATCTAAAGTCCCCATGAAAAGAAAGGGAGACTATATATTGGATCATACTTGCTGTGCCTGTGAAAAAATAGGTAGATAGCAAAGTTAGGCCAGTTCAGAACACTGGAGTGAAGCATACTTGAAACTTGGAGTTTAGACCAATACTGAAATTGGCTTGATCAGTTCATAGGTATTCAATAGCATCTTAAGCTTTGGCTTAGTTTTAAAGCTAAATTCTGGTATTATATATACTGTGATGGACAATAGGGTATACCAGGCGTTGGAAAGCAGAGGGGAACACTGCACAATGCATGGGCATCATACCTATATCTAAATGAATAGCTATGAATATTATATCTTGCATTATAAATGCATAAGAATCTGGGCAGTCTCATGCATAGATGACCTCTACCTGACTCAAGAAGTCTATGGGCCGATGAGAGGCAAACCAATGCTTGACCTGGTACTGGCTACAGGGGATGACCTAATTGGCAACCTAGTGATCACTAGGGAAGCTGGGTGACAACGACCACAAGCTGATCACCTTCACCATCCGCCATAAAGCTGGCAAGTCAGTCAGCAACACAGAAGTCCTTGATGTCAGAAAAGCCAACTTTGACAAGCTCAGGAGGCTTGTCAGTCAGGCCTTAAGGGACCATGACCCCAGGGAGAGGGGAGTTCAAGAAAAGTGGTTGCTGCT
Organism: Crocodylus porosus; assembly: GCF_001723895.1. Taxonomy (NCBI): domain Eukaryota; kingdom Metazoa; phylum Chordata; order Crocodylia; family Crocodylidae; genus Crocodylus; species Crocodylus porosus. The sequence continues at coordinate 43,624,443 of NW_017728943.1, forward strand.
CAAGGGAGCGATCCTTAATGCACAAGCTAAGTCTATTCCATCTCAAAGGATAGGCAGCAAGAGGGCATAACAGCCCCCCTGGCTCTCCAGGGACCTAGCAGGCCTCCTAAGGCTAAAAAGAAAAGCCTACAAAGGATGGAGGATAGGATTCACCTCCAAGGAGGAATATTCTGCACTGGTCCGGTCCTGCAGGGAGCAAACCAGGAAAGCCAAGGCTGCAACTGAACTCCAACTAGCTTTGAGCATCAAGGACA
>NW_017728943.1:43624796-43633961 GCF_001723895.1 Crocodylus porosus
CTGGAACAGCCTGCCATCGGAGGTGGTTCAAGCACCTACATTGAACACCTTCAAGAGTAAATTGGATGCTTATCTTGCTGGATCCTATGACCCCAGCTGACTTCCTGCCCTTTGGGCAGGGGGCTGTACTCGATCTCCCGAGGTCCCTTCCAGCCCTAATGTCTATGAAATGAAATCTATGAAATGGTTTTGGTTCTGAATGTCACAGTCTTTGAACACCTGTTTCCTTAGGCATCCAAAGCCTGCACTTGCAATTTGAGTAGCCCTATATTAAGCTGAGCAGTGAAGTTAAGGAGGCTACGGGGAGCCTTAAGGCACCTATGGGACTATGCTATGAAGCTCCATGTAGTATGACTATTAGACTGGAACTGGCCATCCCCGGTACACCTCTTATGGCAGCTAGATTATTTATTTTTGGAACTGCAGTACGTACTGATACAGACTGAATGGGTGGAGTGTGTTTTTACTGTCTGAAGCAGTGTAGACAATCCCTTTCTGTCTTCTACTTCTCTAGGTAATTTGAAATAACCTATCCCATGCTGTCTCAGGATATATAGAGAGGTGTGTGGGATAACAATAAGATAGCTAGCTCAGATACCAGAAACAATTTAGCTGTCTGGATGCAGGTATTTTTGGCAAGGCAAATTAGCCTGCACTTGGCGCCATGCTACTATTCTGAACCATTTAATTTCCAAAATGCTGATCTGCCCTGCCTTCTGCTGATTTGAATGATGGCTGTGAATGCTAACTCTTATTGATAGTTGGCTAAAACAACTAGCAATTTTAATGAGAGCTCATTTATCCCAATAGCAAATTGCTGTCTACAGAGTAGACAAATCCTCAGTCTCACAGATAGAAATAGAACCCAAGGGATTTGGCACATAGTCCTTTGCCTCAACCAACAGGAAATACTGCCTTCTTGTTGACGAGTCCCACCCATTAGAAGAAGCTTTTCTTGGCTGAAATGCATCATTTGAATGTCTCTATCATTAGTACTCCAGGAATCAAGCTCTGCTAGCAATACAGTCAGTGTTAGCATTCCCACTGAATTCAACATCACTAGAGTCTGGACTCAAGACCTTTCCATCAGTTTGATACAAATAATGATTTTAAAGCCATTTTGTATGATATTATCTGATGTCTTTCTTCAAGTAATGCTTATTCCTACCTCTTCAAAGCCATTCTACACCTCCCCCCCACTTTTCCAAATCTCATCCCCTTCTGATTCTTCAGGGAGCAAGATTTTTTCATATAAAAACTTAGCAGGTTGAAGTCTATTGAGTTCCCAAGGACATGTAATCAATAAACATTTAATATTTAAGCAGCTTACAAGCAACAATTGAGCTCTTGATGCAGCAGCAGCATTCTAACTTCAGCAGCATTTCCGAAAATCAAAAAGCTACGTCCAGCAGGGTATTAACACATGCAGTGCTTATCTACATCTGAGCAATAACTGACTTAAAGGATAAACAAAATTAATTATGCCTGTCCTGGCCACTCTTCCTATTCAGCTATTAACAACATGGGGCTGAGTTTGCAGGGAGGTCATCCACAGAACTGTCTAGCAGGAAAACAATCAAATCAAAATCCAGAAGTCAGAAAATACCTGAGCTGTAAGTAATGCAGATCTACCATTAGACCAACTATTCTGCAGATCTGTTCTTCCCCAGACATAGTTTTATGTATGTTTTATCATACTGTGGGCACATACCATGGAAATATCTTTAATTATTTGTTGAAGCAGTACACCTTAATCGCCTTATTGAAAGTGATATGTTCATCATAGAGATGGATCCCAGGATCACTCAATTGTTGCAAAGGGGCTTCAGACTACTTCTAAGCCCTCTCTTTGCTTTTGGGACTACCTTTAGTCCAAGGGAATCTCTGTGCTATCTTCACATAAGTTCAGACAGGATTGTGAAATCTGGGACAGGCCAGGAGCAGAGTGGGTAGGGCCTGAGCAAACCTACACCTTAACAATGGCACATTTCTGCAATTGCCTGCTCCAAGGGGTGCCTAACACCCACAACCCCCTTAGTAAGGGAGACATAACCTTTGTGTACCGTGACCCCACATTGTGACAAAATCTAGACCTTAGTCATTTAGCTTGGATTTGATGTTCTGCAGGTTTCTTTCTTTTATCATTTAAATGTGACAAAGTATAAAATTATAAATACGACCATCAAATTTAATGTATGGGGCACATTGTGACTTCAGTGGGAACATTTGCATATGTATCTGAGGGCCAAATGCACCCTGAATCTAAAGGTGCAAGGGATTTGCACTCACTTCTGCACTTTACCCCTCATGTGCCAACTAGCAAGAGATTCATGCAGTACTTAATACCTTACTTCAGCCTTGTGATATTTTCCACAATAAATTCAGTCCATCGAATTTAAAGCAGGAGTGGGCAGTTATTTGGGCTTGGAGGCCACTTAGGGAATTCTGGTGAGCTGTTGTGGGCTGGGTCAGCCCCCTGCTTACTGCACTGGACCACATCAGCACCTGGTTCCCCTACCTCCTCAGCACTCCCTCACCTCCCCGACCCCAGCCCACAACAGCTCACCAAAACTCCCTATGTGGTAGATTACTAAACCGGTCTTGGGGTGCTGGACAGAGCAGACAGGCAGAATCTCCATGAAGACTGCCCCAGGACCCCCATGAAGACTGGCCCAGGGCCTACTCAGCCTGGCAGATGGGATGGGGTCACGGGTGAGCAGGGAGCAATGTCCAGGAGTGAGACAGGTGGGCAGGGCTGGGATTGCAAGGTGGTGACGGTGCAGGGCTGGGGTCTGAGGCAAAGATGTGAGCCCTGCACAGTAGTGACACTGGCAGTGGAAGTCAGAAGGAGCTGTCACCTCCAGGGCTGCGAGGAAGCAGTCCTGCCATGGTGCCCCAGCCCCTCTGTGTTCCTGGGGGTGGCAGGACCGGCCTCATGCACTACAGCCCAGGCTTCCCCCCTATGCCTCCCCACCATGAGCCAGATAAAATACTTTGGCAGACCAGATCTGGCCCATGGGCCATACTTTGCCCACCCCTGGTTTAAATTAATAACACAGGCTTCATTTATGCCACATAGACAGAAAATGTCATGTTTGACTTGTACTGAAGTATTAGACATTTCTAGGGGGAGCTTACCTCTTCAACCCTACATTAATCAAACTGGGACAAAAGCATACATCCCATGTGTGCCAACTATAAATGCATAAGGATGTGAGAGCTAAGGAATGCTTGGGTATAAGATTGTGTATTATACCCAGAGAATCAGGCTGGTCTGAGCACAGGCATGCACTGCAGCCAGGAAGTCAATGTTAAGCCTTTTTTCCCAAGAGCCTCTGCTTCCCACTTCAACCATACCTTGGTTATCCATGATCCTTCCCCAATTATCCTCACAAGCATTGTGACTGCTTTGGGAAAATGATGAATGAACTGATTTCTATGCTACTGATCTTTACTAGTCCCCTATTGCCTCTTCCTCATCATAGAAATATGGATAAATGTAGTAGGTGAGACAGGAAAATGGGAGATTTCCACTTCTGAAAAAGCTTGGAAACACTTTTAATCGTCTAAACTTTGTAAACCTCCTTTTAATTTGAGCTCAGTTTTGCTCATATGAGGTAGTTTATTAGGTCTTTGCCACATTTTATGCTTAAGAGGTGATTAACTAGTTGTGAACTGGCCACATGTTAAAGCAATTAATGATGTCATAAAACAAGAAATAAGCCGCAAAATTATTCCACAAAAAATATGTAACAACTTTGTGTCTGATTCCTATCATGCCATTAATTGAATGTGCGGCCAAGTGTACCCCCATGGCTGGAAGCCCTATCAGCTGTTCCTGGCTCCCTGTTGTGGGGGAACATTATGCATAATTCCAGGCTCCCCCTGCACTGGCAACAAGGCATGATGGGATATGATGATCGATCCCACAGTCATGCCTCCTCCCATGCATGTGTGGCATGGCAGGAAACGGGGCTGTATGCAACATGCATCAGATCTGATTGCACTCTTACCTGCACGTCTGTCTGGGGGCTCAGTGTTGATATAATTTGTTTTTAGTTATCTGGTAACTTGAGAAATACAATCTAAGTGCCAGGGGGCAGCTAATAAATAAGCCTTATTGCAGAAGGTAAAAAACACCTCATTTCTTTTTGAAATCTTTGCAATCACAGGCAGGTTTGATGGAGTAGACCCCTTTTTACACTGATACAGGAGAGGCTTAAAAACAAAGTAATCCAGGTTTTTATTTAAGCATTGTGAATGCTTTAATGGAGAACCCGTTCTTAAGTTTTAAGGGAAATCAATATGTTATTTATACAATATCTTTGAAAAGAGGTAAGAAACTTGAAACGGGAATTGTTTCAAGATAAAGAGTGTGAATCTTTATAATCCCTATCTTGCTTTTACATCCTGAGAAAATGCACTTCAATGTTGTAAATGGGTTGCTAGCACCATGTACATCGTTAATACATTGACAGTGAAAAATCAGTAAATTCTGAGTTTGCAAGCTATGTCTTTTTTCCTAGAATTCCCACTACCAGCCATTCTCAGCTGTGAACAGTGAAGGAGGAACTTGCTGAAAACTAGCAAAATAATCAATTGATTGCTTTTCCCCACTGTGTTTTGCTGCTGTACATTTGCTAGTGAAGTCTCTCTATGTCAGTTCCAAATCTGATCAAAGGTAAAGTAAAAAGTTTCCAAAGGTTCTCTGAGGTGGTACACTATTAATAGCAGGTTTCAAATACTTTCCTATGATGATTTTGTAACTTATCTGCTGCTGTTTACTTCCTGGCCAGTTAAACCGAAAACAACATAAATATTTGTTTTATGATATGCCCAAAACCATGCTTGTTTTTTTTTACTATTTATTATTTGAAATTGTCTGATTACATGTCAAACATATGGCTCATGAGCCCATAGGACCACTTCCTTCAGCCCACCAGTATACCAGAAGGGGGCATGTTGGGTGGCAGAGAATCCAGGGCTCTGTGTCCCCCTTGCTCACCCCACTCCCCAGTGGACAGGGCCCTTGGTGGCAGGTGGGCAAGCAAGGGCTGTGCACTAGAGCCCTCAGGTGCCTTGTGGCAGCCTACCCTGGTGCCTTTTTATGTCTCGGCTGCAACAAGCAGCTGCCTGGCCAACTGCTGCTTGCCCCACTGCCATAATGGTGACCACTGTCACTGTGGTGGCCCTAGCCATCTCTTCATGCCAAATCTGGCCCGTGAGGAGCCCAGCTGTCCAAATCTGCCCCACAGCCCAGTGAAGTTTGACACCCTTGTTGTAAACATATATCCGTATATGAAAGCTTCCTGATCATGTTATGCCTTTATCTCTTTTGCTGATCATAATTGTCGTATGTGATTTCTTGCATGTTATGGATTGTGTTTCAGCAACGAATAGCTGTTGCAAATGGTAAAAGATCATTCAAAGACATGTCAGTGTGGTCATAAGAATTTCACTTTGAATGCTGTTTTGGACAAAAATAAAAAATCACTTATTTAGTGTCTGGGGGAACTAAATGAATATGAATATCAGCAATGCACATTTGTGTTTAACGGAATACAGGAATGTCTTTTTTTTTTCCTTTGCATTTCCCCCAGAACTATTGCATATTCTCCGCAAGGTGGGGCCAGATGGGAAATCCTTCTAGAATCTATTGATAGCACATGATCAGCTAAGAGGGTGCACTAGGGAACAACATGGGTCTCCACATTGCTCAGCATGGCGCCTCAGGTAAGACATCAGATTGGGAACAAACTGCCCTGACTTTTGTAGTCAGTTTTTTGACTGATGCACTGTGTTTTGGGGTGATTTATTTCACATCTCTGTTCTTTAGTGTACCCACCTATAAAATTGAGGATAACACCATCATTGTACATAAAACTCTTGGCAAATTCTTGCGGAAAATCTGTACAGATCTCAGCTAAGTATTTCCTGTGGTCACATCACATTAAAAGAGAGGGCTAGACCCAAGTTCTCATGCCTGTTAAGGAAGCCAAAATCACAATGAAAATTAATGTATGTGAAATTTTGCTTGCTTGATAACGTTCTCTGTTCTAACTCAATAGTAATGGATTGTTAAACCTGAATCCTCTCCTCATCATTCCTGTACTTATAGTTCCTGTGATAGAAAACAGAAGCATTTTACTAATCACTGAATTACTTCCTTGCTCATACCTCCTGTAGAAGTAAACAAAATACATGATTTAAATCATAATTAGTAGTTAAGGGGGAAATGAAAGATCCTGTAATACCAAATTCTCATTAATTACTATATATTTGTGTATACAGGGCTGTAACTGGGATTTTTGGGGTGTGGGAGGAAGAGAAAGGAGTATAAGACACTTCTCCTTTCCTGTTTGTTAAAAATCTCTTCTGGTTTTGTTAAAATAGCTAAGTACTAAAATCTTTATTTGGAGCACTTTGCCCTGGTCCAATAAAGATGCTGGTCCTGATTCATGTGTACACCTGCATAAGATTTATATTGGTTTAATTCTTCTGTGTTCCTGCTGATTGACATTTTGCTTGCTGTTGTACCATGTAGGATGATGCTCTGTCTAATTATTTAATGATCATTAAGTGCAATGTGCTGAAAGGGCTTGAAACCAAAAGTGATGTTGGGAGAAAAAAAGGAGCTGATTAAATCTAGTCCACAAGGCTGTAATGAGTATAAAAGTCTTGAGTCTCTTTTAGTGCATGTGTTAATCTGAACAGTTTCATTAGAATTATTTCTGATTTATTCTGGCATCAGAAAAGACTCAAATTATGGCTATTTAAAAATGTAGACACTTCAGTTGTTGGTGTTATATCCTTGGTCTTGCATTATTCTTGTTACTAAGCAGTTTCATGAGTGTGGGAAGGTACCTCCATGGATGGGATTGCCAACATAAACCTTTCCCCTATTCATTTGTTGATTCTGATGCCACAGGAGAAGGATATTCAGGGACAGAACAGGTTTCACCACTTCTTTCAAACATATAGTCAAGATTTCACAAAGAAACCTTCTATAAAGAATTTGAAACACACAGCTACGCTGTGGTGCTTATGCTAGTACTTAATACATTATTGGTCTAATGATCAGTTTTGAAAATCCACGCTCTCTGGAGCCAATGGCTGGAACACTGAAAGGGCAAGATTTGCACTCCATACCTCTAAGGCTGATAAATTTCCTAACCTCATAATATTGTTGCTACCTTTTTAGTTTGGTCTTCCGACTAGGCTCAGATCCCTCATGTCTCCTGGAAGAGCCTTCTGAAATCTCAGGCTTCCTTCCCTTGGTTGTTGCCATAGCCTAACATACTTTTCTTACTAACTCTTTAGCCTGGTTGAGATGTGATGTCACTGTTGTATCAACCCTCAGCTAAGCCTGACTCCTCTAATACAGATACCTATTGCTACTAGCTCATGAAGCTTCACTTTTACAAGATCAGAAATGCTAAAAGTGGAAAATCATACCTGTCAGATGCTGCCAGAGGGTCTTCTCTCAAGTGGGAGACAATATATTAAGTATAGTCTGCAAGGCTGTGATGAATGTAAAACGTTTGAGTTTCCTCTAGTGCACACTCTAACCCCAACAATTTCAAGTAAGTAAACTGTTGCCAGGGTTCTCTTGTATGAGATCTTAAATACACAACCTCTGGGTTATGTCTTGATAGTAAAGATCACTTGGCACTTTTGTGTATAGTCAACATTTTTGCTCTTCTCACTAATGCGTTGTTTGCTGGCTTGCTAGTGCTGTCTCAGCCTATGTTTGTAATTATACAAGTGGGCCTCCCTGACCAGTAGGCTCTTAGGCTCTTAGTGCTTGTTCCCTTTAATTGCAGTTTTCAAGGAAGAAACAGATTCTCTGCCCCTAATTACTTACTGTCTTTCTACTATAGAAAGAAATATTTTCAGTGTTTAGTACCATAGTAATTGGTGAAAAAAACTAAAATATTGTGGACAAAAATTAATTCTTTCAGGTGCACATCTCCACTGAGGAAGTGCACATATGAATCAAATATGTTCACACATACTACAGGCCACCACATCAGGAGGAAGAGCTGGGGGAGGCCATGCGTGCAAAGGATGTTGTGGTCATGGGTGATATGAATTACCCTGACATCAACTGGGAGGAGCAGTCAGCCAGGTCAAGCCACTCACGAAGGTTCCTGACGTGCGTACAGGACCTACACCTCATGCAGGAGGTACTCATCCCACTTAGGGGAAACGCCATACTGGATCTGGTGTTAGCGTCTGCGGATGACCTGGTGGGGGATGTGCTAGTACAAGGGAGGCTAGGGGACAGCGATCATGAAATGATCCAGTTTGCTATTCAGAGGAAGGTGGGGAGGGTAACTAGCACAGCGCAAATGCTTGACTTTAGGAAAGCCAACTTCGGTGTGCTCAGGGCAGTAATCAGGGAGGCACTCAGAGCCCAGGGGGTAGCTAGTGTGGGGGTCCAGGAAAAGTGGTCCTTCCTCAAGGAGGCTATGCTTGGGGCACAGCAGTATGCAATTCCTCTGAGCAGAAAGGTGGGAAAGGGGTCTAAGAAACCTTCATGGCTGAGCGCAGATATTCAGGCTGGCCTGAGGGCAAACAAAAAAGCGTACTGGTGGTGGAAGCACGGGGAAGGGACAAAGGAGGAGTACACCTCCCTGACCCAAGCTTGTAGGGATTTGGTGAGGAAGGCGAAAGCAGCACTAGAGTTTAGATTAGCTTCTGGGATTAAGAATAACAAAAATTCCTTCAAGTATATAGGTAGCAAGAAGAAGTCTCGGGGTAACATTGGACCCCTACGAGGCAGGGCAGGGCAGTTGGTGACGGATGCATGAGAGAAGGCAGAACACTTCAACAAGTTCTTTGCCTCCGTGTTCCTGTCTGCTGACAATGGGGTGCTTTTGGGTGATAGCGTAGTCGGGAAGGATGCGAGTCCCCCGACTGTTAGTTCAAACCTAGTTAAGGACTATCTGGAAGGCTTAGGTGTGTCCAAGTCAGCAGTCCTGGATGACCTTCATTCATGGGTGCTGAGGGAATTGGCTGGTGTCATTGCGGAGCCATTGGCGTGGCTGTTCAAGGACTCCTGGTGGTAGGGCCAAGTCCCTGAGGACTGGAAAAGGGCCAATGTGGTCCCTATTTTCAAGAAGGGGAGGAAGGAAAAGCCTGGCAACTACAGGCCAGTCAGCC
>NW_017728943.1:43634471-43677218 GCF_001723895.1 Crocodylus porosus
CATCAACAGGGGCATCACTAGCAGGTCCAGAGAGGTCTTGCTTCTCCTCTATGCGGCGCTGGTCAGGCCGCAGCTGGAGTACTGTGTCCAGTTCTGGGCGCCACACTTCAAGAGGGATGTGGAGAACCTGGAGAGGGTCCAGAGGAGGCCACTCGTATGGTTGAGGGCCTCCATAGCCAGCCCTATGAGGAGAGGCTAAGGGACCTGAATTTCTTCAGTCTCCACAAGAGGAGACTGAGGGGGGATCTTGTGGCTGCCTACCACTTTATCAGGGGCCACCAGCAGGGACTCAGGGAAAGTCTGTTCACCAGGGCCCCCCTTGGAGTCACCAGGAACAAAGGCCACAAGCTGAGGGAGGATAGGTTTAGGTTAGATATTAGGAACAACTACTTCACGATAAGTGTGGCCAGAGCCTGGAATAGGCTTCCCAGAGAGGTGATGCTCTCACCTTCCCTGGAGATCTTCAAGAGGAGACTGGATAGGCACCTAGCTGGGGTCTTATGCCCCTGCCACCCCCAGTGCTCCTTCCTGCCCATGGCAGGGGGTCGGACTAGATGATCGGTCTAGGTCCCTTCCGACTCATTGATTCTATGAGTCTATAAAAAGGCTTAGTTTAATTAGATCATAAATATTTTGGGACAGAGTCAATCTTCCTGCTCTCTTTCCACATGCCTAACATAATGTGGGCCTGGTCCATCATTAGGGTAGCTAGATATGAGCACTCTACAGACAATGATGATGATGGAAATAATAAGCCAATTGTGTTACGAACAACTTGACACAGTTGGCCAAGATGTATTGTATCTGGCATACACTTTGAGAGCATTTTTCCTCTGTCTTAGAGTTCCACGCTACGTTTTCACTAGTTGGGGACTTGCTAGAAAAATACATTAGTATCATATTTACTGTTCAATTACTGTTAATGAAAACAAATTACATGGTTACCTAATGTAATTATAAACCTAGTGCTAAGAAAACTAAATTAAGTTAAGGTAGCACAACGTATTGCTTTATCCTTTCCCCACTGGCAAAATAATTAGATTTTTTTTTTTAATTTTAAGTGTGCTTAGCATAAATTATGGATTTTATTATAAACACAATTATTGAATATCATACTGTTTTGTGACTTACAGGCTTTTGGAATTGTACTTCAGGTATTGGCAAAAAAAGCTGTAACTAAATGTGATCTGTAGGAGACTTTTTGACTGTTAAATGTTATATTTCAGAAATGTTACATTTTTATTGTGGAAGTCAGTGTTGGGCTACAGGGCATGTGGACTTTCATTAGCCTTTAGGACCTTTTCTCCTTGTTGGCATAGTGAGACATTTGGAGAACAAAGCAATGTGAGGCTAGATGAATTGTGAAGGGGTGGAGATGTGATGAGATTTCTCATATGAAGTACTTAACATGAGAGCACATGCACAAGCACACAAACTTTGAGGTGCAGTATTTAAAAACTGGGTCACTGAAGATCTTTCAGAAGGACAGCTGTCTATGTGTAGCTGCAAAGCAATTCCACGTATCAGTTTGGAACGAGATATACGTATTGGTTTGTTGTCAAGCTATATATTGGCAGGGACAGATTCCAGGTAGGTGAGTGCAGTTGCATCCCCATTTTGATTCCTGCTCACCCAAAATTTAAAACCACCTGCCTAGAGGGACTGTGGCATTTCTGTTGAGGCAGCACTGAGGGAATCAATCGACTTTATGACTCATTGTAATCTACTTGATTCCTGCTTTCTTCACTCCACGGGCATTAGCGGCCCTCTCTGTGTTTAATGGTCTTGGCTAACAACTTGGCTGTCTGCTAGCCATTCCTGGTAATATTTATCTTCTGTTTCACAGCCCTGTAGACTGTTTTTAGCTCTGCCTAAACACCCTAAATCAGGAAACAACTGACAGTGAAGTGTGGCCATGAAGCATTTTTAAGATGCTCATTTAATTACAATCACCACTGGAATAATAAAACAATGTATTTGAGATTTTTTTTCTGGTTTGTTGTGTTTTTAAACCTTGCATATAATCTAGAAAATTAGTGCACATTCCAATGAAGTTATTTATTTTTTGCTTTGATCTTAAACTGAATGATATAGTGTTAGGCCCCTAACATATTAGTAAAGCTTCTAGTTTTTCTTTAACTGCCAAAGAATATATGTTGCCTTATATATAATGATGCATCACACTATCTGTACCCATCTTTTCAAAACCCTAGAACTTGTTTGGCTTTTCCTAGCAGGCTAGAAGAGGGGATGTTATTCACTATTTTAAAAAATGAAAACTGCAAAAGGATGCTAATTTTAACTTGACCTGCCATGAGTTTTTCTGTGTCATCTGCATATAGAAATGGTTTGCTTGAACTGTTTTTGATATCTGTCTTTTCCGTAGAAACTTTTTTGCAGATATTTTCCTGGACATGGATATCTGCCAGCATTGTCAGGTTGGTGTTCACAATGTGAAATGCAAGCCTTGCTTGTTTTGATAAGTCAAATGATATATTTCCAGTCCATAATAACCTTCCCAAGGGGATTTCAGAGAAAGGATTTAGCAAGGTGCTTCCTCTGATAAGTATGTGGGGGGGTGGGATTCCCACTTGCTAGGAGTAAGAAGGGTACTCAGTGGACAGAAGAAGAATCCAGCTCTTGATCTTTCAACCTGTCCAGTTTTGAGAGGTTTTTTTAGTTTGTAAGAAATTTCTGTTTTAGGCATTACGTTGTTCTTTTATTCACTTTTCATGAGTGTGTTGTCAATAGCTACTTCCCCTTTTCAAAAAGCTGGTTCCTGCAGTCAATTACAATACTTACTTTCTAAAAAGAACTGAGGTGAATGAACCAGAATTCAGGTTGGGCGTAGTACATTGCAGTTTTCACAGTGTAGTTATTAAACAGACTGTCTCTTAAGTGTTTTGTTTTTTTTAGGTCTGTGACTACCTGCTGTTAGTATGGAGTTTGGTTCCAGAGCCTAATGTCAATTTTAAACCTTTGTGTGCAAATACCTTAGGACACCCATTTTGTTTTGGGTTTTTTTGTTTTTATACAAATGTCATCATTCAAGCAGCTGAGGGGCACCAGCTTGGAATTCTACTCTGGGGGTTCCTAAGTGTCATAAGCAGCTTAGCAGGTCCTTAGGAACACAGAACTTGATATACTTTCTAGACCCAAGGTCCTTCTAGTTCAGTGTTTCATATGCAGTAGTGATCAGTAGTGGCTGGTTTTATATGCAGTAGTGACCATTGCTTCAGAGGAAGATGCAAGACTCCTAAAGCAGCAGATGAGGGATAATTTATCTCTAGATATCTCTTATCCTTGCCTCCAATAGATAGACAAAAGGCAGGGAAGGGTAGCACCCTTAGTAACTAATATTTAGAGATTGGGCTAAATCCTGAAGTTTAATGCATCTTTCATAAAATATTAGTATCAATAATGAGTCCAGAAATTTTTGTACTTCCTGTTAATGCCCAATTTGCTGAATCCCCTTCTTGAATCTTACTAAGTCCTGAACTCAGCAAGTTCCACAGCTGAATATAAATTGGATGAAAAATTCTCTATTACCAATACTTAATTTTCCACATCTTGATGCTGTTGGTTAGGCACTTGTTCTTGCAGTATGGTGGAGGGAGAGCAGCAGTTTTCCTGATGCTTTCCTTCAGCTATTCACTATTTATATATTTAAGTTGATTCTCCTCCTCCTCAGTTTTTTTTCTAAGGCAAATGAGCCCAGTAGTTTCAATCTCCCTTCATGGGAGGGTTTTTCCACTCTCTTGATTTTCCTCCTCTTATTTTTTATCTTCCATTAAGCTTTCAGGAACCTGTTTGAGAGGAGGCAAACAGGGCTGAACACAGTATGCCAGAGGACGCTGCATTACTGATTTACATAAAAAACACCAGAGGTGGTGCCAGTAACCAAGTGAGTAATTAGCGTTAACTAGCACTTTTCATTAACAGTCTGTTATGCATTGCCTATAACTAGGGACTTACCAAAATCGTGGCAGAAATGTGCTGCTCAGTGGCTCCTTTAATTTTGCTTGTTTCACTATACGCCTTTCTTTCCCTTCCCCACCACTCCTGCCCCCAATCCCTGATTGGCCAATGTGCCCTGACCAGTTGGGAGGAAAAAACTGCAGCTTTAAATATGCCATGGTTTTTGCCTCCCAGCCAATCAGCAGCGAGTGGCAGGGCTGCTGGGGCCCTTCAGTTAATGAGCGGCAGGGAGCAAAAACTGTGACATATAACTGTGGTTATTTCTGTTTCAACTTCTCTTTCAACATTTCAATGGGACAGTGTTTCATTTCAAGTTTCATTTCATTTCAGAACCACTGTTCTGTTTCATTTTGTCGAAACTGTTTCACTGTTTGGATGCTGTGCTGTTTTGACATTTTGCCCATAGGCTATAAGGGGGAAGCCTGAAACTGCCTATAATGTTCTCATTTCTTGCCTGATTTGGATGAAGCTTGAATGGTTGGTAGCCCCTTCTGAGGCCATGAAGCCTACCAAGGTTCAAGGAGATAGGTGTGGGGGTCTCTGGGAAACTGCACCTCAAAGTCTTGAAAGCAAAATGCTTGTCACATGTGTGTGTTAATAGTTTCATAGTTTCTAGGGTGGAAAGGGGCCTGAACAGTTCATCAAGTCTGACCCTCTGCCCTGGGCAGGAATGAGTGCTAGGATCATAATACCCCAGCCAGATATCTATCCAACCTCCTTTTGAAGACCCCCAAGGTAGGGGAGAGCACCACCTCCCTTGGGAGCCCATTCCAGACCCTGGCAGCCCCAACTGTAAAGTAATGTCTCCTGATGTCCAGCCTGAACCTACTTTCAATCAATCTGTGGCCATTATTCCTTGTTATCCCAGGTGGTGCTCAGTGGAACAGAGCCTCACCTATTTTCCGCTGTTCTCCCCTGGTGAGTTTATAGACAGCCACCAGATCCCCTCTCAGTCTTCTCTTGTGGAGGCTGAATTGATTCAGGACCTTTAGTCTATCTTCATAGGGCCTGGCCTGCTGCCACCTGACCATGTGAGTGGCCCTCCTCTGGACCCTCTCAAAGTTAGCCACATCCCTCTTGAAGTGCAGTGCCCAGAACTGGATGGAGTACTCCAACTACGGCCTGACCAGCACCGCATAGAGGGGAAGAAACACCTCCCTGGACCTGCTTGTGATGCATTTGTAGATGTATGACAAGGTGCGGTAAGCCTTACTGACCACTTCCTTGCATTAGCAGCTCATGTTCATCCTGGAGTTAACAATGACTCCAAGATCCCTTTCAGTCACTGTGTTGTTGAGAAGGGTGTTCCCCAGCCTGTAGATATGTTGCAGGTTCCTTCGCTCTAGATGCAGCATCTTGCATTTGTCTGCGTTAAATTCCATCCTATTCTCATCCACCCATCTCTGTAACCTGTCTAGATATAGTTGGATTCTGTCCCTCCCCTCCAGTGTGCCCGCTTCTCCTCACACCTTTGTCATCAGCTAATTTGGACAGAGTACTTTCCATGCCCACCTCCAAGTCACTGATAAAGATGTTGAATAGCACAGGCCTGAGGACTGAGCCCTGGGGAGCCACTGCCCACATCCCTCCAGGTTGAAAATTACCCATCCACCACCACTCTCTGGGTGTGACCATCAAGCCAATTTGCCACCCATCTTACTGTATAGGCATCAATGCCACAGTCACCTAGGTTTTTTTTATGAGAAGGGTGAGAAAGAGTGTCAAAGGCCTTCTTGAAGTCCGGGTAGATGACGTACACCTCAATGCCCGCATCCAAGGACTTTGTGACCTGGTTGTAAAAGGAAACCAGGTTAGTCAGGCAGGATCTGCCCTCAATGAACCCATGTTGGTTGTCCTGAGCATTACTTCCTATGCTGGGCCCCCACAGATATGCTCCTTGATAATTTTCTCAAAGGTCTTCCCAAGGACTGAGATGAGACTAACTAGCCTATAGTTATCTGGGTCTTCCTTTCTCCCCTTCTTGTAAATGGGGACCATGTTGGCCCTTTACCAGTCCTCTGGGACCTGGCCAGAGCACCACAAGTGCTCATACAGCCATGCCAGTGGCCCTGCTATGACCTCCACCAATTCCCTCAGTACCCTCAGATGAAAAGCATCCAGACCTGCTGATTTTAAACATGTCCAGCCCCTCCAAAAGTTCCCTAACTACATTGTTCCTGACTTTAGGCATGGTGTCATGTCCCCTGAGTCTGTCTGTAATCCTAGTGGGGGAGTTGTTCTGGTCCCTGCTGTTGCAGGGCACTAAAGTGCCTGCTCCTAGAAAAGCAGAAACTGCCTGGGGAGAGCTCAAAGAGACCAACAGAAGCCCAGGTGCAGGTTATAAGGGCAACAGGCTAGATTGCAAATTAGCCTGCACCTGGACTTGATTGGAAAGGGCAGGGCCCTGGGCCCTTATGAATCCCCAGGCCAGAACTAGGGAGCATAGTTCACTGCCAGTGGCCAAGTGGGAAGGAGACCTCCTAGAGGGAGCTAGGGGAAGAGGCCTGAGGGCGAGTCTAGCTTCTGGGAATGTCTGGTGCAAAGTTTGACTCTTTTAAAGGGGTGGAGAATGATGGAAACTTATGTTTTATGTTATAGCCCATGGGCTTATGTTTTGTTTGCTGTTTCATAATGACCAGTGGTTTGGTTGAGGCTATTTGGGGAAGGAGGAGGCCCCATTGGGGGCCCACTGCAGCATGGGGACCCCAGTGCCAGAGAGGATGTGCATTTGGGGGACACAGACCCCGGTGCCAGAGAGGGTGTGGCATTTGGGGGGCACAGACCCGAGCACCAGAGAGGGCGTGGCATATGGGGGGCACAGACCCTGGTGCCAGACAGGGTGCGGCACAAGGGGTGCAGAAACAGGGCTGCAGAGAGCCCAGCACTGAGGGCCATAGAGACAGAGACAGGGCTGCGGAGAGCCCAGTGACAACCTGAAGCTGGGGTAAACCAAGGCCTTGGAAGGACTTTGTGCGAATACCATCTGTGAGGCTTGGGGCATGGTAAAGGGGTGGTTTGGAGCCATGCATATAGCCTATAAGGCTGGGGTGTCCCTGGGACATCTATTTTGAAGCAGGACCCATGGGGTTCAGGGAAGTCCAACAGGACTGTGCTCAAGTAGGCTTAAAGGCAGCCTCCCTACTCATTACCATTACATCAAGATGTGGCAGGTAAGAATAGAGGCTGATCAGCAGCCTGTATTAGCATGGTTGAAGGGCCCTAGGGGTAACACAGCCATCCTTGAGGACCCCATCCCATGACACATGCTCAGAAATATGGAGAAAAAAAATTCCTTGAAGAGATCAGCTTTTTCCTTTGCTGCAATCACCAGATTGCCAAGCCTGTCCTGTAGGGGCCCCATGTTATCTGGTGCCTTCTTCTTACTCCCTCTATATTTGAAAAAGGACTTTTTGTTATCTCTAATTCTGGTCGCTAGCCCTCGTTCCATCTCTGCCTTGACCTTCCTAACTGCCTCCCTGCAATCACGAGCAACAGTGGTATAATCCTCCTTGGTGATAGCCCGTTGCTTCCACTGATTGTATGCCACCTTTTTTGTCCTCAGGCCCTCCTGGATGCCTTTACTGAGCCAAGGGGGCTTTTTAGCACTTTCCCCCCCTTTGGGACTGACTCCCTCTGACCTCAGAGGATCATTTCCTTAAGGAACAACCACCTGTCCTGGACTCCCATCTTGTTGAGGCTCTGAGTCCTCAATGTCTCTCTTACTAATCTCCTTAGCTCATTGAAGTTGGCCCTCCTGAAGTCAAGGACTTTTGCATTATTGCTTGCTTTTACCACCCTGCACTGGATAGTAAATTCCAGCAGATGATGGTCACTAATGCCTAAGTACTCAAGCACCCACAGATCCCTCACCAGGTCATCGCCTGTGGCAAGGACCAAGTCCAGCAAGGCATTTCCTCTGGTAGGATTATGTACCTCCTGGGTTAGGTGGAGATCCTGTATGCAAGCTAAAAACCTACATGAGCATTCAGACCTGGCTGACTTATCCTCCCAGCAGATGCCTGGGTAGTTTATGTCACCCATGATAACCATGTCCTTTGTCCTTACAGCCTCCTTGAGCTGACCTGAAAATTTCAGGTCCAGCTCATCCCCCTGGAGAGGCAGTCTGTAGTAGATGCCCACTGTCCCTACAACCCCCTTGCATTCTAACCCAGAGTCCCGCAGTTTGCCCCTCTTCTGAACCCATCCTGATCATTGAGGATGTGTATTGCTCTTTAACATAGAGCGCTACATTCCTCACCCTTTTCTCCAACCACTAAGGTGCAGTGGGGTTAAAACTGCTAGCATGGTAGCCCCTGCTGAGGCTATGAAAGCTTGCCAAGTTTCAAGGTGAAAGGTGCAGGGATTTCTGGGAAACTGAACCTCAGGCTGCTGACAAGCAAAACTTGTGACATGGGTGACATTGCATGTGTGTTAAGGCTCACCCACACTGGCGCTGGGGCCTCTACATGGCATGGTAGTGTGCTCCAATGAGGTCTCCTCCTCCCCTATAGCCTCAGTCTGGTCCACCACTTTAAATGACAATAGGTAAAATATAACTTAGTGAGCAGGAGCACAGTAGCACCAGCAGCATCTCAGGCAGCCAAACTGTGACAGAGCCTTTCTTTCCTCTCCTGCAGGAGCTTCTTCTCCAGCAGCTGCCAGAGAACTCTCCCTGGCACCCCCAGCCCCAGCCCCAGCCCCAGCCCCAGCCCTGGGGCTTAGATGTGCCCAGGGCCCTACCTCCTTCCAGTCAGGTGCCAGGGGCATTGGTCTAAGTACATGGCACTGGCAGACAAGGTCCTTTGGGGCAATCTAATCTGGTAACTTTTAGCAGACCAACTGAATAGTTACAGAAATATATCTTTGCAAGCTTTCAGGTTGAACAACCCTTTGTCAGGCTGAGGAAGTACTTGCAGTTGGTGTATGTGTGTGCTGTCCCTGGATGGAAAGAATAGTAAAGAAGCCAGAGTCTGGTAGGCAAGGAATTCAGTCAGTGAAAATGGAAATGGAGGCATCAGGGGGTGAGGGACAGGCTTAGGTGGTGTGGGGAAGGGAGATGTAGCAGCGCAGGTAAAATTGGGAAAGTACCTAGGGAGTCAGATGTCTGGCAGGTTGTAGTATGTCAGAATTCCACTGTCTATATTAAGTCCATGAGTTTCTGTACTTAGGAGACTTATGAAGTGAAGTTCACAGGCCCAGCTGTGAAAAGTGGTTTGTAAATTCAAACAAGCACTGAAGCTTGCTAACCTAACCTCATCACCAGAAGCCAACTTCCTACAGTTCAAAACACAAAACCTGCCAACAATCTCCAGTGCCCCCACAAGCTTCACACCAAAATCTATCAAAGACAAGAATACCCAGGTACCTGTGGGGGCGCATTTCTCATCAAAAAAACACTCTGTCTCCAGTCTCTCAGGCCTGATCCTGAAAGGGAATTTACAAACCACTTTTCACAGCCGGGCCTTCATCAGCCTCCTAGGTAGTAAGTAAAGAAACTCATGGACTCAATATAGACATTGGAATTCGGACACATTATAGCCTGCCGGACATCTGACTTCCCAGGTTGGAGGTGGGGGAAACTTACACTGCTCCCTGTACCCCCTCTTTTGCCCTTCCCTGAAGGCCTGCCAGCTGCCTTTCTACCACACTTCATGGTATGTTTCATAGTGTCTTGTTTTTATACAAATATATAAATGTAGCTCCGTTCCTATATAAATTCTATAAGGTATGTATGTAGTATATGCCGCAAGGTATAAATTTATAGAAATAAAATATAAAGTTATCTCCCTTCCTATATAAATTCTATAGTGTAATATCCAATAGAATTATAAATTTTAAAATAATAAATCAATGAATGTAATAAAATAAAAGCATCTAGAAGAAAGCAAAAGGTATTGTGGAATCCTACTTGGTAGGCTAGCAAGTAGGAAATCATTCAAATCAATGCTAGTAGTAGCCTTTATTGTCTAACACTCCTGAGCTGCTGGAAGATAGCTCAGTAACTGTCAGACCCCAAGACAGAAAGCAAGCCAGTTCAAACAATGCTGCCTTTTAAGCTGTTTTTCGATCCCTCCCCCAGAGCACTGGGTTTGGAAGGGACCCAAGGGAATGATCAGAGTCACTGGCCAGCTACACAGTCAATATGAGAGCAGCTCTTCCTCCCTCTTCCCCCTCCCTCTCCTTACTTTCTGTTTCCCTGCAAGCAAGCCCAGCTTGAGCTTCGAAACGTGAAATGTTTTGAAATTTTCAAAACATTTTGACTGCCCTCATTTCATTTTGAGGCTGTTTCAAAGCCCTTTGTTGTTTTGATTTTGTTGTTTCAAGCTCAAAACAAGTCAAAGCAGCATCAAAATGAAACAGCCGGTGAGATTTCATGCAGTCCTAGTTTTTACCTCCAAGCCAATCAGCATCAAGTGGTGGGGCTGCCACAGCCCTTCCACCAATTAGGGAGGTTGCAGTGGATATGATGAAACAAACAAGATTAAAGGAGCTGCTGCGCAGTGGGCTTCTGCTGCAATGTCGATAGGTCCCTACCCATAATTTTGCCTGACTTAAACTGGTCAGGCTTCAGTTTTCCATGCCAGATGTCTGCCTCAGATTGAAGGCATTTATTTTCAAATTAAATAAATAAATTTATTTTTGAAAATGGTATGACAGAGTGGAAAATATAGTTTAATCCACATATAAAAATTATTTTAGTAGTTTCACTGAGAATCTCTGACGCTTCAGATTAAGGGCTTAATGTTGGGCAGGATGGTTTGCCTGATACTTGCAATGTGCTTTGAGAATCCTAGGCCCTGAGCACATTACATTTGTAGCTTTGTAAGTGCCAAATCACTTAGGAAGTGAAGAAGATGATCTAATTCTTCAGGGTAGACTTCAATTGCCTTCACTATAAGACTATCCTTTCTCGTCATAGATTTCATAGATATTAGGGCTGGAAGGGACCTTGTAAGATCATCAGGTCCAACCCCCAGCCCAAGGAGCAAAAAGTCACCTAGGGTCAAATGATCCAAGCAAGATAAGCATCCAAATGTTTCTTGAAGGTGTCCAGAGTAGGTGCTTGCGCCACCTCTGGGGGAAGTCTGTTCCAGGCCTTGGGGGCTCAGACAGTAAAGAAGTTTTTCCTTATGTCCAACCTAAAATTGTCTTGCAGGAGTTTCTGACAGTTGGACCTTGTCATCCCCTGGGGTGCTCTGGTGGCAGGCATTCCTCCAGATCCTGATGAACACCCTTTATGTACTTATAGGCTGCCACCAAGTCAACCCTGAGCCTGCACTTCTCCAGGCTGAAGAGTCCCATAGCTCACAGTCTCTCTTCGTAAAGCCTGTTCTCTTGTCCTCTGATCATACACATTGCTCTCCTCTGGACTCTTTCAAGCTTCTTCATGTCCTTCCTAAATTGTGGAGCCCAGAATTGGTTCCTACTGGTTGCGTGCTTTATTCACTACATATCCTTAAACATCTGCAGCAGAAATACAGAAGTCCTAGAAAATACAATCTTTACCTCACAGCTGTGCTTAGTTACTAGAAGAGGTTCATCCTGTTCAATAATTAAAATAGGATCCTATGGGAAAATATGATTGTAGAATTAAAATTAGCATCATTACATGTATACAGAAGGAAGCCAAATAAAGGTTACAAGAGCAACTTACATTATAATACTTTTTAACTTCTAAATGCTTGACTTTGCAATTTTAACGTTCTTTTAAGAGCTTTTTGAGGCAAATTTTATAAAACATTATGCTATCCTCTCTCCCATTCTTTATATTTTTAATATCTTGTTTTCATTGTTCCCACAGCTACACATGGAGCCAAAGGTCTTCAGTGTACTTTCTGCAATGTTTCATGCCATGTTTCTAAGGACAGGTTCCTTTCTTGAATTGATTTAATACTTTAGAACACTGTAAAGTGTAAAAAGTAGGTTACCTTTTTTCCTTGAATGTGAATTATTTTGCATTTATTGACATGTAATTTTATTTGCCATCATATTGCTGCTATTCAACTATCTTGCCTAAGTGGCTCTTCACAGTCCTCTCTGAATATGACTAATATAAATAACTTTACATCATCTGGCAGACAAGGTTTTTTGGGTAAATCTGACATCTTTTATTAGACCAGCTTAAATAGTTGAAGGAAAAACTTCTTAGCAAGCTATTGGGTTGTGAGTTTTTTCCAACTATTTAAGTTGATCTAATAAAATATATCAGATTCACTCAAAGATGTTGTCTGCCTATGTGCTTAGACCAACATGACTACAACCTACACCCCTGTTTACATCATCTTTACATTTTGCTACGTCAACTGCTCCATTTCCAGGTCTTTGATAAATGGCAAGAAACAAAAGTTACAGTTAATTAGTCAAGGTTAGGCAGGACATCCTCTATTTACCTAAGCTAATTCTCCTTTATTTTCTATTTTATAGATGCATTCAAAGTTTAAAACCACCTGCTCAAAGGGGCAGTGGCATTTCTATTGAGGCAGCACTGAGGGAATCAATTGACTTTGTGACTCATTGTAATCTACCTGATTCCTGCTAAGCTTTCTTCACTTCACAAGTGTTAACGGCCCTCTCTGTGCTTAATGGTCTTGGCTAACAACTTTGCTGTCTGCTAGCCATTCCTGGTGATATTTATCTTCTGTTTCACAGCCTACAGACTGTTTTTAGCTCTACCTAAACACCTTAAACCAGGTGTTTTTTCTTTAATGTTTCTAAAAGATTAAAGAAATATGATTTTTCTTCAAATCAAGAAAATATGCTAAAGGAAAGCCTTATGCATTCCTTTTCTACTTTGTGCTGTCTACACATGAATTTTAATGAACTCCAGCACTCTAGAAGGCTTTTCATGCTTTTTTAAAGAAATATGGAGCATTCCAGATGTCTCTATCTATCTTCATCAAATCTGTACTCTAATTCATAACCTTAACAGTGACCTCAACAATGTTAACAAGATAAAAAAGCTAACTCAATGCTTGGCATATGTAACAGTCAGACATGCCACATTGCTGATGTAGCTGATGGTAGTATGAAGTCACTGTTTTGCATTTTAGGCACAAGAATGATTCAACTGAGGCATGTACTACTTTCTGATATATACTAGAGGTGAAAGTGGTTGTGTTCTAGAATGTTTTAGGTTAAAGATAAAAGGAGTAAAAAAGAAAAGGGAGATATTTCCCAGCAAAAATGTCCAAAATATTTGTTTTCAATAGTTTATGAAAAAAAACAAAAACTTTTAGGAATGTCAGATGGTGTGATCAGTGTAGCAAAAAGTTCATAATTTAGCTAAAGTTTATATTCAATTTCTGTTTGTTTTACTAAAATTTGTTACCATATATTTACCATTTTTCCACTGTCACGTTTAACTGTTTAATGAAACTTTAGATAATGTTAAACACTGGTCTTGAAGCACTCAGCTTTTAACTTTCTCTTATAAGGAAAGCTGACTAAATAAATGCTTTGTTTTCTTTCTGCTAAACGATTTATAATATTTTGCTATTCACTTTGTGGCTTCATTAGCCCACTATTATATGATCTGCTTTCAAAGCGTTCTGGAAGTCTACATGAATTATGTCAACCCATTCTCTCTTATCTTCTGTTTTATTAAAACATTCAAAGAATTCTCAGAGAGTAGAGACAAGATTTTCCCTTGTAAAACCCTAACTATCACAGGTTTTTTAGGTTTTTTATTGTTATCGTAGATGAAACAAAATTTTCCAAGTGCAGTTGTCTCTAGAATTGATTTGGTTGGTTATAGACAAAGTATACTGGTCTATAACCAACCAAATCAATTCAGGACTCAATTTTTATACTAGTTTTCAACACTTGCTACCTTCCAACCTCTAGTTTTAATAAGAGATTGCATAGTATTGCTGGCAGTTCAACCACTATAATGAACGACATATTGCTTTTTAAATTATTAGTTCACTCTGGATCCCTTCTCCTGACACCTCAGGCCATGTGCAGACGAAGTGAGGGGCACGTGTGCATGACAATTTAAAGTGAATGAAATGCTTTTGCACCACTTTAATAGTACTGGTGTTTGCACATGTCAGTGGCCAATTGCACAGTAATTCTAGCCGCTGTAGCAATTTCAGCAGCGTAATTTCCCCCTAAATGACTTGGAGCGCAGCAAACTAAAACTCCTCTGAGTAATTTTAGTTTGCTGCCCTACAGCTGTGGAGCAAAGCACTGGGCTCTGTGCAGCTCAGGGGCTCTGCAGAGAGCCCATGTAGGCAGCCTGGCAGCAGCCCAGAGCCTGCCTGCCTGCCTGGCAGTGGAGCCTGCCTGCATTTTCCCTGGAGCCTGCCTACCTCCTGACTTGTGTAGGAGCCTGGTGCTTCCCTCAATGGCTGCAGTGCCGTCTGGCCCCAGGACCGCCTGAGCCAGGTGCCTGCAGGTGGGTGCTGCCTGAAGGGGGGCCGCTACTGCCAGCTACACCAGCCCCCTCTGCAGCCCAGGAACCACTCTGCCTGCCAGCAACTCACCCTCCCCTCCCTGCCACTGGAGAGGCAGGTAAGTGCACAGGTGTGTGCATGACACAGGGGTTTACTTCGCCCTAAATTGAAGCGGTGTTTTTAAAACCCACCACTTCAAGTTAGGGCCCCAGTTTCATCTACATATACCCTCAGTTTCTGAGAATGCCTCATCTTTTTTTATTAGAAAATAGCAGGTCTGAGGCAAAAATCTCCCTTATTCTCAGTAATTAAAACTGATACAAAAAAATCATTTAGCTTGTCAATGGTGTCTTGTTCTTTCTGGTTTGCTCCATTTACCCTTTGGTGATCCAGCAGACCTACTGATTCTTTCCCAGGCTTCCTGCTTGTTATACTTAAAGAAATTCCTGTTGTATTTACACATGGAAGTATCTGCTCTTCAAAATCAATATTTGTCCTTCTAACATCATGCTTATACCTTCCTTCTAACATCCCTCTTACAAATTATGCCTGCCATAATTTATAGTCTTGTATATTGGTTTCACTTGAGCCAGAGTCCTAAATATTGAAAAATCTTTTTGTTTGGCAGAAATAGCCTCTGGAAACTTGCAGCCTGGCCACATATCTTTATTCTGGGCCTTCTGGTTCCCTTGTTGTTCAGCAATATTCATACCTTCAGCGAGGGCTCTGCAGCTCCCTCTCTACAGCAGACCTGACTATCTGTGGGATCCTCCTCTACTCTCCTACAGCATCCCGCCCACCCTCACCCCAAAAACAGGAGAGGCATGGGGGGATGGGGCACCTCCAATCTCCTAGTTTCAGGGTCTCCTGGCTCTGGTGAAGGAAAGGAGTTATGCCCAGGACAGTGTCTGACCTACTCGTTTCCCTCCCTTCATGGATAGGGAGAGAACTGAGAATTGTGGGATGATGGAGGAGTGAGCCCTGCCTTGTTGCACTCTGTACAGTATGCACACATAACAGGAAGCACTTAATTTTAAATCAGTTCTAAATAGTATTAATTTCCTACTGGCTGCAAACAGATATCTATTAGGGCTGTGTAAAGCTTTGGTCGCTGTTTCAATTAGGCAGAGATTTGGCCTAATTCAGTGGTCAAATCTCCAAATCCAAATCAGGAGACCCATTAATCACTCCGAATCGAATCAGAAACCTCCAAATTGACTTGGAGTGATTCAGAGAGATTTGATGATTCGGACATAGACACAGCTTTAAATGTTTTTCTATATACCTCAAGGTAAAAGGCTGCTCGTGAACACTGAGATGGTGTGGCAGATGGCGTGTCCCTTGGGAATGTGGGGCGGGAGTCCCCAGCACGCTTGGCAGTGGACCCAGAAGTGGTCCACTTCTGGTCCACTTCCGGGTCCACTGTGGAGCGCATGGGGGACCTGCTCCCCACCCCCAGCTCAGCATATTGTACCCTCTGGGTCTGGGGCGGGGCACCTGGGGTTCCCCAATAGCTGATCGCTGAGCTGGGAGGGGGAACTAGGGAGGATCCCCTGTGCACTTGGTAGTGGACCCAGAAGTGGACCAGTAGGACATCTGGGCCACTTCCAGATCTGCCACCGAGCATATCGGGGGGGGCCCCCCCCGCACTCCTGTGGGCTCTCCATCCACCCCACCATCACATTTATAGTCACAGTGTTCACAAGCCATGCCTGGTACCTCAAGGCATATAGAAAAGACATGTAAAACTGTGTCTATAGCCGCATTGCTCATTCTTTAAATCAGCATCAAATCTTCAGATTTGGATTCAGATAAATCAAAGAGGGACAGTGATTTGAATAAACTAATTAAATCACTGTCCCTGATTCAGGCCGAATCCAAATCCAAATCGAATATGGCCCATTTTGCACACCCCTAATATCAACTTTGTACTGCCATAAAGATTTTTATAGAGGCACAAAAACCAAGTGAACACATGTCTTAGCCTTTACTTGCACCACAAGTGCTTACATTTTGTGGTGGCAACAACCTTCATAGTAATTTATACTGCCTTTTGTGGTCAATGTTTTTTTGCTCATGGTACTCTCCAGCCATCCCAAGCAGAACTCCCCTAGTTTCAGGGACACGATCCTTGCTCCAACCCAGGGCCTTTGTCTGCAATGGGCAAACCCCTGACTTGCAGAAATTCCCTGTGTCAGGGCTTGGGAGAGTTCCCATATTGGGGATTCAATTCCCCAGCATGTCTGCAAGTGCAGACAGGAGGAACTCCCAAAAGGTTTTCCCTCTCCACGCTTGTAGATCAGGAACACCAAGGGAATCCATCTGCAGAGGATTCATATGAAAGCGGGGGGGAACTCCCCTTGGGGGGGGGGGGTGGAGCTCCCTTAGGGATCCCCTCTGCTCACATTTGCACACTGTTCCCTAACTCAGGGCACAGCAGCATGATATACATGCTGGGACCCAGCACAAAGTGGAGGATTAGGAGTTTCCCTAACGTCAAGACACTGGGGTTTGGATGCAGGCAGTGGTTTCCCTTGCTTGTAGACATGTGTCAGGCCCCTGAAATCCTGCCCTGGCAATGTCTGTGGATACCAGTGAAATGAATTATCTGTGTCACGGCATATTGCAACACAGCTGATACTGCTCCTAAGAAGAAATCTACTTCCAGCCAGAGGGATATTTTTTAATTGCTTCCACCATTTTTGGAGTACTTCAAAGGGTGTGCATGTCTGCCCACTTGTCATTTTGAAGCACTTCAAAAGGTTTTGAAGTGCTTCAAATACTATGCCTGTCCAAAGTCTTTTAGCATCTTTTTGCAAAGTCCATTTTGAAGTTTTCAAGTCTCTTTTAAAAGCAACAAAAATGTATGTAGAGACTTTATGGACTCTTGTCACTTGAGTTATCTATTCTCTAATGGGTTAAAGTTGAGTCAACATGAACAATACATCTGTATTCATTTCATTGCTCTTTCACTATCTTTTATTCCTCCTTCTTCACTGATCTCTCTACAGGCTGATTTGTGTGGTGCACTCCAAGAGTTGCTTGTAATCAAGTTTTTCTGTTGCTATTCTCACTTAGTTTAGATTTACCTTTAGTTTGTTTTCTTCACATTTGCTTTTTCAAATATAAATGTTTTCCTTGGTTTTTGGTGTAGTATTGAAACCAGGGCTGTGCAAAATTTCACCGGCTGTTTCATTTTGACACTGTTTCTACTCATTTTGAGGTCAAAACAGAAAAATCAAAATGAAAAAAGGGCTTCAAAACAGCCTTGAAACGAAATGAGGCTAGTCAAAACGTTTCGACCAGACTTACCCAATCCAGCCCCAATGTGTCCAGGGGCTTGAGAATCCTCAATTCTGATTGTTGGAGCCAGTCCACCAATCAGAAACATCTGGGGAAAAGTAGTCACCACCCCTTTCCTGAAGGGAGGGGGAGTGGAGCTCCCCGACTAGACTGTGGACTACAGCACAGCAGCTCCACCACACTTCAGGGACGGAGCCCCTGAAGTGTATAAAACGAGAGCTTATCAGCACACTGGAAGCAGACGTGGTGAAGGACAGCAAGGAGAGAAGAGGTCTGGAGAAGACAGTCATCAGGACCCCGCCTGAGCCTTGACAGCGTGCAGATCATCACACAGTGCTCAGGCTCTGGGAACTGCTCAAGGCAGCTCAAGCCTGTGAACCCAACAAGCGGCTGGGTGGACAGTGAGTGGATCAGTGCATGGAGAGCCAGACCTGGGAGCAGCTCGAGGCTGCTCAGGCCCCACACAGTGCACAGGTCAGTGCAGGGAGAGTTGACCTCGAGAGCAGCTCAAGGCTGCTGAAGTTAGCCCTGGCTCTAGGCCAGGTAACCGAAACTCCACATTGCAACTCAGCATTAAACTAAAACAGCCCCGGTGCCCAGAGCAGGGCCTAGGAAGGGGAAAGACCCTGATGTGAGGCCGAGGAACCAGAGCCAGTAAGGGCTTGGATCCTGTAGGAGCGTGCTGGGTGCCCCATGCAGGGCACCAGGGCATTGAGAGGAGCCAGAGGCACTGCCGGAGAGAGGCTCTTGTCTGACTGGCTGCTAGGGGACAAGCCTTGTCTGCTTCAGAGCGGGAGCATGAGTTGCTGGGGATGCGGGTCCCACAGGAGAGGCGGGCTTAGGAGAGAAGGGTCTGCAGCCTCCACCCTTCTCCATTGTGATGGGGGGGCCCTGTCCACATCCTGGGGCCCTGAAGGGGAGGGGCTCCAGGGAATACCCCGTGGTGTGCTGGGTGCACCCCATATTTTGTGACTACTGTTTGCTTCATACTGTAAATGTACTCCTTAAGGGAGGTTATATGGGTTTATCCGTCTTCATTACCTATATAAAGCAAAAGCTGTGTTAATGGGTACCTTACAAGCCAGCATACTCTGTTAACCGGCATGCCGGCTTGTAAGGGAAAAGTGAAACTGGAAGTGCCCACCACAGCACTTTCAGTTTCGCAAAGCCCCCACAGCCTGGGACAAAGCTGCCTGTGCTGCCGAGCCCCCACAGCCCAGGGGCATAGCAGGCTGTGCGGATCCCCGCTCCCTGTCCCTCAGGGCCCGCAGGAGGGGCGGCAATGTGACAGGAGGGGCAGCAACACCCCAGACGCAGCGGGACAAAGTTGCCTGTTCAGGCCACTCAGTTAGCTGGCATATTTTGTTATCTGGCACCCTCCATTCCTGATGGTTGCTGGATAACAAAGCTTTTACTGTATGGTTATTGTCTACTAGCTGAACTTGCCTGTATATGTCTATTGCATTGGTACCTCAGTTTACCTGGGTTTATCTGAGTTGATGCTTATAAGTGTTTATTGCATTGATGCCTTAACTTACCTGTTCCAGGGTGTTAATTTTCATCTGTGCAGTGGGAGTTAATTATTGCCTGCACTCTGGATCACCTGTACTGAGTTCCCAGTTACCTGTTCTATGTTTTGCTGTCCCTCAATGTGTTGATTGCAGGTCATTGTATATGGTGTCACATACCAATTCTGCTGTTATTATTTAATGTCTTTTATTCATATTTATTTTTGTATAGCAATACATTTGTATATACTTAAGTGCTTTGTCCTGGCATGGCTCTATAAAGAAAAGCGGGAACTGCTCCTCAGTGGCAGGCCCCTCTCACAGCACTCTTGCCTGACTGCCTCATCCCTTCCACTTGCAGACAGGGCACATCCCTGAATGTGCCCAGGCTACATAAACAAACCCAAAGCTTCTTTCTTTGCAGTGGATTCCTTCTTTGCAAGTGCACCTTCAGCATGTGGTTAGGGAAATTTCTTAAACATCCTTAAGAACACTTATGCTGATGGAAACAAGTAGAAATTGTCTTTGTAATTTTGCATGTACTGAACCAGGGCCTGAATAACTCCCACTGACATACATTATTATTATTATTAATAGTAATAGTAATAATAATAAAATCAATATTTTATAGATGTTGTCACCACACTTGCCCTGAGAGTTTGCAGCGTATTGCAGCTATGCACTCACACAGCTGTTGAAACTGTCTCATTATTTCATAGTTTGGCTCACATCCCAGTTTCAGAAAAGAACATTTTCTGAGATCAGATATATGTTGTTTGTTCAAAAGTGAAATCTAGTCAGAGTATTCTTGCAAAAGCTAAATGCTCTTCCGTAATTCTCCCTGCTGGCAGGAATCATCTTGTTACTTAATCTTATAGCTAACATAAGAGGAAAAACATATTTCCTTGATATCAGAATCTTTTATTTCCTCAGAACTGAAGACTTTTCTTGCTTTGAGTGATCCAGGCATCAAGCAGGTGAACTGAACATTGTTTCTGACAGCAGGAGTGCAGTATTTTTTGGCAGGTGGGCCACACCTTGGCCTCATGCACCTCTCTCCCCACTCTGCTCAGGGCCCTGTGGTGATCTGCTGCTCAACTTTCTGCTCATAGAGGCTGCCCAGTTGCGATGCTCATATCACAGGTTGGCCACCACTTAGCATTGAGACAATGGCAAGCTCAGATTTATCCATTTGTCTCTTTATGAAATTGAGGGATCAAAAACCTGCCTTCTACACACACATTCATATCCCTATTTTGAATCTAATTTGAAGGACTGATGCAACTTGTTCTCTGATTTGGCCAGATTAAGTGTTAATTTAATACCATTTTTCTAAGAGTAAAATGTATGCATAGGAAAAGGTAGAAGATCAAAGCTAAGACAACTTCATAGAAACTGAAATTACTCTTAAATATGGACTTGGTTCCCTGGGAGCCTTTGAGTTGACTTCCACGGGCACTGCGCTGAACTTTACATAACTCTGTTTCATAGCTTATTTTGGTTTTAATGATTTGCAAACAACATTTAAAACATACAGAAGAAGCATCCATCTATTTCTTGAATACTTCTACCTTCTTTTCTCCAGTTGGACAAGAGAGGAGCCAGACTCACATTCTTTGCATTAGATGTGGAAATCAGATGCTCAAAAGGTGGAAGAGACTTTTCAAACATGCCCTTTAGTGCAAAGGAAGAAGGTAGCAGTTAAAATTTTTAAAAATTCATATTCCACAAAATTATTTTAATATGGCAGCATCCTGGTGGCTGTTGCTACCTCATGATGACAGCTTGTTCCTACACTTGACCATACATGATCTTCAGTGTTGTGACTTCAGAACTTGTCCACTGAGCCAAGAATGAAGCATGGATTTCACCCAAGTCCTTCACAGTTTCAGGGCATGTACTTCAGTTACTCCATTTAACTCTGAAAAAAACAAATGGTTTCTTATGTGTCATTAGTTCCATTTGAGTACTGTGTCCAGATGTATTTAATTTTTATTTTATTTGCATTTTAAATGATGCTTCTTTTTCCTTATTTCCGTATGCAAATTAAATGCTTTCTGTATGTAATCCAGACGGCTGAAGTGAAAGAATTGTACTACAGTGGCAAAATAGCTCAGGTAACCATGGTAACCCTGTCAGTGCTTACAAAACTTCTTTTTTTGGTAATCTTTTTTACAGTTTAGCTAACATGCATGCTAGTTGTAAAAATTGAATACCTGATATAAAGCAATGGAATGAGTAGCAATGTGTTCATAATGTCCGAAACCATGAATACCAAGGTATTTTCAGTCTCAACATACAACTACAACACTTTGCCAGGTTTTTTCTAAGAATTCTTAGAGGTGCCCATGTTTTATGGCATCTCCAACAGCCTCCTCCTCCCATTTTGTCACTGACTTCAATGGAAGTTGATCAGGTGCTAACTATAGAGATGCCCTTGAACTACTGAGTTTGTATATAGTGGCAGATCCAGAGTTGAGTTCTCTAAAATCTGTTGGTGTCCAGGCCCTTTACCACTTATGCATTTAATTGAAATAACTCCCAATAAGTATTCATGTCCATTTCCTAGCTGCATATTTTTATTTCAGCATTTCTTCATTGAAATGAGTACAGCAAATACAGTATAAACTCATAAATCCAGCACTCAAAATTCCAGAATTTTCAAAAATCTGGCACTGCAGGCGGGGGGCATCGACTGCTCTGGGGGCTGCAGCAGGGAACAAAGCAGAGGGAACTGTAAATGGGTGCAGGGCGCAGGCCAGGGGGTGCAGTTCTTGTTGCTATGTGCACCCCAGGAGAGCTGTAGGCTGAGGGGCTGTTCTGGGCTCTTCCTGGGGGGCCACATGCCCCCAGATTTGCATGCAGGACCAGAGCAGGCTGCTGCAGCAGACTGAGGCTGGCAGCGGCACCGGGCTCCTCCAAGTGCTCAGGGCAGGCAGCAGTGTACTTTCATCTAGTGCACAGATCTGGGTGTATGCACCCCCCAGGAAGAGCCTGGTGCAGCCCCCCCAGCTTGCAGCCCTGCCAGGGTCCCCATAGCAGCAACAGCTGTGTGTCTGTACCCCACACTCAGTTACAGTTCCCTGTTCCACTTTGCTCCCTGCTGCAGCCCTGGGAGTGGCTGACACCACCTGGATACAGCCACTGAGCTGCACTGCACCCCTTCCCCCACCACTTCCCCAGCTTCACTCATTCAAAAATTTGGAATTTTCAAATTTCTGGCAGGTGTTAAATCACAAGCATGCTGGATTTATGAGGTTATACTGTATATCATGCTGACCTTAATCCATGTAGTTTCTTATTTTTATAAATGCAGGGGAGTTCAATTTAAAGAACATTCCATTTTGTAGTATTGAATTTATCAGTGATCCCAGGGTCAAACTCTTGACTAGTGTAAATCAGGGTTGTCCCATTAGACTCTATCCCTTCATCTGGTGAGATTTATGAAATCCATTCCTGTGTCCTTAGGGCTGTTTTGGGTTTCCTCATTTTATAATCTAGCCAGTTGTGTGTGTTCACATACACAACATATGCAGAAGTTTGTGATGGTTAAAAGAAGCAGAGGTGTGTTCAGGAGGGTTGCACAAGAGAAATAGCCTTGGAATAATCAAGTCATATTCTGCCAGTTCCAAAAAGATATTCCCTATTTGCTGATAAGCATCCTAATATTTCCTTTTATACCAGCAGGCATGTTGTCAGTGGTTAACAAGCAATAAATAATGGAGCTAGGGAAACTGTGGGAAAATTATTTGTAAACACTTTTTTCAGAAGTCAGTAGTGCAAACAGGGCAGCATACTAGACCTTGAGTAAGGAGCAGCTGTTTCTCCCTGTACCCATGAGGTGCACAAAAGGGGACAGCAAGACCTGGGGAAAAAGTAGGGCCATGAGTCTTTCTACTGACAACTTATCAGCCTCCAAATCATTGTAACTTATTCAAGCTTTCACACAAGGAAGAGAATAGAACACATGCTGGCAGGTTGGTGGAGGTCCCCCCTTCCATGCCCAGCTCATACCACAAAGCCCAAAGTCAATGTAGTTATGCTACTGCTTTGCTTCCTTGTGCATTTTCAAATCCTAATAGTCTCAAGGAAGTTCATAAGCCTTACAATTGGACTACCCACATGGAAAATTAAGCAAGTGTCTCTGTCAGTTCCCTTCTTTTACTTTCACACTCTCTTTATGCTGATGTCAATACCAATAGAATCTGAGCACTATCCATGTGAAATTGGTTTGGTTATATCAAAAACAAGGGATGATGTTTACTACCTTGGCAGATTTCATGGGTTTCCATGATTGGAGCCACTGCCCAAAAATAACATGAAAGACAAAACAAAGGCATTTGTGTGAAGGCCTGTTCATTCTCAACATGCCACACTGCATCCAAAACCTGTCTAAAGCTGGGCATTAGTTGAATAATTAATAACAAACTGTTGTTAATTATTTATTGGTTACCTGGTTCCCCCAGGGTTCCTTAGTTCTTAATAATCCCAGCAAAGGAGATAAATTCATAGGAAAATTCAATACTGAAGCAAAAAGGGCTAAGGAGCAGTACCCAGGAAAACACACCATGCCCATTCTCTCCTACACTATCATAGTCTATATGCACACTTTAATGTACATTAGCATATTTTAATGCACATTAAAACATTACAAAAATTGTGCTCATTCACTAATGTACATTAAAATAGGCTAATGTGCATTTTTCTAGTACCTCACAGTGGAGGTACTCAATTTAATGCACATTATCTAATGCACATTAATGAACATATAGATGTGTGTCTTACTTTGATGCATGCCTAGAGTTTTTGCAGCACTACTGTCAGGCTGTCACATGACCAGCATCACTCTAACAGTGGCTATATGACATGTGTCATATATAGGACAGGTGTAAATGGTTGGACATCTTTTCAAAATGGTGCTCTGTAACTGTCTGATGTAATGCATACATGCCCTTCAGCTCTCATGAACAGTTTTTAATTTGGCAAAACAAAATGCCAAGTTTTTACTCTAAAACTTTCTCTATTCTAGTTGTTTTTCTCATGGTTTCTAACCCTGAGATCACTTAGTCAAACTTCAAGTATTCATTAATCCTTTGATTCAAATTCAAAAATAAAATAGCATTTCAGGGATATCATAACCTAGTAAAATAAGAGACAAATTCACACCCACCCCAGAACCTTCAGCATCCAAGAGGATGAAGAAGTGACTGTTGAGAATCAGGTGACTTTATCCTCAGGCCAGCCAACTGATGCAATTGTAAAAATTTCAGTACATATGCCCAAATGAAATCAGCCTTGGAGATTTACTCATGTACCACATATGCCCCTTCCCAAAGCTGAGCCCCTCTTCCACCCCAGCAAATTCAGGTGCATGTCCTAAGCAGGGAGGCTGATTTTTCTTTGCTGGAATAGTAGCAAGCATGAAGTCACTGCTTCAAGATGGCTGCCATGCTTCTCCCTCTGCCAGCCATGGGAAAGGGGAAGGCAGAATTCACCTTCAGGGTCAAAGCTAGTATTAACCCTCTCACAGTACCAGCTTCTGTAGTCAGGCTCCCCTGCAGTCAGCATTTAGCATGCCTGGGAAAATATTTTCTTCTTCTTTCTGCCTTCCCAAAAACAAGGTGCATATCTTATTTGGGAGCATGTGGTATGCAAGAATATATGGTATTTTGCTTTTGATGAAAAATATTTTCCTAGTGCTTGACACTCAGAATTTGTTTTGTAACATCACTCCACTTCAGTTGTAATGTACTATTTTAATTATTCAAAAGTGTTTTTAGTAGACAAAAGAAATGTAAGAATGTTTAAAACTTCTGTGTTAAAAAATGGTATGAGTCCACATGTTATCCCTTCTCTGCTAACTCTTAACTCTGAGGCTTTGCTGCTATTAAACCTTCTTCTTTAGAAGGTATTTTTTCATTTATAAGAATTTATGAAATACTCACTCACAGGGTCTCCACCCATTTGCCCTTAGGGAAGAGCAGCATCTCACAGCAGATCATGCTTCAACCTTTATAAGTGATTGGTTAGACTGGAACACGATGTTGGTTCTCCAGGAAAACAGGTCCAATAATAGTGTGTGGATGGTTTGCAGATGGAGCAGGGCCATTGCTGCTGATAAAGGATACTAGCCACAACTCTCAGGGCTCATAAGTTGTCCACAAGGGTTAGTAATAACCCCATGCATATCAATATTGCATGACAGAAAGAGAATTTTAGCTCAGTAACATCATGCCCATAACCAGAATGGAAAGTGCTCATGATTAATATTCCTATTATGTGCTGATATCATCTGCATGACTGTTTTTGGCACAAATAAATTTAGTTAGTTCCATGATGGAAAGGATGAGGATCATTGAGAATGGCAATAGTAAGTCTCCGAGTGACTAAGTTAGAATGTGTACCAAATTTGATTTCTATGTAGCAGAAGTGGGTGAGACACTGTTATAGTAAATAAGAGATTTTCTCAATGGGTAGGAAGAGGGAATTGTCATGATGTTTTGCTATAATAAATTTTAAAATGCACGTGTATTGTAGTTGTACTTATGGAACATGGTGATGCATGTAATTTACAGAAGTTCAGATATTAGAAGTTTCCTTTATCTTTTAATCGGAAATCCAGCATTCCAAAAATGTCATAAAAGTTTACCATATACATCTTCAGGCTTATCATTATATACTATAAGTAAGCCAACAATTTAGATGGACAAAAACATTTTCAACTTGCTTTTCTGGGATGAAATTTTGCTTCGACTGAAAAAACCTTCAGCCATGCTTATGTGTAAAAGGAACAACATGACTAAGGTCAACCTGACAAAGAATTAAATGAGTTATCTGTATGAGTAATTCATGCCAGTTACAAGGAGATTTTCTGTTAATTACCTCGGATGTAATTGCTGTAAGTGATAGACATTTAACATTTTTGTTTAGCTATCAAAAGTAGTAAGGTCATTGTTTTTACTCTTTAGTTACTGACTGCTATCTTGATTATTTAGTTAACAAGAAATTTTAAGGCAGCTAATTAGCTACATGCCCCAGTCTTTTTCTTAGTAAACTGAAAAAAAAATGACTGGAAAAAATGGAAGGGAAAATAGGTTTAGAGAGCTGTATTGTTCCACTTTATTAAATGTTCTCAGGATCCATGGCCAAACTGTCCACTGCACTGATTTTTCCTAAGTATAGTGAAATGAAGGATGAAATAGGAACCTGCTTACAACTCCCTCATACTCTAATCGAGCCCTTGTCTAGTATTATGTAACATCGTGGTCTCAACTGTAGCACATGGCTGTGATTTCAGTGTTGGGATATCACGGCCATTCTAACTGTCCTGACTATGCCATGGCCCTTGGCCAAGAGTCACAAAAGAAGAGGGATTAGCTATATGAAACTCATATTCACTGGGGACTTCCTCCTGGGAATATCCCTAACAGGAGATGAGGCAATATTGTCTTCGTGTAAATGACAGATAAGAGCATACAGATTATAGCAGTACAATAAATATAGCCCATTATGCTTATTGTACGCTTGTCTATGTTATTAAGCACCAGGTATGCTAAATTGTTGTGTGTGTCATAATCACTTTGAAAACTACAGATTAGCTAAAGACCCCAATAATAGAACATTCTCTATTACCTTTGGATTTTGGAAACCCAGTACTGATTGTGATGTTTTAACATGTTTTCACTTTCACCACAGTGAATTCACCCACTGTGAACTGTTCACTTGGAAATGGTATTTAAAGGTATTTCAAGCAATATGAAGGTGTAGTTCACAATACAGAACTTACTAAAACAATGTATAGCTTCTTTTTTTTATAATTGCAGAATATCCAGAACCTCTCA
This sequence comes from Crocodylus porosus, assembly GCF_001723895.1. Lineage (NCBI taxonomy): Eukaryota > Metazoa > Chordata > Crocodylia > Crocodylidae > Crocodylus > Crocodylus porosus. The sequence continues at coordinate 43,661,496 of NW_017728943.1, forward strand.
CCTGGTTGGTTTCTTAGTAGATAATTGTTTGCTACTACCAGGATTGAACTGTTTTGATCAGCTAAAATAGGTAGAATATTTTTTCCCCTGAGGGGGATGGTTGTAAACATATTTCTAGCATGGATATAACTGTGGATATAACTCCTGAACTGGTTAAGACAATTGTTTTAGTTGATGGTTGCCTTCTGCATACTTTTTGTCAAATATTAACTGATGACCTATAATAGCAGCCTGTCCATCAATATAAATACACTAGCGAATAGCCCATCAAGAATGACAGGGTTAGGGTGGGGGTAGAGAGTCACCACCCACCACCCCACATCGCCACCAGCTCCCAGGAGTTGGGGGGGGCAGAACTTGCCCCTCCATCCCCCTCCACCAGCACCCTGCTCTGCCACCACCTCCAGTGCCGCTGGCCTCACCCCCTGCTCCATCCCCTTTGTCCCTGCCATCATGGTGGCACTCCACACTCTGATTGGTTGTTTCACCAACCAATCAGAGTGCTCCAAGAGCATTACAGACAGACAGGGAAACTAAGTCCTTTATTATATAAGAATTTTCAGAACTGCTTATGAAACAAACAATTATTTGTAGTACTGACAGACAAGAAAAAAACAGTCCTCCTGCTACAGTATAGTGTACACAAACAGGAATGTCCACTAAAGTGGGGGGGGTTTTAGGAGTCTGGTACCATTAAAGGTGTTTGCTATGTTTCTAGAAACCCTGTGTATACATGATTGCTTTCTTTGTTTATTATCCACATGGGCAAAAGAGATACGTGGGAGAAATAAAAATCCCTCTAATTAAGAGAAACAATGTTGTTATACTATAGGCTGACTTGTGTTGTTGTCCAGAAATGTTTTGTAATACACCTTCTTGGACAATGTAACTGTAGATATAGATATGGTGTATTTAATTTACCAACACTGTGCAATGGGTTGTGCTACATCACATAACTTGTGAATGGAAGTATGCAGCTTTAAAAAAAAATGTGCAATTCCCTATGGTTTTAGGGTGATTTTTTATTTAAGATGCAGGCTATTTTAAATAACTTTTTTCCTACTGATTCACCACAAAGAATTTTTACCTGATAAGCATATACTGTTTGAAAGTGATGTCCTTTCCAAGTTGGCTTAATAATATACACAGAGATGGTTCCCTAATCTCATTTGCACTAATATAAAGCAGTTGCTCAATAGGAGCACTGGGTGGCCAGCCCAAGCCTATTGAGAGAAAATGAAGATAGCAGCGGGAGTGGGGTGAACAGATGCATCTGTGCTCCAAAGAAAGCAGCAGTTGAGAAAAACTCACCCAACCCAGCATTTTCTAGAGTCCTCTTTTATAAGCATTGGCATCTTTTGTTCAGCATTTTGGGGTTTTTCCATACCCAATTTCTGTTTTTACAATTGTTTCTCATCCATCTTCTGCTTTTCTCAGCCTGATGTCAGTTTGGTCATAAAAGTTGTTATCTCAGCCTTGAAGTGTCCATGCTGCCCATCTGTCAGGATGTGTGCCTTACACCTCAAGGGATTCTTCAGCCATCTATTAATTAGTTTACTGACTGGTAACTTATATATTTGGCACCTTGTTGCTTACAAACACAGTTAAATCATCCTTTCCTGTCTCTATGCCATTGTCTTACCATTCACCCTTTCACATACATTCATATGAAAAAAGGCATACAGAGTGCATTCACTGATGTCAAGCAAAAGAATACAAAATGGAGTTTTCAAGTTAATTACAGGACAAGACTAACATGGTTACATTTCACTACTATCACACTCTATGTTAACATCAGCTACAGTAGTTCAGTTCATGCTACATGTACTTCCCCTTTCCTGAGACTTTGTACTTCTCCTTTCCTGAGACTTGGTAGAGGTGATGTCAACCTGCCATTCATGATAGCATACCCTTTAGGAGAAACTAAATTGTACCCCATCTGTAATATTTATAACACTATAGGAACAATCAGAGAATAGAAACTTCCTAGCAATGGCGTTACACCATGTGCCCCACTCCACTGGACAGTACTGCAAGCAACTTGTTCAGACACCTATTATACAACTGGCACAAAGGAACTGTAATATACTGATGAGTTTGTTCTATGGTGTGCTAGTTTATTTCCATATGCTCTTGAGTCTGCTCAAGGAGATTCTATGTTGCTGGGGACACAGGACTAATATAACCTATTTGAGACGGAAATAACCTTTCCTTGCGTCCAATCCTGACAGCACAATGGAGGGAACTGAATAGAAATCCTGTTTATTGCAGGCTTGAGCCTTTTTGCATTACTGATGCTCTGCAGTGGCAGATATTAAAGGACAGTAGATAGCTGTGTTAGTCTGAAGTCAGTGAGAAGGTAGGGTAGATATGCACCTTTATAGACTAAATAACATATATGTATAGAGCATGAGCTTTATCTGATTAACTGAACTTGAGCCCATGCAAACTTGTTATACACACACACATGTATATAGTATGTCCATATGTATATCTGCATGCACACATATATTTATGTATATATACACATACATGCCTATATATACATATATGTAAATATACTTAGTTAGCCTATACAAATATTAAAGGGCTATATGAATATCCAACCATCTAAAATGTTAAAAGCCCACATAAATGCTAGATAAATTGTGTGTGCGTGTGCCCAGTATTAGTGTTTTTCTTGTGCCAGATGAATGAGACTCAAACTAGGTAACTCTAAGATGAGAAATTTCACATGGCAAAAAATGGCATTAAAAGATTGCTAAGGTTCTGTCAGAAAGCAAGGAAAACCAGGAAATCTGCAGTAGAGGGTGAAATATGTCACATGGCCTTGAATGCCACAACTTAATGTACTGCACTGCAAAGTCATTAAGAGAACACCCCACTGTGTTTAAAGAGCACAGGAAATCTGGTGCATTTTGCCTCATATGAGTTCAGTTAATTTTCTTTTCTGTCCCTAGCTACCTGCTCATTCTTAACTCAATATTAGGAAAGTGACAATTTTTGTTCTTTTTAAAATTGTGGGTTACTTTTAAGCTTTGGCACTAAAATTATGGCTATGGACCAACATTGACCAGCTAGAGTGACATGTAATTTGTTCTCTATTTCTGGTTCCCATTCCCACCTCCACAAAGCTAAGGAAACAGCTTGTGTAAAAGTAGTACTTTTCATAATGTTAGTACGTGTATTATGTCAGTACAGCAGTGCTCCATTGTGTTAGAAGTAGTACATAGTGTAAGAGACCATATCTATCCCAAAGAGCCTACTCTCTATGTAACGGCGCAGGGTCCTAGGGGTGGCCGTGATCTCCCCTAGCGCCCCCTACCATGCCAATGTGGTACTAAAGCACCCTCACATCTCACCTGCCACATCTTTGATGTTAACGATATATAAGGGAAGCTGCCTTTTGTCCTCTCTGACACGGTGCTCTGATGCATCTTGGTCTCGGTTCTATTTTGGGTGACTCGGTGCACCCCAGCCTTATGAGCTATGCATGGCTCCAGCCATCCCTGTACCATGCCCCAAGCCTCGCAGATGTACCGGGCGTTGTTTGGGCAATTTCACTTTCTGCGCCCCGTGGGCGCTTTCTGGCTCATCTCACATCCTGCGCCCCACGGACACTCTCTGGCTTGTCTCGCAACTGCCCGCTCTGGGCCTTCTCGCCTTAGGGCTCAGGTGGCCTTACCTGACCCCCTCCCAATCCTCTGCTCCCTTTCTCAAGGCTGGGGTCAGTGCCCTGACTGACACCGGGGTCCCCACACTACCATGGAGCCCCTATGAGGCCTCCTCCAACCCCTAATAGCCTCACCCGGTCCTCCAGTCAAAACAGCGAACACAAAAACACAAAGCCCCTCTGCTATAACATAAAATCTAAGCCTCCTGGCTAACCATCATTCAAATTTCTACCAGGGAATTCTCCACCTGGTATCCGCGAACAGAAGCTGCTCATGCCATCAGGCTTCTCTACTCTGCTTGCTCTGGCAGAGCTCCTTCTCCCTTGGCTGCTATTTGACAGAGAGAGAAAGGGAGGGAGAGCCCTTACAGCCTCCTGTCTGGGTCTTATAGTGGTCAGCCCTGCCCCTTCCTATCAGCTGACTCACCAGGTGTGGGCCCTTAGCTCCTCCTGGTCATCCCTAGCAACCAACACCTAAGCCCATACTACTACTTTTCAAGTAGCAGGCACCTTAGTGCCCTGCTACAGTCTACGCAGGCAAGATGAGTGGATCCAGAGTAGGTGCAGTAGTGCAGCCACACCCCCTTGCTGAGCACATAGCAGTTGCAGTAGCTGAGGACCTTCTTTAAGCACCCCAAAAGGCTAGAAATTTTTCCCCTCCCTTCCCCTATGTGCTCAGAGGCATTTGCCTCCCAATCCCCTCCGCTCCCATTCCCCCCTTCTCTACCTATTGCTGCCACTCTGTCCATGCTGTCCCAAAGATGAGGTGGACTCCTGTCCCACTCCAGCTGAGCTGTGTGTGGATGGGATCAGCCAGGGGCAGCAGAGGGGTTTCCCCTCTCTGTCTAGTCCACCCCAGGTGTTCACCAGCCTCAGGAGCAGGCACAGGGAGTGGAACCCACCCACCATCACAACCATTAGTTCTGTTCCAGGCTGAGCCTTGCCCCACTGCAGCCCAGCTGGGATGACTCTGAAGTTCCCTTTACCCCAGGGACAACAATAGCAGCAGCAGGTTTGGGGGGTGTCTGCTTCTGAGCAGGCAAAGGAAAGGCATCCATTTTTACTTGCTTTGGAGACTTTAAAAAGTCCTCAGATACTGCTTCTGCTTTGTCCTGTTTATAACAGTGCACGGCTTCCATGCCCTGGTGGGATGGAGAGGTGGGGGAGACTGGGAGTAAAGGGAGGAGCCACAACTTCAGTGCCCACTGAAGCTACTGCCTTGCTCACCTTGGTGAAATCCTGGATCCACTTTTGAGTAAGATAGGTGAAGGGCAGAAGGTGAAACAGAAATGATTTGCCCAAGGTTACACAATTGGGCAACAGAACTGGGAATAAAACACAGACCTCCTGGCTCCCAGTCCAGTGTCCTGTCCTTTGGATTTTTGGGAACTTTTTCCCAAGAATCCTAAAGCTCCTAAAAATTATTAATAGAAAGAAGCCTTAAATACTTCTTATTGTGAGTTGGAGAAGGGATACATGACCTGCCTGACTTCACAACCTTTGTTAGTGTTTTAGAAGTAATCCCATAAGATTACTCACACAAAAACTACTTATGGGAGAAGCCCAGGTTGATGAAAGAAGCAGAAAGAGAGTTCCAAACTCCTGACTTCCAGGTCTGTACTATACCAAAATATAACGATTCCTGATGTGTCCGGAGACAGACTCCATAGAAATCCATTGCAGTTCTAATTTTGAAAGCAGTAGATTTATGTCATGAATACATGCTACAAAACAAACTTTCAGAATAACTCATGGTCAAATCTTCAAGCTTGCACGTTACAGTCAGATGTTTCCCAAGGGTTCTGGTAATGCATTTCATCTATGTCAAATTCCCTGCTAGTCTTCATCTTGACTTTTCAAGAGTTCAGCACCCATATGATGTAACGCTGGCCACATTTTCTGGGGTATACCCTAATGGCATATTGCAATACTGTATTGCAATGTAGGCACTACCAGCTCCCCAGTAATGGAAGCAACATAGCTGTGTGAAAGGGGAGAAATACCCTTGCCAAGAACCAGAGTTACTCTGTTAGTCTAGCAGAGTTCCATGCCATGGGCAGACCAAGGATTTTAAAAGCGGGGCACAGATGTTATGGTCCAACATCTTATAGAACATAATGCATGTTTTCTGTAGTTAAAAAGAAACTAGAAACTTCACTATTAAGAAGGGGCCTAGGGCTATATTACAATTTAAGATTGAAGCAAAAACCCCACCTTTGTAATGTGCATTATTTTGCTATATCATATATTATATATAAAAATGAAACAAACTAGGAAGAAATAATCTAAAGATGTTGTTTCATTAGTCCTGGAGTCATTATAGTTAAATGCACATCTCTCTTTCAGATTCATTTAAAAAATCATGCCTTGAGCATCTGGACAGTGCCTCCAATGCTTTCTTGGAAATGATATCCATACCTGAGCTAATGCTCACTTGAGTTAATATTTCCACACCTAAGTTAATGTTTTTATCTGGAGCTAAAAAAAAATCTACAGGGCTTTGAAATGGGAGCTATGAGAGTAGGAGCAGTGAACAGACAACAGCATTGCTGAAGAAGTAGAATGAATTACAAGGAAAGAGGGCCTTAACTCCTATGGAGTGAAGAGTTTAGCAGGAATCAAGCAAATTATAATGAGCAATTAAGTCAATTGATGTTGTCACTGCTGCCTCAGTACAAGTGCTGCTGCCACTTTGGATAGACCAGGAATCAAAACGGATGCAAGTGCACCAGTGCACCCCTTCCCCACCCCACCTTCCCACAGATCTGCCCCTGCTCCATGATACTACTATTATACCATTTCCCATGTTTGAGCTAACTTGTTCAGATCAGACTCTAGTATCCCTGTATCGCACTGTATGGTGTGGTATAGGCAGTGAGGCTGTGCGAAAAGGCAGTGTTCTGTTTTGACCAGTGTTTCAATGTTTCAACGGAACAGTGTTCCATGTTGAACTTGTTCTGATTCAAAACAGCTGTTTTGTTCTATTCTGTCGAAATGGCAAAACTGTTTCAATGTTTCACCCATAGAATATAATGAGGAAGGACAAAACAGCCTATAACTGTCATTTCTGGCTTGATTTGGATGAAACATACAGGAATGGTAGCCCCTTATGAGGGCATGAAATCTGCCAAGTTTCAGGGAGATAGATGCAGGGGGTTCAGGGAAACTGCACCCCAAGTCTTGAAAGCAAAACTCATGTCGTGTATGTGTTAAGCTGCAGTGGGGTCAAAGCTGCAGGCATGCTAGTCCCAATCAGACCAGAAATGACAAAGTTATAGGCTGTTTCAACCTTCCCCATTATTGCCTATGGGCAAAATGCCAAAACAACGTAGAAAAGGCGAAACAGCATCAGAACGGCAAAACATTTCAGCTTGCCTCATTTTGTTCCGAGGCTGTTTTGACTATATTTGTTCCATTTTAATTTTGCTGTTTCAACCTTGAAATGGGTCGAAACTGCGTCAAAACAAAACTGGCGGCAAAATTCCACACAGCGCTAATAGGCAGCCTGTTGGTACGTAAATGGCAGCTGAGATTTTGCAAAAAAAATCTGGCGCTAGTCAGGCTGCCAAACTCTTCAGAAAACCTTCACACCTGAATCTAACTGTGCACCTATTGGAGCCACTAAAATGTTGCTGTCAACTTCGGTGAATACAAAGTCAAATGCAACCCTAGCATTACATGTGATGGAAATTTCATCTTATGCCTATCAGAGCCATTGGCAAAATCCTCACTTAAAACTCAGCACCTTAAAATTCACGGGTGCTAGGTTTTGATTTTAGAAACAAAAAAGCTGAATCATTTTTATTGGTGTGGCCAGTAAGCTCCAGAGAGAGAGGGTATAGACAGATGTAATAATTGCATTGATTTCAAAGCATGCTGGTACAAGTTGTTAGGCTGTAACATGTAGGAGTGCTTGAGCCTGTAACAGTACAAGTGTAGCAGACCCAGTCCAGCTTTAGCCCCACTTCATTCTGCTTCAAAGAGCAATCCAGCTCATTTGGATGACTACAGGATCATGCAGATGTAGCAGTTACAGCATCCATAACAGCTTCTGCACTCTTCCGAGCAGCAGTTTCCCCTCCCATGTTAAAGTAACTAAAATGTAGAGAGAGAAAGAGAGAATTTAAACTCTTACAGAGGCCATGTATAATTAGTCTGATGAAAAGCTAGTGCAAATGGATAGACAGAGCTGCAGCCAACCCTTCACATTCATTGAAAATGTATTATTTGGACAACATTTTAAGATTCTGTTGAACCTGGCAATTTCTGACCACCTGCAGATGAGTGTGTACTTTCAGTTAGCTGTCTGTCAGCAGGGTCCCTCTAGGGAAGAATCATGCAATCCTTATTGCCATGTCTAAGGCATATAATATTTGTGCAAGCTATTAAAAGAGGAGGGGAAATGTCCATATATTTTTGTTGCTTTGAGGTTACTGACATTTCTGTCAGGCTCCATGAAGTTTAAAAATCTATTCCCTGTGCTGCTAAGAAAAGTAAGTATTGTACTACGCCAGGGGACAGTACTTTTACAGGCTATGATTTTATGCCACTTTCAATGCCATTTTGCACAGGAAAAAAACTAGTCACGTAAAATATATGTACAGTAAAAGCTGCCTTATCTACCACCTTACAAGCCAAAATGCTCTATTAACCAGCATGACGGCTTATAAGGTAAAAGCAAAACTGGAAGTGCCCTCTGTGGCACTTCCGGTTTTACCCAGCCCCCACGGCCCAGGGCATAGCAGCCTACGTGGGGCCTGCCTTTCTGTCCCTCAGGGCCTGCAGGAGGGGCAGCGATGTTCCAGACGCAGCAGGAGAGGTGGCGGCCCAAACAGGGAAAGGACGCCTGTTCGGGCCTCTCAGGTAACCAGCATATTTTGTTGTCCGGCACCCCCCTTTCACCACGGGTGCTGGGTGACAAAGCTTTTGCTGTATCTGATACTTTTCTATGAAGTACAGGAAACACATAAGTAAGTCATGTTCTCAGACCAGCTCTATTCCCTTTGTGCCACTCAGGAGATGCATCTACACGAGACATTTACTGCAGAGTTCCCTAATAAGCTCCACAGTAAAGTCTCACCAGCTACACATGCAGCCCTATTAGACCACAGGAAACTAACTCTGCTGTAGGTTAGTACTCATAAACACAAGTACTATCCTGTGGAGGTATTATTTAGTGCACTGCAACATGTGTGTAGATGCTAACTGGGGCACAAGGGTGCTTCACTGTGGGGCCTGCCTGCCAGCTATCCCCAAACTGCAGCACCCTCATGCCCCAGCCTGCCCCTCCACAGCACTTTGAGCCTGGGGGAGCTGCTCCAGGCTAGCAGGCTGACCCCTAGGGCTTCCTGCCAACTGGGGCTGCTCCAACCCAGCTCAAAGTGCTGTGGTCCTGGGCACACATGAAAATGCTGCACCCAGGAGAAATAAACTCTCATGCAAACTCTGCCGGAGTTTATTCAGCTGTGCTAGTTTCACATGTAGATTTGCCCAGGTAAGACACAGAATAAAAAAGTTCATGCATCTCCCCAGCTTGTAGTTCTTACCAGTAGAGAGTTCTTATGGACAGGGACAGTCATCTTAGATGCCATCCTCAGCTGGTTCTTTAGGATTATTGTCAGCTGTTATAAGCTGCAGAAATCCTCAGACTGCACATAAGAAAGATGATGGACACTATAAAAAGCCCTTAAGTAGAATGGCAAATATGAATTTTGAACAATGGTGTGCTTGGTAACTTGCCTTTAAAATTATTATGATAGAAAACAGGGCAGCCAACCTCCCTGAACATTGCATTTAGCGTGTGTGACAATCATTATATTTTAAGGTTGATAGGGTAGCAGTGGGGCCTATAGGGTGGATCACTAGATGGAGACTCAAGAGACATGGGTTCTGGTTCAAGCTGTCCTGCCTGCCATCTGTGTGGTCCGGGCTAAGTCACAATCCCTTGGTCCTCAGTTTCTCCATCCATACAATGAGAATAGGATGGCTGACTTCCTTTGTTAGGAGACTTACTCTTTATGGATCAGAATAGCTAAGCAAAGCTTTGAGAGTTTTTGCTGGTGAATTTAAAATTGGATTTTTTGGTTTTTTGAAGGGATTTTTTTTGGAAAAGTGATATAATATGCCCCCAAACTTGGTGTTGCCACACAGAATTTACTAAAAATAATGGGTTAGTTCTGATAAAGTTAGTTAGGTGATGGAATAACTATTTTTTTTAAAGTTTTTTTTCTTGGTAACTTCAGTTAGTATCAGTGGAACATTAAATACTGGTTTAAACTTGACTAGAAGCATAATTACATGAATCTGCTCACAGCTGTATAGTGTTATTATAGTGGCTATGACAACTTTATTACAATTTTTGTTCAGTAGCATCATTTTTCTTTTGACACTTCTGTTCAATTTTAATTTCAGGATAAAAAAATACCATTTGACTGTGTCATTTCAGAGGTGAAGTTAATACCAACTCTTAAAGTAAATTCTTGGCAAAGCTGGTCCTGGCTGAAACAAATGATTCCCTCCTGCCAGCTGTTTTGGTTAGTTTAACTACATCTTTAAATGTATGTTTTGTAGTTGTTATAATACTAGTTAGTAGTAACCTAAATGACTAAATATGAGACATTTCACCTGGCACAGACATAGTAGCATAGATTTTTAGAGGCTTAGTTTTATCCATTGGACACACTGAACTGAAAATGTAGAAAGAAATCAAGTAATTACAGTGAACCATAATTTAGTCAATGGGACTCTAGTTCAGAGAGCTCTCTATTTCCCCTATTCTTATTCACAGGTTTAGTTTATTTCATTTGTGAATGAACTTCATTGCTGACTGAATGATAGCTAGGGCACAGGCTCTGCCATTATGTAAGAGGAAGTGATTAGACTGTTGATACTATCTTTATTACAAACGCATGAAACTTAGCACTTCTTGCTTGCAGGTTATCCAAAATGCTTTCATTTTTAATGTTCTACCAAGTAAATTTTATCTGAGTATGCTTTTCATTTTGAGTTTGAGATGAGAAACTCAGACTAGGAAATCAGTTGGGGTGAAAATAGTCATAAAAAGATCATGTTTGTAACCTAAGTTACATAGGCAGTTGGTCTACAAGTGGAAAAGGGATCTTATTCAGAGAAAATCTGGTGATAGATGGACCACAGCCAGAAGCACTGACTACATCAGTTCATGGAGGAGCTATAAGAATTGTCTATGGGTGGAGTATTTTCTTTTAACCAGTTCTGCCCCCACCTCTCCCCTGTAAGTATATATATGCAGTGAGATTTGTTCTCAAGTGACTAGGAAAGGGACTTTCTTCTACTAGCAGCTTTGGGAGTCATCCTTCTGGCTTGTAGTTTTAGCCCAGAAAAAAAAGAGTCCTAATACAGCTGTTTTGTTTGCAGGTGTGATGTTTTATATAATTGTTTGCATCCATATTTGGATTGTTTGCATCCAAATGTTGGCCCTAATGAAGGTCCTGCCATTAGGCCATAAACCTCTTCCTTCTCCAACTGCTATCCTCAAATGGTCCTCAGGTGCCCATATGTCTACATCAATATAGGGATATGTAGTATGTGTGTGTGTGTGTGTGTGTGATTGTTTGCACTTCCTTTCCCAGCCATTTTGGTACAGAATGACATTATGTGTAACTACACTGCTCACAAACATCCCTAGGATGATACACTCAAACTGCTTGGAGGTTTGGTTATGCAAAGGTTATATGGGTGCCAGTGGTCTAAGGTTTGTGTTGCATAGATTGCTCCAAAACTAACTCTCTCATGAAACTGCTACTTCTTCTTTTTTTTCCCCCGCAGCATGTTTCAGTATTTTTAATTACTGTTTTAGCTGGGGGTGAAAAAATAAAAATGAAGCATTGGAGAGGAAGGCTACAGATATACACCAGACTTTCACATCATTACCAAGTTTAAGCTCTTTTTAAATCATTACCAAGGTTAATTTATGATGGGGGGTAGGGCGGAGACATGGAGGAAAATGTCTGTGTGTGTTGCTTCCTATTTTTTAACTGAATGTGTTAATCTATTTATTTCTATTAACAGAGAATTTTCATAGAGTGAGCTGTTGAGTGACATCTTATGGAAGAGTGGTTAGGATCAGTACTGATTAACACCTGTCCTCATTACCTCTTACAGAAAGTAGTATGTATAATGAGAAAGTCTTCTGATAGTTTTAAATTAGCAGGAATTGCCAACACAAGGAAGAGAAACTTGTTAGGGTGAAGGACGTGGTTTACACCCAATTTGCAAGTTATATAATTAAAGCACCTTTATTTAATCATATTTTAAGACTATACATTTTCACTTCTAATTATCAAGGGATGATAGTTAGCAAATAGAGCAGAACTGAGTAATGATCAGGTAACTGATCCTGGGGTACAAGCAAGCTCTTTTGCTCATCAGGTCCATGCCTCTGCTTCCTCTAACGGGTTCCTGATTGATGTTTCTTTTTTTAAGGAGGTCTGTGCTGCATCATTATACCTTTTAATCTTTGTACATACATGTATTGTATTTTATGTGAACTTCCCTTTTGGTCCATTTAGGAGTCTTTGTTATCTATTCATTATCTGACTCTATTTATTTCCTATGTAATTTGTAGAAACAATCTGATGATTTATCATTCCAGGAACTATCCATTTCTGTAGTGATTGAGTGATGTTCTTTTATCTTATCTTTGCTTTGCAGAATGTGTGCTATCCCAAAGGTAGCAAGATCTATGGCTATAAACACTTGGGTTTTATGGGAGTCTTGTTTGGCTTAACTAAGAGTCCTTTAAACATGTAGCTTCCATAAACATAAAATATCTAAGCAGCTTCTAATCATTTGTTATCCAACAAACTGAAGGGGTCTTTAATTTGAAAGGCAGACCGAATTGGGATGAATTATATCCAGGGATCTCCAGGCTTGAACAAAAATAGGCATAAAACCAAGGCATAACATGACAGAAAATGGCTTATATCCTTAAAACGAAAGATGTGTGTATTTCTGGTATGGTATGCACAGAAGAACATGCATGCCTCTGGAAACCAAGCTCACCTATTCATGGAAGATGTTGTATGAAAGGCAGCCAGAAGAAATAGTATACTCCAAATAAAGTGCCAGAGCAGGCAGTTTTGGATCACTTTTCGTGCAGGGCAATGCTCATGTAGCAAGGCTGCTTGAGTAGGTAGGAGCAGGACAAGAGTTGTATCAATACATTTGGGCATCTATGGCAGCGACTGAATTTTAGAAATGCTGAAAACACAGGCTCCCATTAAATTCTCTGAACGTTTGAAAATGGAGCTTCTGAATTAGGGTGTTGTTACACATCACACTTGGAGCATACGAAATCTGTGCAATGTTATGTAGTCTTGGAGTTAAAATGTGCTCTGAGCAGTTGCACTTTATGGCTTAATTCCATCTCTGACCTGCACAGCTCTCACTTGCCACTAGAGGGCTGGTGAGCCAGGACATAGCTAGGAGCCAGAAAACCAGAGATGTATTCTTGCTCTGGGCTGGGATGGGGATGGGGTGCTCTGGGTGTTGGAGTGGGGGATTGCAGTGGTGGCAGCATGGAGCTAGGAAGCAGAGAAGCATGAAGGCAAAAAGGCTATGGGATAGGGTGGGGATGGGAGAGGGATATGCCAACCTGATCCCACCACCCCCAGCCTTCTCCAGGGAGGGTTCCATGTTTCGCCCACAGCTAGGTGAAAGACAGGGAACCCTCACCACTCACCCCTGAATGTTAGGATGGGAATGGGGAAAGAGAGGAGGAAAGGAACAGCTCCGATCAAACCATCTGGCCAGGAGAAGGCTGGTGGTGCTTGGGGGAAATAGGGCCAGGCAGTATAGGAAAATTCCAGTGAACCTTGAGTAACCACAGTTAACTAAAGTTTTCCCTGGGTTTTACCCAATTTCAGGCAAAAGGTTCAGCTCTCTCCAAGGAAGGTTGAGGGGGCTGGGATTGGGTCATCAAGGGTTGGCAGGGGGCTCCCCACAGCCCAGCTCTTTCCCATGACCCCCAACCTCAAGATAGGAATATTAGGGGCCTGTGGAAGGACCCCGCTGCCCCTGTGCCCCCATAGTTATCCACGCTCTGACTCCATGTTCATGCCTTCCCAACCCAGCTCTCAGCACTGGCAAGTCCCTGTCTGCTCTCAAGTACTACCCAGGGGCAGTAGTGCTCAGGGTGGGGGGTAGATCATCCATAGAGTTGGAGTGGATGGGGCTGGAAGCAGTTCATTCTGGGATTCCTGAGGCCCCAAATTGTTCACCTTATCTCCCTGGGAGCAGACTGCCATTACCGCAACAGATGCTGGTAGCATGACTCATTAACCCTTGCCTGAAGCAGTGTAAATCTGAGATGCTCAGAGAGCACTTAACATGAGTTTTCCCTTGTTAACACATGGATGCTTTAAGTGCTATTAGCATGTCATAAGAGTAACGTGTAACAAAGCCTTTAGATTCACTTGTGTGTGCCTAAAGCTGGGGTGGAAGTGAAGAGTACACTTGATTAGCACCCTTTAAGTTTCTGCAGTTGATGTGGCTCCAGCTCTTTCAGTGCCTACCCAAAGTTGCCTCCTCCTGACACATCCAGGAGCCAAAATCTCCCTTTTAAAAATTATCCTCCCACTTAAGTTTTAAAAAAGTAGTGGTCAATCTTCTGGCCCCATGCGCTGGATGAGTGGTGCAGGGCTGGTCCACAAGGCAATTAGAATAGGTGGGATCAGTCTGTGGGCCAGATCCAGTATGAGATTGGTCTGAGATTGGTCTGTTGGTGCAATTTTGTATGCCAGCCTAGCCCCACATGCATGTTCTGGGCAAGGAGTAACTGGGTGTGTTGGCCCAGCCTCAGGTGCTGCATCCAGCCCTGGAACAAATCTATCTCACATGTCCATGTCATCCAGCTCACAGGGCTCCTCATGGGACTGGCAATTTGGGGCAGGGAGGCAGCCTTAATAGCCATGGGTCTGGAAGCTATGGCCATTAAGGCTGCCACCACTCCCCCTACTGCTAAAGTTCTGGCCCTGTGGGGAGACTAGTGGGCTAGATGACACAGCCCTATGGACTGGATTTGGCCTGTGGGCTGGAGGTTGAACACCACTGTTTTAAAACTCCAAGTAGACTTATAAATAGATTATAATGCTCTTAAATGCATAGGAATGATATATAGTACTAAAGACCATCTTGAAGTAGCCTGAAAGAAACTGGGGACCATTATAAACTCATACCTCTCTTTTCACATTTTAAAAAATAGTAACACAATGGATAGCATACATAGGTCTTTTTCCTAAGAAAGTATTTCCTGAGAGACCCTGAATGTACCATTTGACCATTTACAGGAAGCTGTACTTTACTAAGAGCACAGAGCCAAAGAAATAAAGGTTACACAAATATTCAAAAAATGTCATATCTATCTTTTTCTACCCAGGATAAGACTTGATCAAATTACACAAGGATCTAAATATAAAAGGTAGACAAAATTAACATTTTAAATGTTTGCTTTAAAATACTGGAATTTACACTTCTGTGATTTAAAGGAGCTTTGCTATGGTACATTTCCTCCTTATTTCATTACCTTGGGTTTTATAAAAGTTGAGAGACAGGGTTGACAATGTAATATAATATCATTTATTAGCATAAGCAGTCCTTAATCATAGGGCTCTCTGATAATTCACATGACCCCCCACATTCATTATTTTTCACAAAGCTGTGTCTTACTGTTGCAATCAAAAGAGCATATAAGGGAACCATGCTGTTCCCAGAAAAAGACGCATCACTTATTGTCTTATTAAATCCTTTCATATATTCTGGCAAGAAACCAACATTTCAATAGATGTTGTGTATATGCTACTGGCAGAGATTAAAAATTAGACCCTAATACTAGGGACAGAAATTACACATAAACCAGTATAGGTGATCAGAAACCAGTTGAAATCTGATGCACAATAGAAGTTCAGTGCACACGTACCACTTTCAAAATTGTCGGGGAAAACCGAAGGATCGGGCCCCAAGGTCACGGTGGGCCGGGGTGGCAATTAGATACGGACAGGTGGGATTAGCGG
>NW_017728943.1:43677229-43711172 GCF_001723895.1 Crocodylus porosus
CCAATGCTTTTGTGACCTGATCATAAAAGGCAATCAGGTTGGTCTGACATGACCTGCCCCTAATGAAACCGTGCTGGTTGCCCTTGAGCATCATCCCTGAAGCCGGCCCATCACAGATGTGCTTCTTGAGGATCTTCTCAAAGAGTTTCCCTAGGATTGAGGTAAGACTGATGGGCCTATAGTTGCCCCGGTCCTCCCTCCTCCCTTTTTTAAAGATGGGGACCACGCTGGCTATCTTCCAATCATCTGGCACCTGGCCTGAGCACCACGAGTGCTCGTAAAGCCATGCCAGTGGCCCTGCAATAACCCCTACTAGCTCCCTCAGCACCCTGGGGTGGAGAGCATCTGGACCTGCTGATTTGAACACATCCAACCCCTCCAGAAGCTCTCTAACCTGGTCCTCCCCAACCTGAGGTCTGGAGGCGTTCCCCTTGAGTCAGTCTTGCATCGCGGTGGGGAAGGCTCACTCCCTGCACAAGAAAATGGAGGTGAAGAATTGGTTAAAGAGGTCTGCTTTCTCCTCTGGTGCAACCACCAGATTGCCCAGAGTATCTTGCAGGGGCCCCACATTTCCCAGTGCTTTCTTCATCCTCCCTGTATATTTGAAAATGGACTTTTTATTATCTTTGATCTTGGATGCTAGTCCTAACTCTATATCTGCCTTAGCTTTCCTGACAGCCCCCCTACACGCCCAAGCAGAGGAGGTATACTCCTCTTTGGAGATAGCACCCCTCTTCCACCGGGTTTACGCCGCCTTTTTGGCAATCAGGCATTCCCGGACTCCCTTGGTGAGCCAGGGGGGCTTTTGGGCACTCCTTCCCCCCTTGCTTCTTGTTGGGATGGACTCCCCTTGGGCCCTGAGTATCAATCTCTTTAAGGAACGACCACTCATCTTGGGCACTGAGTTCCCCTGCCCTCGAGAACCCCAGTGCCTCTCCCACTAATCTCAACTCATTGAAGTTGGCCCTCTGGAAGTCTAGGGCTACTGCCTTGCTGCTGGCCCTTGACACCTTGAGCTGGATGGTGAATTCCAGCAAGCGATGATCGCTATCACCCAGGAAGTCAACAACCTGGAGGCCCCTTACCAGGTCGTCGCCTGTGGCCAGGACCAGGTCCAACAGGGCATTTCCTCTGCTGGGACTGTGCACCCCCTGAATTAAGTGCAGGTCCTGTATCTCGGCCACGAACCTCCTGGAATGGTCCAACCTGGCTTACTGTTCCTCCCAGCAGATGTCCAGGTGATTTAAATCACCCATGACAACTACATCCCTTGCCTTAAGTGCTTCTGCAAGCTGGCCCAAAAATTCCCGGTCTAGCTCCTCCCCTTGGCTGGGGGGTCTGTAGTAGACCCCCACTGTTAAATCCCTCTCCCCACAGCCCCCTTGTATCTTGACCCAGCGCACTTCAGCTTGCCCCTCTGACCCCATTCTGCTGGCAGAGAATGTGTATTGCTCCTTGACATAAAGCACCACACCTCCATCTTTCCGTCCTTCTCTCCTCCATCCCCCAGCTTCTTGCCTGGGACGTTGCAGGTGTGTGGTTGCGTTTACAGAATCAAAAGTGAATGTCTGTTCACTTGCTCATCAGTTCAATCTATGCAGCCTCAACTAATCTGTAAAGATTTAATTGATTCAACCTTGGACTTCGTGACTGTCTGTACTTAGCCTAAAGGACTCCTTCCTGACTAGTGAATGTCAAATCGTTTCCATAGTGTGATAGTTCTATTTTAACAAATGACATGGTAGGCAAGGCAAGATACTGGTCAAATGCATGTTTTATTTGAAGAAATGTCACATACTATGAAATCCCTATCATAAAGACACTGCTTGGATCTTCACTCCAGTCATGGAAATGATGAAAGCATACATTGATATTTTCTCTTTTGTGCTAGTTCAGACTGGCATTAGCATGCTGAACCTTTTTTCCTTGAAAAGACAATGCAAGGGTAATATTAAATCTGAACTCCCCTTGTAGAAGCTGTCCAGACCCATAGATGTTCTCAAAAAATAGTCATGTGGGGTGTGATATCATTTTTGCAATACTCAAGGTACAACCTTCTTTTACTAACTTGGTGTATACTGTCATGGGCAGCTTTTGTGCAGAGCACAGCTAGGTATGTTTGGCCAAGCACCCTGAGCTGACCATTTTTACTGTTCAGGGTCCTCGCCTCTGCTGCAACTGAGTTAAATCCCTAGCACCACCATGACCCTGGGCTTATAAGAGATGCAAAAGAAACAGAGTTAAACGAATAAACTGCCACTTAGCTTTTCACTGGTTTTATGTCTCCGGCTTGCTAGGCTTTTCCTAGCAGGCTTCACTTGCCTCTAGCCTCTTATCTTTCAGAGGCTTTGAAGGCCTGCAGGTAGTGTTGCCAGGTATAGAATTAGTATTATATTTGTACAATAATTTCAACCCTTGTACAATATATGATCAATAATAGTAAAAAGTGTTTTACATGTATGATAATTTTGAGGCAGTTAATTGATGCAGTATATGCAAAACCCCAGTCATTCTCAGGGATTTTTAACTGACTCGGGCTTGCTGTCAGCATTTTCTTATGACAGCTTGCCTCAAAATAAAGAAATGCTTCAACTTTGATGACCCAGTTCTCACTCACTCTGTAACTCTAACTAGAGAGTTACAGTGAGCAATATAAAGTAAATAAGAAGACAGCTTATTTGCATACTTATTTACATGTTTTTTCAGTGCATGATAATTTTTCAGCAAATACAATAATTTTGAGCTTCCAATACGATAATTTCATATTTAAGGCCTGGCAATGCTGCCAGCAGGGCTTGTGCAAGCAAATAAACAAACAAAAGAGAAGCCTTGCTCACAGCCCCTCTCTGTGGCTGCTTGACCTTGGCTAACCCCAGGCTCCAGGCAGCTTTGCTCTCTGCTGGTGCAGCTTCCTCACTGTCTTTTATTTTCCACCCTGCTGGTCCACGTGGCCAGCTGTCCCTCATTCCTCAAATCTGGGTTAGCTCCCTTGCTGGGAGGCTTGCTGTGTTCCTGAACCTGGGTCCTCAGCCTCTAATGTGTCCCTCCAGCTTTGGGGTGGGTAATGGGGAATGCGTTCAGGGTGTGGGGCTGCTTGGGCTTCTCCACACACATAGTAACAGGGTCAGGCCCTGTTACGCTTGGGTCACTGTTTTTGCTTAAATTAGGGTGCAGTGGTCTATTTGCCTGGTGGGTAGACAAGTCAAAAGCATAGTTAGGAGATTACTTGCATTGCAATGTATAAAACCAACATTTTGGTGAGTGGAAGGACAAAAAATGGAGAATTCTCAAGATCAAAATTAGATCTGGCTAAATACTTAATACTGAATGAATGGATAATCATGGAATAAATATTAATTCACTTGACTTCTGTTCAGGGCTATTTTGAGTGTACTTTTAGTAGCAAACACAGTTACTGGTTGGGATGTTAATAAAACCAGAGAGTTTTAAGAGAATATGTTTAAAGTAAATTTCACTCTTAAGCAAGGCTGGAAAGTTTTCAGAATGGAGTGGAAAAAGGAAGCAGAAGGCATTCATTCTAGGAGCTCCATAGCCAGGAGGGTGGGGTGGGGTGGGAGGATTGGGGCCCTTCCACCTCAGTGGGGGCTCCAATACACCTGCCCCATCCTCCAGCAGTGGCTGAAAAACCCTCAGACTGAACTCCCTCCACTCCCTTTCCCCATTCCCATTTTCCAAACAGCAACAGGCTACCGAGCAGGCAGACACAAGTTACAGATGATGCTGTTTTAGAATGTCTTCATCTGACCCCTCTTGTGGTGTGGGTTCAGATTTTCACCAGATCAGCCTTTGTTTTAAGCTGCCTGCAGCTTTGCAGTTGTGTTTGGTCATAGCTATAGACTGCTTTCTGTGGCTAGACGGGGAGAACACTATCACTTTTATATGCACCCTTGTCAAAGTGAAAAGGTAGAACACTTTCTTGGAAGACTTTAAGAACTATCTGCCTCTTGGTGAAGGATGCATGCTCTAAATACAATGCTTATATAATACGTGCTTAATGCAAAAACACTGAAAACAATATCAAAATATCCAGTGATTAGTTCTGAATCAGGGGCTAGCTTATCTCTACCACATTGTTAGTTGGACCTCAGCATGCTGTCATGATATTTCCCTCACTGCTGTTTCTTGTTCTAGCAGAAAGCTAAAAGAGTAGACTATGACTGCATGCAGATGTTATTTTCTACCTGAAGAAATTTTCTTCTGGTAGAAAAATAGCCTGGGAGTTGCATTGTACAGAGGTTTCTCTAGCCTCATGGCTGGGGAACTTCACAGGTAAGCTCTCCTGTCAGGGGGCACTAGAAGGCAGGCTGTCAAACCCAGTTCTTAGGGGAGCCCACTTATTGACAGAGTAGGTTGCAGACTGTCAAATGGCAGCTAGATGCTGCTGAAAAGCAGTAGCTGCCACAGAGAGCCCTGGGAAAGTTCAACCCTATCCCACCAATCAGCTGATTGGCAGGAGGGGGGCATTTTCACATGGTGGGAACCCTTCTTGTGAGGGCACTTTGGAACCCCATCTGATGTTAACCTGCAGGGTGGGAGCATTTTGCTGCAACAGCAAGGCTCCCAAGACTTGCCACTGTGGCACAGCAGCCTGCCTCATTCCACTCTGCTCCAGGTCAGCTGGGCAGTAAGGGGAAACTGGTGGGCCTGGGATCTGGGCCTGAAGAAAGCCTCCACATGCCAGGCTCCAGGGCCTTCCAGCTTTTAAATCACTGGCCTCACCACTCTGCTGAGAAGCAGTGGGGAAAGGGGAAGCTGGAAGGCTGGAAGCCAAGCTTGGGAGGTTTTCCCTAAGCCTGGCTCTCAGTCCCTCCAGCTTTTAAACTGCTGCCCCTGACACTCAGCTGAGGCACCAAAGGGAAGCCAGCATGGCTGACAACCAGGCTTTCAAGTCTGGTTTACCACCCCAACTGCTAAGCTGACCATGGTTGGAAGGGAGCTGAAGGCAGGCAGCACTACCTGAATTCAGTGACTGGGAGCTGAGCAGAAGCAGCAGGATAGCAAAGCCCCTGCCTGCTTCTCACACCAGGAACTCCAGTGGAAGAAGGAGGCAGGGAGCAGCTAGGACTGCTTCTCTCTTTGCCACCTTCTCCTCATCTCCTCATCTTCCCCTTGTCTTCTTCAGACTGGGGTGACCCAGGTCTCAGGAAGAAACAGGAGCCTTTCCCCCAGCTCCACTCCTCTTGGTGCCCAGGAAGAGGTAAGCCAGGGAAACATGTATAGATATTAACCCTGGCAGGAGAAAGCCAGGAGTAATTTAACCCTAGTTAGTTTCCTCTATTCTTCTTCTTCTGTATTGGCCATTTTTGCTCTGGGCATAAAAGCTTGAATGTCTACACAATTTTGGGTTCTACCAGGAGAATAAAAATGTTCCTGGTAGAAACTGAATATCTCTATGTGGCCTATATATAAAAATGGTAGACTACATATAATATACTCTACAAGTGTAACTCTGGCACAGTGCTACCCACACGCCACATCCAAGAGTTGGAATCCTGGGGTGCCTAGTAGTATAAGCTTCACTTGGCTCTCCTAGAAGCTGAAACAGGGCTTTCTGGCAGGGAGGGCCCTTTTTACATTTACAAACCCTTAAACCCACCGGTACAATTACTTACAAATATTTAATTCTATACAGATTGACATTATAACAGAATTATACAGACTAATTATATACAGAATGAGATATAACTAAAGCAGATACAAATTACAAATTGCTACCAAGTTAACTCTATAGCCACAAAAGGATACGGTGGTACAAAGATAATCACTTGGGTGCCTATGGGGTTCACAGACTGATAACTTCTCAGGTGTGATATAGGGTAAAGGGGAAATATAAAGAATAATTAGATGTTGAAGCACTAATAAATAAATTGGTTAATATTTACAACATGAGCTATTGGATACTTATTTACAAACACTACTAATGACCTTTATGCACAATGAATTTACACACAATCCCCAGATCCTCCCACCGCACCATGGCTGGGATCCTCCCACGTCGGCCCAGGCATCACCACCTTGATGGCAGCTGTTCCCACTTACGGGTCCCTGCAACACACAATGTACGTTGCTGCATCCCATGGCCTCTGCACAGTGGGCCATGCAGCTCAGGCTGCAGGCTAAAGTAGATGCACTTCTCCCATAGGTGAACACACAGGTGTACTGGGTTTAGCTCCTGCAGCCTGCGCCCTCTCTCTGGGTCACAAAAACAGCGATGAACTGGAGCTATTTCCCTAAGTCTTGCCTCCACTTGTCTGAGCACTGAGACATGCTGGGCTGGGCTTCTAGAGCTGCCCACCCCTTGCTTGAATTACACACACACACACACACACAACCCCTTACTTGAATTACACACACACATGCGCATGCACGCACACGCACACACACACACGGAATGAGCCTGCTCCCTCCAAAGCCCTGGCTTGAATCCTGGGGCTGTGAGTGCTCCTTTGACCTGTCAGCAGCTCCACACAGCTCCAGCAGGCTCCAGGGGAAGAGAGGCGAGTCAGTGCGGTTGGGCTTGCACAGCCCACTCCCCACAGTACATACCCTTCTCTCCCCACTCCCCCATCCCCCACCATCAGGGAAAAATTCCCACTTTTAAAGAAACCCCCACAGCCAGTCCTGAGGCTGGGATTTCTGTGGGCTCTCCCTAACCATCCCTCTCTAATTTCCAATCCCTGGCTGGGATTTTTCCAATATTTCCCTGTACCAAGATGTCCCTGTCCAGAACAGCCTCATTTTGTCCTGAGTGCAGGATCCCCGTTGGGACAAATTTCCTTTGCCCTAATACAATGTCTCCAAAAAGACAAGCCTTATCATGGGACATCTTCTGATCAGGCAACCCTTTAATGTCTGTTACATAAGTATAAAAACAAAGAATATGGGGAGAAAAATGCCATGCATACCTTTTTCAAATCTTTACTTGCCTCTGAATATTGCATGAAGGGTCTTCTCAGTCCTACCTAATCCAGACTGGTACTCCAGTCACTAAAAGAGTTAGTTTATGTCAAAAGGGCATTATACATAGAAAGAACAGGCCTCAAAAGTAAGACTGAAAGTGAACTAAATGGCCATTAAGGTCTCTTCCAGGCTTATAATTCTAAGATAAAAAAACAAAAATGTATTCCAGATTGTGATGGCACCATAATGGGAAAAGAATCTGTAATTAAACTTTACATGACCATAAAGAGTTAAAGAAATGAACAGAGGAAGGAGTGAGGTTCTGATATTTGAAAGAACAGCTGCATCTGACTGACAGCCCAGTCAAAGTTATTGTGTAAGTCAGAACATTTTCAACAGTGATATTTCCAAGATTATATACTATTTCTACAACAGAACTGAGTGATGACAACCTGTGGAGCATGTTAACTTAAAACATCAATGTTTAGACACCTTCTAAAGAGCAGTTCATGTACCTAAAATGTCACTACTTCATATTCAACTTGAAGGAGAGAGGACTTGTTCACACTACTGGATCTCATTTGTTTCTTCTATCATATCTTCTTATGAATGGAGTATAAAAATTGAGGGGAAATCCAAAGATGAGAGCTCTAAGAGAATTTCAAATTTTTATATCAACTATCTCCAAAAGCTATTGATGGTGTTATAATTAGAGTCCTTAAATATAGTCATAATCATACATTAATAATCAATGTTCATAATCATAATCAAACAAGCTTTTCAGGGAAAACATGTGAATATTTGTTTTAGAATTTGCAAGTGATAGTGACAGCCAGTGGATGGCATGGATTATAATGGGACTATTTTAGCTAATGTTAGCTAACAATAACACCAGCTGAGGCTCTGTCCTTAATAGGCTTGTTCAATATGTGTTTGACATTTAAAAAACAACCCCAGCAGTCTCCTTTCCTCGTCTTCTATGTGGCTGTTTTCCTTTTATCTGGTCTCTGCCCCCTGTCTTTTTTCTCTTCTCCCTGTGTTCCAGCCAGAGTCATAACTCACTTGTACACCCTAGGCATTACTGTGCTGCCCCACACTTACCTGCTGCAGTTCTGGCAGTGAGGAGGGAGGAGCAACGTTCACAGTGGAGCCATAGCCATAGTTT
This sequence comes from Crocodylus porosus, assembly GCF_001723895.1. Taxonomy (NCBI): domain Eukaryota; kingdom Metazoa; phylum Chordata; order Crocodylia; family Crocodylidae; genus Crocodylus; species Crocodylus porosus. The sequence goes on from NW_017728943.1 coordinate 43,685,316, forward strand.
CACTGCTAGAAGAGATGTCATTTCCTCCTTTTACTTCTGACACATGTCAAGTAACCAAAAAAACCCCCCACCAGTTTTCAAAAGCAAAAAATGGAGATGACATCATCCCTCCAGCTCCTGTACTATGCATCACCATCACTTCTTTGCTGTCCCTGGAGCTAGAGCTGGTCAGGTGCTGGGTGTAGGAAAGATTGGGGGTGAAGACAGGAGGGTGAAGCATGTCCATAGCCCATCTCCCCATTAGTGCCTGGGGCTCGTCTCCATTTTCCCACTTATTGTTATACTACTGATTTCAGCAAAAGCTTGATCCTGCTACTCTCTGTTTCTTACATTGTTCTGTGCTGCTCCTCTACTCTTTTATGCACTGCACGTGTTGCAGCAAAACGAACTGCACTAAAATCAAGATCTAGTCACCGTGTGTTGCTGCTGTTATAGTGTGTGTATATATATTCAATGGTTTAACAAAAGGACAAGGGTGAGACTCATCAGTATGTCACAAAGCAAAGCCCTTCTAGGAGAGTAAGCTTATAATACTTGGGGTGACAAAATGGAAGTGTTGTTTTCCATCTTATAAGTAATACAGAGGAAGGTTTTTTCGGGTTCTCCTTTATGTGACAGGAAGGAAAAGTACAGACAGGCAAAAAAAAAAAAGAAAAGAAAAAGGACAAGGTGCATCTTGCTGCATGATCCAGGGAGCAGCTGGAGGATAGCAAGCAGTCCATCATAATGATGGTGTTGGTGAGCTGGCAGAAACCACCGTGGCAATCAAATGTGCTTAAAACACAAATAATGTAGTTTGTTTGGAAGCATAGTCTCAGGTGTATTTCTTTATAGCTGTGGGGAAAATAAGTTCAATACCACTGTGATGGTTATACATATTCAGGTTCTCAACTAGTTGGGATTTAATTTGGAAGCTGCTCACCTCTCTAGCCACTCCAGTTTTCCTGTTATATTCTCTGACTGACTTTTCCTTAGTGCCCAAAAAGTTTGTTTTGTATGCTACATAGTGCTCCTCAAATGCAGCAGAAATTTCTGCAATCCAAAAAGCTTCCCAGTGTGTAGATCCTGCAGCTGCATGGGCAAAGCCACCTATGTTCTGCAGCTGCTGTGGACTTAATATTACATATGCATGTGCCGCAGTGCTTTGAAAAGTGCCCGGTGCTGCGGCACATACAATTATATAAGCGGCAAAATGCACGTCAGCACACAGAAAATGGTGGCAGTCCACTTTTGAACTAAAACCTTGACAGTGTTTTAGTTCAAAATCCCACCACCACTATTTTCTGCGCACTGACGCACATTTCACCACTTATGCAACTGCATGCGACACAGCACGGTGTGAGTCAGCTGGTGTACAGAGCAGACTTGATTATTCAATTCTGCTAAGATGCACCAGATCTCCAGTACATTAGAGAAAGAAAATGTATGTGTATAAACGCCCAATGACTCCACCTGTACTACAGTGGAAGTCATCTAGTACAGGTAGGTCTGTAAGGGCCTGATCCAGTTCCCCAGAAGGTTCGTGGAAGATTCTATTAACAAGAACAGGATTTGAAAGATTCTTTGTAGATCTTTTTCTTTACTGTGTCTGTGTGCATGCACAGGATGTCATCTCTCTGTTTAAAAAAGAACCCCAACATGTGAAGATTTGCAGGCTGCTTTGCCATGAACTTCAATGGGTTTGAGCTAGGCCCTTATTCAAGAACTAAAGTTTTGATGTACCAAAAACTTTCTTAGCATAATTTGTTATTTCCCAGGCCTTGGGCAACAATAACTTGCCTTTGTGAGGAGTGCTGATCTTGCAGAGGTTTTACAGTTGGCATTACCTTTATAATTTGCATGCATTAATACACTGTAACTCTACTTGCCTGCTGGTTGGAGAGTACCTTTAGCCCTCTAAGTAGAAAGTCTCTTCTGATTCAAAGTAGTTGTCGATCATAGGTGCTATAGAACTTACGTACCTTACAAGATGATGTCATCTTCTTTTGTTTTGTAGGGGGAAAGGGGTCATATACTATCCCTTTTTAACCCCTCCCACTTGAAATGATCTCACCTGCCACAACTCTGATGTTCAATAATGATGTTTTTACTATTTTCTTTGGTTGCATGGGAGGATGTTCAAAAAACAAAGAAACGCACAAGGAGAAGAAAATAGGCCCTGTCAGGCACAGCACCACGACACAGTTATGGCGAAATATGGGGCTCCACTATCCCCTACAGCCCTTCCTTCACCACCTTGACCCCGTGAATCTTTTCAGGGTAAAACAAAGTTCAATAAACAAAGAAAATAAAAATATTTTTATTTCCTGTTTCTGTGACTTCCAGAAACTTCTAGTTCCCTTGTCCTTTATTTTAAACAGTTTTAGCCCTGTTGCAATTCTTTTACCCTAGTCCCTGAGGCTGGTAGATTCCCAGCCTTCAATTCCCCAGTTTCTGTGTCCCTCACCAAGTCCTAGCCCAGGGTTTCTAGAGTTGCCACGTTGCTCCATGTATAGCTCTTCCCCTCCTGTTCACTGCAGGGGTTTCCCATGCAAGAATGTCCCTTCTCTCTTTTCCCCAGTTGTGGATCCCCAAGGGGGTTCCACCCCTCTGCCACGGGCTTTCCCTCCCCGGCTCCCAGCTCTGGGTTGGGTTCTCTCTCACCCGCACTGTCCTGTCATTCTCCAGGTATGTCCAGCCCCTCTATGCTGGACTCCTTCTCTCTGGTTCCAACCCGAGGTTGTCCGGGCCTGTCCCACTGCTCTCCACTCGGCTCCCCCCTCCAGCTTGTCCCAGAGCCTCCCTGGGTGTGTCTCGCCCCTCCAAGATTGGCTCCCTCCCTCTGGCTTGGGGTGGAGCCTCTCTGGGCATGTCCCTCCCCTCCCATTCTGGCTCCCTTGCTCGGAGTGGATTGGTCCTCTCTTCCCTGCCAGAAGTCTGATCCTCCTCATTGTCTCTCCCTGTCCGGCATCAGCTGTTTCTTTTCTCTCCTCAGGTAAGTATGGAGTGAGAGGGAGAGGATTTGGTTCTCTGGGCATTTCCCTCACCCAGTCCTTCTCCCTCTCACAGTATTGTATACAAGATTATTTCAGAATATGGCGTAACCCATCCTGACATTGTTTTAAACAGAAGTATTTTAAATATTCATTTAACTAAGATAGATGCATGATAGTTAGTTGAATGAAATGGACACAAAAGTGAACATAACCTTTTTGGGAGGCCACACTACCCTCTAAAGTTTAAAAATAGGTTTAATCCTCGTGGTCCATTTCTGTTATCCTGCTGTGAAATCAAAACTATTGTTCCTCCAAGCTGTTCTATCTGAAAAGGGTAGATGGCTGAAAATGTGCCCAGGCCAATCTGTGTTGTTTTCAAAAGACGAAGGATTTAAGCTTATAGAGCTTGTTTATTCAGAGAGCAGTACTCTGCCTACAGTTCTGCTCCCTTCTGCTGTCCCCGGGCAAATGTAATAACTTCTATCTAACACTCTTAAAGGTACCCACACAGCTTCTACCTGAGCTTAAGTGGAAAAATCATTTAGCAGGGTATAACAAAACACAGTTAAGTCAATACAAAACAATAGCTGTCTGTTTTAATAAGAAGCCAGGGTAGATTTGTGCTTTAGCTACACCAGAGATGCATACGCTTTCATAAGCAATAGTTTGCTTCATCATCTGTAGATCATTTCTCCTGTGTTAGCTTGAGAGGTCTCTTCTTGTTTACTGTTTCTTTAGACATGGACTTGCTTAGGGAGAGATGAATATCATAAAGTGTAAAGTTATCTTATCAATAAGGAGGAAATAAGCAACTACTTAATTTCCCAAACTGCCCTTTTTGTGGAATTATTCCTATAGTTTTCAGGATAAGCTTCTGGAGCACTGTGGATTTCTACTCGGGGGATATAGTTATAATGGGCCAAAATCCATCTGGAATAATCAGTCTGTAAAAGATGCTTTTCAGTGAGAAACCTGTCTGGCTTACCAAGAATGGGTTAAAAGACAAACATTTTCATGATCAAGAATTACCTATAGGAAAAGGATTCCCCTGATGTTTTATCTGGCAGAAAGGTTAAAGTGGCTAGAAGCTGAAGCCAGCACACTTAAAACTTAAATTAAAAACTACATTTTTAGAATGAGGATAACTAATCACTGGACAAAGGAAGAAGTTAAACTCTAAGCCTTGCTAAAAAATAAGTAACCACAAATTGAGCTAAATATAGGAATGTACTGGTCCATATGCAGAAACTCTGGCTGTGAAATCTGATGATGATTTTTTGTTTTGTTTTGTTTTTTTGGTCTGGGAAGGTGCAAAGAACTTTGTTGTCCCTCTCTTTTTCTCTTTACGAATTTCTTTACCCCAATTGCATTTTCTATATATGTGAACCAGTTTCGGTGCTGAAAAATAATGGTTGAGTGTATTGCATCATGTAGCCTCAGTAAAGCCCCCTGGGCCACCTTTCTCAAATATAAGCTAGTGTTCATTTACCTCAGAGATTTTAAAAAAATCAATAAATAGCTATTGTAAAGGCTGGAATATTGAGAACCTCCTTTTTAGCCATTTTTCCTGCCCTGAAACCATCTCATAGATATTCTGTTATGACTGTCATTCAGAAAAGTATTTGTGTCAATAGGAACAGGGGATGCTTGTACACATGGTGAAAATTGCCCTTTTTTGCAATTTAACTGTGTTACACTTTACACATAGGGGTTTTTTGGTGATTTAAATGTCTGTTTTGCAATTCAAAGTAAAACACATCCCAGTGAATTTTAATTTTCATCAACATGGATTAAAATGATGCATCTATTGATCTGCCATACATACATGGAAAATTACTGAATAATGTGTTATGAACCCCTTTGTCCACCAGTTGCCACTGCAATTTTTGGGTAGTGACCCTTTTGTCCAGCAGATGTCGCTTCAATTTTCAGATAGGAGGGAAAGAGGATACCTGCAATTTTTACGTATTTGTGTGTAATGTGTATCTTTGGACACCAGTGTCCAGCAGCCCAGCCATCCTGTCAACAATAGCACCATTACCCTGGTAAGTCACACCCATGCATGTCACCCAATAATCCACCCTTGGTTTCATCAGTTGGTGAGAGGACAGGGGTACATGACTTATGAGGACAGGCTGAGGGAGCTGGGCTTTTTTAGTCTAGAGAAAAGAAGACTGAGAGGGGATTTAATAGCAACTTCAACCACTTGAAGCAGGGTTCAAAAGAGGATGGAGCTGGACTGTTCTCAGTGGCGGCAGATGACAGAACAAGAAGCGATGGTTTCAACTTGCAGCAAGGAAAGTTTAGGTTGGATATTAGGAGAATTTTCTCACTAGGAGGGTAGTAAAACACTGGAACAGGTTTCCCAGAGAGGTGGTAGAAGCTCCATCCTTGGAGGTTTTTAAGACTCAGCTAGACAAAGCTTTGGCTGGGATGATCTAGCTGGGAATGGTCCTGCTTTGAGAGGGATTTGAACTAAATGACCTCCTGAGCTCCCTTCCAACTCTAATTGTCTGTGATTCTATGCTGCACCCAGCACATAGGACCATGAAGCACATAGGACGGTGGCTGTTTAGCATACAGCGGGGTTGGCTGAATAGCTAGGCCTGTTGAATAGAATCTATTAGCGTTATAACTGCCCTGCTATTTATAATTCAATTCTTACATAGCTCAGGTGTCAACAACACTTGCAACTGTTCAGAAGCCTGTCTGTCTGTTGTGCCAACTTTTGCAAGCAACTGAACTGCAGAGTTGGAGGGCGGGCGGGGGGAGCGGGGGAGGAGTGGAGCTTCCCTTGGCCAGGTCACCCAAAGGACCTTTGGGATGGCTGTGCCTTGAATGCTCCCCCCCACAACCCCTGACCACTTTTACACAAAAGTGACTAGCAGGGTTCTGAGAACCCCGTCATGAAACTACAGCAGGTAGAACAGCGAGTACATGACACCCAACCCTGCCTGGCACCTCTGGCTCCCTGCCCCCCAACACCCTGCGCTGCCCAAGGGGTGAGACAGCTGGCCAAAGGAGCCTCCTAAAGGCAGAATATGGGCAATTAGCAGCAAATCAGTAGCAGCTGGCAGAGGGACCAGCAAGGGGGGAGCAGGAAAAACTCGTGGAACCAGTAACTCTGGTGAAAAACTGCAGGTCAGCTTGGGGAGGAGCCAGGAGGATGCCTGCACATGGAAAAAATTAATTAATTTAATATGATGCCTCTTACTTTGGACCTGGAGAGTCTTTTGGACCTAGTCTGTTTGAACCTGGAGAATCCTGTGAGTGGGAGGGGACCATTTGCTCTGAAGAGCAAATGAAAATGCTCTAGGGCACAGCCTTTAGGTGGCCAAGTGGTTCTTAATCCTTTGATGGAACCAGGGGTGGATTATGAGGTGACAATGCCATTGTCAGTAAGCATGCCCTTCGGGATGCCATAGGCAGCAAGGCACAGGGGGGCATCCATGCCAGGGCCATGCCGGGGGGGGGGAGAACAAATAACCATGCTGGCTTCCTGTGGGCAGCTATGGCTTTGGGGGCGGGGTAGGGGGGTTGGGAGTAAGCAGATTACTGGTTTTCTGGCAACCCCTGTTGTATTTGATTACCAAAGAGATCAGTGGGGTAAATTGGTATGTGGCTTCCCCTGCTGTAATTTACTCTGTATTGCACACTTTAATTCGATTTAAAGCCTGTCACTTGTAAACAATGATGTATCAAATTAAAACAAATTGTTTTAATTTTAATAAACCTATTTAATTTAGTGAGAACTAAATGCCATAACATGTACAAGGGTGACTGCAAAAACTTGCTTACCCCTCTTCAGTATGATAAACCAGTGATTCTCAATCACAGTGATGTGGCACCCTAATTACCTTGAGATCCTTTCAAGGGAAGGGTGCCTTGAGATTCTTGTAGCCCATTTCTGTTATCCTGCTGCAAAATCAAACCCATTGTCCCTCCAAGTTGCTCAATCTAAAAAGGGTAGATGGCTGAAAATTTGCCCAGTTCCTTCTACCTGAGTCTAACTGGTAGAATCCTTGAGATACCTTCAAGTATGCTGTGGGATGCCACACAGTGTTAGCACCGTTAGGCTTAGAAGCGTGGTTCACAAGGGGAACCTAGATATTTCACATAGAAATCCATAGTTGTGGTCTTCTGGAGTTCTTTGCAACAACCTGCTTTATTACTTTTCTCTAGTCAAAAAAAACAGTAAAAGCTAAGAGCTGGCATATTCCAAAGGGTGCCTCGAATCTATCCAGGGGTGGCTTGAGTCTGAAAAAATTGAGAACCACTCCAGTAGAAACTGATAAGAACAGTGAGTGTGAACAATTGTCTCTTACCATGGACATCAGGTTCTGCTGACACTAACGGAGTTCCAGAGTCTAAAAATGATGCTGGAACTTCATCTGTCCTGCTCTGTCTGGAGTTTTAGCAACACACAATCTTTACAAACAGTGATTTGACACTAGATACTGATTCTCTGAGCACCTGATATATAGCTGCACTATTTTAAATGTCTTTATTTCCAAAAGATAAAGACTATACGGAGTGTTATTATTTTAGCTTCACAATCACACCAGTGTATGTCTTCTTAATTGTGTAACATGTAATGAATGGTTGGACCCATGGTGTAGTCAGTCAGTATCATGTGAAGCGGTCCAAAGAACAGGAATTACTTCAGAATTTTGATTGCTCTTAAACCTGATGAAATTAGGCCTGAAAAGAAAATGGGAATTGTTTTTCTAAAGATAATTTCACAGAAGAATACGCACTCATATTTTCCCATCAGAAAATGAATTTCCTGTTGGAAAACAATTAATTAAATGTGCATATTTTCTCTACTCTACTCTTTTTCAGCTAGAAGATAGGATAAGTGTGTGTTTGTTTGTTTTTAAAAATAACAAATGCTCATTTTTAAATGTTATCGCTTTGAAGTGAAAATATTTTTAAAATATATTGCTCAGTTTGAAAAAGCATAATTTGGCAGATTAGTTATTTTGAAAATAAGTTTTCATAGAAAACAAAGCATTTTAAACTCAAATGTCCTGTGAAAACAACATTTTATCCAGCTGTACTTGAAACTAGCTTTTTTGGAAGTTAAAAATTCTGGGGTAATTTTTTCCCCCTTCAAATCCAGGTTCCAACCAGAATCAAGATTAAGTAGCAGGGAAAATATCATGAAAGAGGCTGTTCTTTCATTGCAGAGTTAAGTTTAGAAACAAAGTTAAAAAATCTTGTGATACATCTTCTTATGCTGATTCCAGACAAAACAATTCAGTATAGAATCTGTATCATTCAAATAAATGGTGCAGAAGCTTGTGAACTTCAGATTGCTTATCAAAACTGGACTTTTCCTTAGACCACTTTGGCTTTCACCTTGGCTTTCACCCATCTCATTTTTATGTTCGAAACAGATACAAATTAACAGTGACGGTTGAAAAGCTGCTTCAGTCTTAATTTGAAAACCAATGGTAAGTTAACTTAAGAATTATTTATTAGGGTTTTTTACAAGCTAAGCAATTTAGGTATCCTAGGAGGTAAAACAGGAATTTTAAAAATGCTGGCAAAGTGGAGATGTTTGGCTGTTAACAGTGCATGGCATTCCTTGAACTTGTTACCCTTTGACATTTTTAATAAATCGTGACGTTTCATAATAAGCATAATGACCTTTTTATCTTTCACTTTCCTACTTTTTCTAGTACTTATACATTAGAAGCTACTGACAGCCTCTCTGGGCTTAATTATTGTAGGGGAAAAAAACCCTTTTGTATTAAATTGAATAGTTTTCAATATTTAAAATGGCTTGAAACTGTTGTACTAAAATCTAAGAATTTTTGTATTAGGTCTCTAATTCAGCGTCAGAACTGCTTTCTGTTTACTGGTTTCACATACAAATAAAATCAACTGCAGCAAAAATATCCATCTCACAATTTTAACAACTGAAAAATTGTGTTGTCAAGGGGTTTTTTTTCTTTATCTGTTGTATTTTAATGTATTTAAATAAAAATGTCACTGGTATGTATTTCAACTGCCAGGGCAATAATCCAGCCTCCTAACTATGGGGCTAGTTTTTCAGCTGATGTAAATACCTCCACTGATGTCTAATTTGTATCAGGCTCATGATCGGTAAGAACTCATAGCACCCAGAAAGTACATAACTAAAAGGAATCTTTACATCTCCTATGCCTGAAGGAGGGGGAACGTGCCCAAAAGCTTGCAAATAAAGATTGGGGGGTTTTTTTGCAAACATCTAGTTAGTCTAATGAAATATATCACCTCTACCTACAGTTCTGATTCGTAGTTAAAATGTGTACACCTTTACCCCTCAGTCCCTGGTTATACCATAATCACTTTGTCATAGACTATATCATATACACATGCCATATACACTTTGTCATGGGTTGCGGTGTCCCTTTTAACATTACCAATTAATGTTGCTGCTATTCTGCTTCCTGATTTGCTTCCAGCTGCACTCAGAATGTGCAAGCTAATAGACATGTTCCCTTTCTCAAGTTCACAAGCTACGAAGACAAGACAAACAACACAAAGGCAAAAGAAAGAAGCACAGCATAAGTAGAAGTGGTTGCATCTTGGCAATAGAAAAGTTGATGCAATTTTTATGTATAAATTTCAGGGTGTTTCTTAAAGATAAATTAATGTATGTCCTATCTATTGACTTCAGTGGTGCAAAACTGATTTACAACAATGAGGATCTGGCCGACAGACTATCCCATTCAGTTTATGTCTTGGGGTACATACAAGCATTACATTTCTACCAGTGGAATCTCAGTTCCACTAGTAGAAAGCCGAAGTGTACAAGCATTCAACCAACAACTACTTTATCAAAAATAGCTAGTCCAGTAGAAACTTCTGCAGCACCTGATGAAGTAGAAGACTAGTCTAAAAGGGGTTTAAATAATGCTTGTACATTTACCCTATCAACAGCAGCTCCTGCTCTTTTCTCAGGCATCCCTACAAACATTGTTCCTCCTGCACCTCTCTCCAGGGAGAGAGTCTGTGACTTAGGAACTTCACTCCTCCCAGACATGGATGATGTGTGCCCCCAGCAGCTGGGGGGGGCACAGTGGCACTGGTGGTGGTGGAAGCATGGCAGCAGTAGCAAGAGCATGTTGGCAGCAAGCAGTAAGCTCCTGCAAATGCAGCTGGTGCCGTTGGTGGGGGGGGACACAGGATGAGGGCTGACCAGGGGTCAGCAGCCACCCAGAAACACCACCAGCAGCAACAGTGGCAGGGGGTGGCAGTGAGTAGTGACTGCCTGCAGGCACCATGCCTTTTCATAGGGGTTGCATCACCACACTCAGGGGGTGCACGTGCACCCATGTGCACCCCCTACACATTGCCAGTGTTCCCAGCCATGAGTCTCAGACCACCCCCCTCTTTCTGTCAGCCCAGGGACTGGGAGAGCCCAGCCCCTCACCACACCCCCAAGGCAGTACAGTTCTTATCCCTCCCCCTGACCCTGAGCATGTAGGAGAAAGTGACTGAACAGGACTTCCTCCCAGCCCTGCCTTGCACCCTATTTTATCTCCCCCTATAGACTGGAGACCCTGTGCTGTTCCCTGAGCCTCCTGAGTCCCTCTCCCTTCAGGCTACTGACCCTATGCTGTTCCCAGAGTGTATCACTCCACACTGCCAACATGGACTAGCCCTCTCCATCCCTGCTGTTCTCAGAGTCCCCCAACCCATCCCAACCAGACCCTACCTGAATTAGCTGCTCTGTTCCTGGTGGGTGCCTATCAATGATGTTTGAGTATAGGAGGAAGCAGGGATCACGATCTGCAATACCCCTCCCCACACCTAAACAGCACTGACAGGATCTCAGTGGAAATGAAGCCCTGGCTGGTTCCTACCTGGACTACTTCAGTTTCAGCCATGGTGTCAGGGTCACAGCCCCAGGAGCGCTGCAAATAAAGCTTGCCACTGTAGCCAGAGCCCCAGCTTGCAAGGATAGCTGGCCTTTGCTAGGTCCACTGTCTGAGAGCCTGAACAGCTGAGAGGGAGAGGGTGTTGTGAGGAGGGGGAATGTGGTCCCGCAGGGCCACAAGCCAGTCTGCCCTGACCTGTACCCTTGGGCGCTATCAGCGGTCTCCAGGCAGACTAGGGAGCCTGTATAGCATACTTGAAATGCATGCTGGGGGCCCCCTTGGCTAGGTGCCCTCCACAGCATGGGCTATCAAGCATGCAGCTGTCCCCATGAATGTACACTGTTCTACTGGAAGGATTTGCAGCTATTCAGACTAAACTGCTAGGCTTCCACCAGTTCATTTGAATGCTTGCACTCACACTTGGACTTACAGTGGAAGAGCTGGATGTTCAGGAACAATTTGAATGCAGAAGAGGACTACAATGGCCTTGTAAAATAACTGGAAGGACATTTTGAAACAAAATGAAGTAAGGCCTAGTGATAGCAGTGAGAGAAGCAGATAAATGGTACATGCAGGACAGCATAATTTTCACAGCACATTTGTATAATTCAAGGTGAAGATAGTTATGGATCATCTTCAGACTGTTAAGAGGTTTAGTTCAAGTAAACTCCAACTTTAAATGGATTATTACAGTTTATATTAGCACCCAGGAGAGCTGAACTTTGAAATGGCTGTCCTTATGAAATCATTATATTACTAGCCTCTCCTACTGAAAGATGAAATATGATATTTTAATTTTTACCGAACTATTTTTAAATTATTATTATAACTTTGTCAAAGGTATTTTAAATCTAAACATTACCTTTTGACTTAAAAATATAATGTGCAGCTGGGCTAATTAATAAAAATTAAGTGTAGAAAATGGAGGCAGGACTTGGCTTAATATAAATCTACTGTTGGTCTTGGTAACACATGTTCATTTTGTAGAAATGTCAGCCAACATCTTGAGATTGTTCAAATCATTGGTAGTTTTGCTTTTAGTAGGAAATAAGTGTGTGTCTTTAGATATGCTCAGTTTCATTAAGAATCATCATGGCAATTCTTACAGGGCTAGTCCATGAAAAAAGAAATCACCAGATTTGTATTTTAAAGTAAAAATGAATATGAAAATCTGGTGTGTATTAGAGAAATATTCACAAGAAAACTAAACTGATATGAATTTTCCCATCTTAGATTACATTTCACAAAGGGTTAAGACCTGGTAAGCTTAGACAATTTAAATATATATTGTAAGGGTTCATTGCTCTATCATATCTTGCACTGCTCTGCTATACCACTAATATGTTATACAGTGTGATAGCCACAAGGAATATTAATTTTGCTTGAGTGAAAAGAGGTCTTTATAATTTCCTTGTTGTACATTCTTTATCAATCATGAGCTTTTATACTAGAATTCTCAAATGAAGTTTCAAGAGAGTGCTATGGTGAAAATAAAAAATGGCCCTCATTGCAGTAGCTTTTTAGATTTATTTTTTTTAGATAAAAACGATGATAACCTGTGATTTACCACAAGAAGGCAATATTGACTATTCCAATGTCAGTGTAATCAGACCAGCCTGATTTCTGCTCTTCTATGATGTTGACTTTAAAATGCATGCAACTGACTGAATCATTCCTTTAACTTTTCAAAATTATTTTTAGATGCTTTCAATGAACATCAGGTACACAAGATTTTTATTTCCTCAAGGGAATTCATCCAGTTAGTTAGTGTTGATTCTAGCGTGTCTATCAGTGTTCAAGATCAGTAGAAATATCTATATTTTATTTGCACTACATAGATGCAAATGGTGGCAAAACCCTGAAAAACTGCTGATCAGTTATTAACACAATAATTCAATGAAATGGATAAGTAACCTGGGAGAGTAGGAAGGAAAAAAAGGAGTGTATAATCATATAGTGGCCATCCACTTTGACTCCTGCTCCACCCAGACTTCCTATTTAGGTAGTGCTGAGAAAGTCAGTCAATTTCATGAGTCACTATCATCTTCCTAATTCTTGCTAGTCTCTGTCTGCTACACAGGTATTAATGACCTTCTACCCTTTTAATGGTCTTGATTTCCAGTCTTCAAACTATCCTTTCTTCTGCAATGCTGCTGTCTGTTAGTCATTCCTGACAGCTAAAAACCTTCACCCAGGTGTGCTAACACTAACTTAGGTGTAGAATGACTGACAATGCAGTATTGGAGGCACTGTCAAGAGGCTCAAAAAGGCTAGATTTTGTTTCATCAATCTGAATAAGAGACATGCATTTAACCATACTGACCACTGGGCTAACAAGACAGTATCTCTTGACTATTTTGTTGATTATTTGCCTATTTTGATGTGCTTTTTTAAAGTTTATATGTAATCTAGAGAGTTCCACATGTGAATTTCTCTTCCAGATATCTGTAAGATCCATTTAGTACATTCTGTACTAAAATCCATTCGTTTAAAGAGTTAAAGTATGGATGGAATTTTCTCTACATTCACCCTCCAGTCTACATGTGCATCTGTCTTAATGTTTGCTATCGGTACTTGAAAATGATATCTTAAATCTGTCACATTTGCTAATAACACACAGGATTTTGAAGAGGTTGTTCTGTGGTACTAAATTGTCATAAAGGCAGAAAAGGTAGAAAAGCAGAATGTTAGTTAACCATCCTTGAAGACTGGAAGTAAGACTAGTTGAATTCATGGAGAACCTCTTATAAGCATAAGAAACTTGAACAAGGAATAAATGATGGATTATATGAAAAAATAGATTTCTTATAGAAAAATGCTTCCTCTTTGTGATAAGTATTATCAGTGATAAGTTATTGGTCAAACTAAATGTATTGATGATGTATAGAAAATTAAGATGAATCATTTTTTAAAAGACACAACATGTATGCTAAAATGAATCATACATTATAAAATGAAGTATACATTATATCTTATTAATCAGTCAGGTTCTCATGTGTCAAGAATCTCCCCAACTGCATTCATTGTGTTTTATCATTCACATTACCAGCTGGAGATTGTTCAGTGAAGACACCTGGCATGTCTAGCTACCACATAGTTTGTCAGGATCTCATCCTGTCTCAGATGATTTTTGTTCTACTCAATACACGTTTATGTCCCAACAGATCAATCACTGTGTATTAAATAGCACAGCATACAAACGAGGACATTTTGTTAGAGAGATGACAACATATTCATGGTTATTTAGAGCTGATAAATAATAATGGATACTGCTGCCTCTCTCCATAAAAAAGTAAATAAAACCTTTTTCCTCTATTGTACTTTTGCTTATATGGCAAAATACTGGAGATGAAACTAACCAACCCAGGTCATTTCACCTTCTTTAGAATTGTAACTAAAGGTGTAGACACAGAAGTGGCAGTTTTCACCCGGTCTGGCCACAGAAAGTAGCTTATAGCTGTGACCAAACACAAGTGCATGGTTGCAAACAGCTTCAAAAATGGCTGATTAGGTAAAAACCTAACCCCTCATTGCATGAGGTATCAGATAAAGATGCTACAAAATGTAGCATCTTCTGTAACTTGTGTCTGTGGAGCTTCCAGCCTGTTGCTGTTTTCAAAATGGGAGAGGAAAAAGGAGCAGAGAGAGTTCAGTCTGGGGGGGTTTCAAACTGCCTCCCCCCCAGATGGGGGGTGGGTGTATGGCAGTCCCCGTGGGATAGGGGGGTTCCAATTCACCTACCTAGCCCTTCAGCGTCAGCTGGGGAACTCCAAGACTGAGCTCCCTTCACTGCCTTTGCCCCCTCCCATTCTAAAAACAGCAGGCACTGACAGAGAGCCCTGGCTGTTACTGTGAAAACCTATCTGCAGGCTTCTAGCCGACAGCTAGATTCCCATCTCCCCTGGAACCAACAGTGAATTTCTGTTTGGTTTGGGTTAATGCTGTAACTCAGAACACTTCACAATATCATTCCGAGTTACAGCTGGGAGCTGCACTTCTCTCTGCACCCTCAGGTTCTAAAATCCCGACAACTACTTCTGAATTTCATTTTCTCATGCTGGCTCAGTTTGAGTACAGAGCCAGAAACTCTGACATACTGACAAAGATACTCCTTATACTATTTCTGTCCAAGACAGAATGAAATGGAAATACCAGACTCCCCTGTGAGAGGAAGCCCTTGAGGTCTCATCCCCATGACCAAGTTTTACCAACAGAGCTCAAGTTCTACTGTCAGAACTTTGAGCACATTCATAGCCAAAGCCCCTCTGTGGAAGCAGAGCACCCTTTCAGCTCTGTCAGCAGTTACGTCACCTCTGCTGAGCGGAACAAACCTGATGCTGCTGCTCTCTGAAAGGTACCAGAAGGCACTTGTAGACATTTCTTCATCTTCTGCCACCCATAACAATCTCTTCAACAACTGTTGCCTTCTCAAGGTACACCTCACACTGCAGATGTGGCAGAGGTCACTGGAGACATGAAGACAGGTATGCATGATGGCTACTGGGTAGTGATGGCTGTTGTCTGCTGCCAGAACTCTTGCCAAAAGAGGTAGATAGTTATAGACAAGTCCTGAGTGGTGTAGCACATCAGTCTAGATGTCTAGGAATGTGCTGGGTATACTACCCACTCAGAAAAGTGCTGTAGGTGCTCCAAGCACTACGTTCTTTTGCCTCTAACCCAACATGCATCAGGTCAGAATACAGCCCTGAAGGGCAGTCCTATGCTGTGGTATGAAGATGAGCTCTTCAGGTCTCACATCAGGTAAAATTGTCATTCAGACTAAGGACAGATATTACACATAAACCAGTTTAAGTGATCAGACACTGGTTTAAATCTGTAACAGAACGTATGTTCAGTGCACATAAACCAGTTTGAGAATGACTAAAACCAGTTTGCGTTGAACCTAGTTGAATGTAGTATCAGACTTGACTAATGTGGCTCAAACCAGTTTGTGCAATGTCTGTCCCACACCCTTTGCTGGTTTAAAATAAACCAGGCACCCCCCAGCATCCTGGCATGCTGTCTCGGCTGGGCTGGGCAGGGCTCTCTGTTCCACAGCAGGGCTGGCCCCTCCCCTCTGATCCTTGGCTGCAGTCCCGCCCCCTCCCTGCTATGCAGGCATTCCACCTGCCCCTCTGCCTTGCTGAGGAGGTGTCTGTGTATTAGCTAGCAGACCACATGCTGGCTATGATCATGCTGAGTCAACAGGCAGAATCAACAAGTAGCTGATAATGTCCCTCTGTTTTCTTAATTGGGTGATAAACACTGTTATCAATTCCCTGCTGGGCTAATTACAGCATCCTGCTGGAGCCTGGCCACACACCCCTCTGCTCCATGCTGTGGAAGAAAGGAAGGGCTGCTCTATCACCCCTAGCTTCTAGTCTGAGCCACTGCAGACATGTGCCTGAAAGTATGCCAGCAAAGCCACTCAAGGTTTGTCCCTGTGAAACTGTTTTCAAGTTCCTTGGTCTCCTGCATACTTAAGAACAGCTGCTAGGGATGACCCTGGAAAGCCTCACTATGTCAGCAGGAGCAGGATGTGCTGGGGAGTAGCCTAGCCAGAACATGTCACTGTTGTAGTGTGGACAGGCTCTTGCTTCCCTGCAGCTCTCCGGCCAGATTTCAGTTCTTTGCGTCTCTTATTTGGATCTATTTACGTGGTTCCTGAGTTTGCAAGACATTTCTGAATATCTGCCTGTTGCAGCTATAGGTGGCTCCCCAGACAAACAGTCTGCTTTCAGTTTCTATGCTGCTGCTGCTGTTGCTGCAGTGTAAGTGTTACCTGACCTAACTTTAAGCTACCTTGATCAACTAGCTACAATCCAGCTACAACAGCATGAAGCTCAGCACAGCCTAAACTGCCCAGCTCAGCATCCCATTTTGACCTATTTGTTGCCACAGATACTCTGATAGCAGTGCCTAAATTAAAGGATTTAAAGTTACAGTATGCCACAGCAGCATTCATCCTATTGTTTTTGCTTTCTCTCAGCGTACAGCCGTCTGGTGTTCTCTAGCTATTCTTTCCATTACTGTGTTGGAGAAATGTATGATGGATGGTGGGCATCCTTTTGCCATCACAAACCAGAGCTTGTCACCTGGCCCCCTCCTGGAGGCCGCAAATCTCCTCCCATCCCCTCAACCCACTCCCCCTTCCCCACCTCACCCCCAGCTCAAGTTGCCTGAACTTACCTTTGCTGCAGAAATCCAGCCTTTCTGCAGCAAAGCAAATACAGATGCAAAAGAGCAACAGAGATGGCTGCAGAGAGGGCTGCTTTCAGAAGGGGGACGGGCAGCTCAGCTACATTCTGCCTAGTCCCCCGTGATGCCCAAAGATAGGATGAACCTTCACTAGCTGGATCCAGCCTCTTTGTGTCTGGGTCTGGCCCAGGACTATAGGTTGCTGACTTCTACTAGAGCTTGGGTCACTGATGGTCATCAATGAGTCCTGGATTCATTACATTTTCAGACTAACCACTGAAGGAGAGTTGTTTTCTAGCTATGTGTACTGGTGCTGAATCCAAAGTGCAATGCACTTTCCCATATATTATATCATATGTATGCATATGCATAAGCATAGATTTAGAAATATTTCCAGTATAATTTCCGGTATTGTGATTAAGGTACTGGACATGGGAAATACGAGTTTATTTCATGCTTCTTCTGTAGACTTCCAGTATGAGCTAGAGTGAGTCAAATGTCTCTGTGTCTCTGACAATTTGTAGACCGAGGCTTATACTTTAGTCTCACCCTTTATCTGTTTTCTCAATATAGACAGTATGCTATCTGAAACATTTGCAGTTGTATTATTTACTTGTTGCAAAGACTTCTGATAGCTTGTGCTAGTTAATATCATGTTTCATAACATCAGTTTAAATAATAGGTGTAATTAAAAGCTTTACTATACCATGATAGCTTTTTTACCAGGATATTTATAGGATTTCTTTCAGTAAGGGTGGGGAAATCTAAAAACATTGTAGTCATTCTCAGTGCTGCCAACTTTAAATGTCAAGTTCTTAATGTCCCCCACAGTAAATAAGAATACTGCATGCATTCATTCACTCTCTGCATCCCCTGGTACAAGTCATTAAATATGCTTTCGGTCTTTCTTCCTTCCTTCAGGGTGTCCAAAGAGCCCCACGGGGGAAGAGGGTTGGTGCCACTGCTGAAGTCTAAGTGGCAGCAAAGGCTTTTTGCCCATGCTTCCCAATCTCTGCCTCTTCCCCGGGTTTTCCTGTTCTGTCTGTTCTGTAGTGCAAAACAAAACAAAAAAACAAAAAAACAACAAACACCCAGCAGAGGGCTGCATGCAAAACCAATGAGTTTCTAATGAAAGCAAGAGAGGTCATGGGCTTGTGATATTTATTCTTTTGAATGTTCTCATGTGAAGAGACAGGGGCTTCCCAGCTCTGTGCTGTTCAGCAAAACTTACTTCTCTCCTTCTGCAATTTAATATTTGCAAAATAGAAATCAGGAATGGAGGTATCTGTGGTAGTTCTCTCTCGTTGGTTTCCGTATCTTCAGCTACTGACAGAAGTTGTCAGGTGGCAGACTAAAATACCTCATTATGTTCCGGTGACTTGTAATCTATGGTATAGCTGTGTTGCTGTATAACTACTGTCATTTCTGATTATTTCAGATCACAGTTTAGTATTGTATGGCTATAATGCTGCATTTGAAAGTGCTCTTTTCACATACGATGCTATAGGCGCATGGCCTATTTTAGACCCACTAGACAGCACATTACCTTTCTACTTAGAGACAGGTGCACTTGCTAAGGTGTAAATCCCTCAGGAATTCTTGCAGCCAATTTTGTTGTGTGATTCCCGTCTCCCAAGCTTTTCATTATGTTTGACATTTTCTAAGCCTCTCTCATTATAGACAAGCAATCTCCAGCAATAGGCTGGGGAAATAAGAGTTCAGTTAGATGAAGAACATATGAAAAAGGAGGAAAAGAATGACCACAGAGTAGAAATGAGCTTTGAGGTACATTTATGCCCTGTTATCCAGTCCTATGAAATCTGGTAGTAAGGCAAATATAAGTTATCTCTGTAACTGTGGCATTTCCTATACTCAATATATTAATATTTCTACATTATTGAAGTGATTTAATAACTCACTGCTGGTAACCTGTATAGGTTTCATTTGAAAGCTGAGTATGTGGAATCTGGGATACAGTAGAAAGCACATGTTGGGGGTAGCTTCTGGTTAGAGCTACCCACAGGGAAACCAGACAGGGCTACTTTAGCACCATGGGCTGCTTAAATACACCAGCAACCATTTTGGATTTTAAATCTTGAGAGTGAAAAAACACTGTAGGATTACCTTTGCCTGCTCACATCGATAGACTGTGCTGAGATATCCTGCATCTCTGAGAGATGCGTTACGAATTGCTCCTTAAACTGAGAATTAGAATTGCTTCTAAAGGCAAAGGATTATCAGACTAGCAACAAATTTTTATAAAGCACCTAACATTTTGCAGGTGGATGATGGAGTGCTACAGTGGCTAGTAAGGGATTAGGACCATATACTTGAGACACGAGTGGAATAATACAACCTGAATGTACATTTAAAGATGGCCAGTGCTGCTTGGAATTTTAATCTTCTGCCTAGCAAGTGATAAAAAAAAAAGTCTTGGCTCAGTGCCAGTCTCAGAGCCTTGTTACACTTTGTACTGTAAGGTGAACAAGTGTTAATCAGTTCAGTGTTTTTCAGCTTAGTGAAGCAGTTGCACCTTTAGGCAAAAACCTGCTCTGATGGAACTGTGACTGTGTCACCTGCACAGTTGTGACTTGCCACTAGAGGCTTGGTGAGCAGGGACAGGACTAAGAGTCTACATAAAATGTTTCTTAGTGCAAACAGAGTCAGTGCTGTAAACCACAATGTCTTCACATTTTGGGTGTTTCATTTTTAGCCTGATGTATTTGGTGGCATTGGCTGCAATGCCAGTAAATATATTAGGAGCTGAACTGGCTTGCTGCTCACACTGGACAGAGCGAATGCTGCAGCCCAAAAGCACCCAGCAGCCCCAGTGCCTCCCATTGCTGGCTCACTGCTTGAGCTCTGAGGGTCCCAAGCCTTTTTTTCTCTGGAGTCCACCACCACCACTGCCGCCCAGACCAGCTCACTGCTCCTGCCACCAGCAGCATGCGGGGGTGAGCTCTGGAAAAAAAAGGATTGAGCCTCACAGAGCTCAGCCAGCATCCATCTGGCTGAGCTCTGAGGGGCCTGATTTTTTTTTCCCCCCCCAGAGCTTGTTCCCCCCACCAACACCACTAGGAGGTCCTGTGGCTGCTGGGCACTCTGGGGCTGCAGTGCTTGTTCTGCCCAATCTCCCAAGGGGGTGAGGCACCATGCTTAGCCCCTGCTATGGCCTAGCATCTCACCCTGACTCAGGAGGGGCCATTGCATCCTGGGATACTGGAGGACTTCAACTTGGGTGGAAAAACTGTGAAGACTGGCCACATCTTAATGGAACAGGAGCAAAATTAGGTGGGTTAGAGATAGTCCTGCCCTGGAGGGCTATAACTTTAAATTGAATAATGTGTGTTTTAAACTGCTTACAGGTGTTTAACATGCAGCAAGTCCAGGGTTAAGAGCTCCAGAAGCCACCTTAACTTAACAATATAATGACGCCTTCATATCCCTTTGGCTTAATACTTTAGAAATGAAATGTACACATTTCTGTCTTGGATTTTTTTTCTGTGATAGGTTATCACCCTAGGTTTTGTCCTATGCTAATATTATATCATTACATCAATTCCAATTCAGCTCCATTAATAATGACCAAAAATTTTGCCTCTCTGGGTATGACTATGCTTGCTGATTGAAGGCACATTAGCCATTTTTAAGGTGCATTAAGGGCATGTGGCTACACATGCATGCTCTTAATGTACCTTAAAATGGCAATTTTAGGCTATTTATGCCTATATTTGATACCTGCAAAAGCAGATATCAAATTTAGGCACAAATCGCTAAAGCACCTTAATGCATGTGTAGACGTGCTAAGGCGCATTAATAAAGCATATAATGATTGACTTGAAACTAACTTCAGTCCCAAATCAGACCGCACACCCCGTTAATGCACCTTAGTGTGTGCATCTGTAAACACGCGCCTAAATGACCTTAATGCATATTAGACAAACATGCAATAAGTTTAAGTGTGCATAAAAGCATGTGTAGACACACCCCCTGGTGGTTATCTGATGATCTGAGAAGTGGTTTACGGTCTTAGTCTCATTCACAGTGGCAAAGGATCCAAAATACTACCTAGACATAGGAAGAAGTCAAGGAGTAAGGGCCTGTTTCTACTTCTATTAAAAATAAAATCAAACAAAAAGCTGCCATTGATTTCAGTAACACAGGGCAGGATCCTAAATAGACATGGGGACTGAATTGTCCTCCCTCCTTAAGGTGATTCATCTAGATTACCACTGAAGGGCACTGGCCCATTCAGTTCCAATCCTGTTGTTAAGCTCTGGACATTAATCTCCGGGGCATTAGATCAGTTCCTCCTATGAGCTCCTTCTGTTATTTTGCTCCTATTGGCAAAATAACACTCCTTTATTTACTCATAATTAGCCATTACAAAGCAGAACAAGCCAAAAAACTCAGCAATTGTATTGGGTACATATAGACTACATTTAGATCAGTCTAACTAGGGTTAGGTTGATCTGAATGCCAATCTCTAGATATGTTTGGTGGGGTTTAAATCAGGTGAAACCTGGTGGGCCTAATCTAAATTAGTTCACCTGAGTATGGTAACTAACTTAGATTAGGAACAGGTTAGCCCAATCCAGAAAATGTCTGTACATATTCAGAGGCAGCCCCAGGGTTGGGAAAGCCCAACCACCCACCCCAGCCCCTGGGCCCCCCAACCCAGGCTATTTTTTGTTCCCAGTCAAGGCTCCCCATGGACCAATCAACCTTCCTTGAACCCAGCAAACCCCTACATGGACCTGCTAGTTCCCCTGATTCCTCTGATGCCTCCCTGCACCCGAAATTACTTAGACTGGGTTCTCAATGAGGCTCCCAACAGGCGAACAGATATACAGACCACTTAAAATAAACTACACAGTCATAGGTGGATGTGGTGAAAGTTTGTACGCACTCTTAGCAATCTATATTCCTCAGCTGACACAACCAGGAAATCAAAGCAAAGGAGATGCTTTTAATGGGCCTAAACTGGAAGAAAATAAAATAAGATTTTGTTCTTCCTGTTTGACATCAACTAAACCTCTGGCAATCGCTTCACTTAACTATTGATAAAAAGAAACACCAAGTTTTTGTGAACAAAACATTGCTTACGGACATTGAAAAGATAATCACATCTTTGTCATTATGTAAATCGCTGGGTTACAGAATGTAAGCATTATCAATGTTGTCACTGCAGTAAGAAATTATATTTTACTTGTAAGCCCATCTTTTATCTCTCATCACATCTTAACGAAAGTGATGTGTCTTTTGTTTGTGAATGTCAAACTGCAGTTTCCAAATAGAGGGAGTTCTTAAAAAATGCAATCAAATGGTTAAAGGCTAGCCTTCATACACAATTTTAGCATTTAGAGATTACATTAGGGTCAAATATTTTTTTATTCACAGTAAATAAGGAAAGAAAAGCTGACAAAGGAGTATTTGAGTGTCTTCTGTTCCAAAATGAACTACTTCTGAAAAGTAATTCTATCCTTTAATCATTTTGCCAATACAAAAAGTAATTTGGGCAGACCAGTTTACACGAAGTCATAGGGTTGGAGCCACCACTTCTTTTTATAATCTGTTTGTATTTTAGTTATACCCAGAAGATCAGAAAAAGATGAGGATTCCATTGTTTCCAAGTGCTGTACAAGAATAAGAGACTATCCATGCTTGGAAGCATTTACACTATACACAGGCAAGATAAGCAGCATAGGAGAAACAAAGTATCATACCCATTTTAGAGAAGATGGGAACTGAGGCATAGGAAGGACTAGTTAGTTTTTTTTGCCTAAAGCATACAGGTATGTTGCAAAATAACAGAAGTGACTCCCCAGCTGCAGTCCTGTGTCTCCAGCCATGAGATCATCCTTTCACAGTGCTTTTTAAAAAGCAAAAAACAGAGATTTGTTACTGACCTTTATGCTGAGTCTTTCCTCTGAGAATCTATTTAACTACAAGCGCTTTAATAATTTAATCGTTTATGTTATTACATAAAAAATATACTAGAAATACCAACAGCAGAAACTCAGGAGCTATGTCAAGCACTGGTTGGAGAAGGATGGTGAGAGAACAGCTTCAAAGAACTGCAATTTTTCTGAAAATTGAGAGGCCAAATCCTGCAGTTAGGACATCTGATTTAGATGACTGTATGCAACCCACAGCTTTGTTGCAGACTCTTCAGGGCAGGGAATATTTTTCTGTAAGTTTCTTGTACAATGGTGCACTTATCCATACCTGATGATTCAAGCTACAAGAGCTGTAGTGCAAATAATAGCCATCAAAAAAATATTGACACAAACTTAGAACCAGAGGGATCCGAATTTTGAAGTCTACCCTTGTAGTCAAAAAATGAAGGAAGGTTTTGTTTTTCTTTTTAATTTACCATGAAAGGTCCACAATGTTGACAGTATTTTGTGTCCAAATAAGTAGAGACTCAGTAATATAATTTTTTTTTATAAAATGGAAAGTTCAGAAAAAATTTAAAATGTCAAAATATCGAAGCATATACTATATTTTTTTAAAGAAATTATGGAGAGAGAAGCTTCTTTTAAAAAAAAAGCTGTAGTTTTCGATGCCATACGGCTTGAGCTCATAGCCTGAAATAGGAATATTAAGCACCCAAACTACAAATCCTTTATGGCATCATGGTATATGCCACCAACACAAAATGATCTGAAAACCCCCCAAATGAAACATTCTGAAGGCAAGTAACAAGCTGCAGTGATTGATACTGGTTCAAGCAAACCCCAAATGAAATATTTTGTTTCAATCTTTCCCGTGGCAAATTTGGAGAAAATATGTTTCCTTTTCCTCAATGAAAATTTTGGAAATTTTGGAAACATAATTCTGAATCTGTATGAACAATATAACCAGGACTTCAAGTACTTAGTCCAGTCTGTGCAACAACACTAATTTATCCTTATTCCTAAAATGATTACCCTAGAATTACTTTGATAATCAGATGCAAAGGCATTTGAAGTACCTTGTCCTTAGTATCCTAGCTTATATTTTGGCACAATAACTGGAGAAGTTTCAGGTGATCTCAGCTATTGGTTTTTACAATGCCATTTCAGGAAAACAAAGGTTATTTTCTTCCTTTCCCCTCCCCAGCAGCAATAGGACCAAACTTTTAAAAGCAAAAAACATTCTCCAGAGATTGCCTCTAAAATCAAGGAAAGATTCAAAATCATATGAGATAATGAAAGCAGCAGAGAATATCTAATCTCTGAAAGATTCAGTCTTCTGAATGAAAAGTCATTTGAAATTCCTATATTACCACCCTGGAGCTAGACAATGTATTAGAATATAAAGCTGTATTTAAAATGTTAAATAGTAATACAGGCCTTAGGTTAGACCAGTGGTTTTCAACCTTTTTTCATTTGTGCACCCCTAAAAATTTCAAATGCAGGTGTGAACCCCTTTGCAGTGTAAGTGTGTTAACATACATTTGATTGATTGTAATAATCTTTCACAGACCCTTTAGACAAGGAGTGGGCAAAATATGGCTCATGCACTGGATCCAGCCCACCAAGGGATTTTATGTGACCTATGACAGGCCCTTCAGCCCCACCCAGCCCTGGCACCCAGGGCAGCCCAAGCTGTGACATGTGCAGCCAGTCCTGTGGCCCCCAGGTGCGCAGTGGTGCTGGAGTAGTGCAGTGGCCAGACTCCACTTCCTGGCAGCCCTGGCAGTGGCAGCTCCTTCCAGCTGCTGTTCCCAGTGTTACCACTGCCGCCAGACCCGGTCCCACTGGCCTGGGCACCGCAACTCATCCACTCTGCACCCACCACTAGGGCTACCAGACAGAGGTGGTGGGCAGGGTCTCCATGGAGATTGGCACAGGAGCTGTGCAGGCAGGGTGCGCTCAACTGGGTGGATGGGATGGGGCTGTAAGCAGGTGGGGAGCAGTGTCTGGGAGAAGGATGGGTAGACAGGGCCGGGGCTGGGGTTGGGCCTGGGCTGGTGTCCATGAAGCCCCCAGGGATGAGGCCAGGATCACAAGGTGGTGACAGTGTGAGGCCAAACCCTAAGGCACAGCAACTTAGGGAGTTTTGGTGGCCTTTAGCGGGTGGAAGGGTGGGGTGGAGGGAAGGGTGCTGACCCATTCTGCAACACCTCACCAAAACTCCCTAAGTGGCCCTCCAGCCCAAATATTTGCCCACCCCTGTCTTAGACATAGTCTGCAGACCCAAAGGGACAAAAGACCACAGTTTGAAAACCACTGCACTAGGCATTCAGAAATCAAAATATCTAATTAAAAAATCGGCACTTTGCAGTAAAGATGTAGGTGGTGTTTCTAAACAACATGAGAGCAAGATTGGAAAGCTGATTTTCATTGGGTGTTACCCCCATGAGAATCAGGGTGCTCTTTGCCTATCACAGAGCATACAAGGATGATAGTAAAAGGAATCTTCATTTCCTTTTGCACCCTCCCCAGATTTGGGTGCATGCAGATGTTTCACTTAGATTGACCTAACTAGAGGTTAAATCAATCTAATTACTGATCTTAACAGATGTTCGGGTACATTAGATCAGGCAAAAAATGTCTAGCCTGATCTAAATTAGTTAACTTGAGGAGGGCCTTGTTACATGGTAATTTTGGGCAACTCCTGGAGCTCCTAATACCTGGACTGTCTGCACATTAACACCTGAAAGTAATTTTAAGCACTTTTTAAACGGCTCAGAATTATGCCACTCCAGCCTAGATTTCTCTGACCTGTGTTATACAACTCATGTTACACTAACATGTAGCCACTGTAGTCTACAACTTAATGTGAACACCCCACCTCTCACTCCCCCATTGGCCCAGATTGGGCCC
>NW_017728943.1:43711272-43767217 GCF_001723895.1 Crocodylus porosus
CTTCCCCAGAACTCCAGATCTCTGCTCACTGCCCCCTTCACCCCTACTTACTTATGGCTGCCCACACTGTCTGTCCTGAGGAAGCAGGGAAGGAAGTGTTAACCTGCCTGCCTGGCTGCCACTGCTGCTGCTTTCTGATTTAGACTCAACCCAGATAAAGGCAGCAGCCTGGCAGGGGCAGGGGCAGGGGCTGGGGCTGGGGTGGCAGGTTGACTCTTCCCTGTTTGCTCCCCCAGAACAGACAGCATGGGCAGCCACAAGTAAGTGGGGATGCAGGTGGGGAGGGAAATCCCAGAGGGCAAGGGGGAAGCCCTGGCAGTGGGGTGAACTGGGGGAGCCCCAAAGGGGCAGAAGGAAGCCCAGAATAGGAGGGGCGGCATTGTACCTTTCAGTCCTCCAGACCCCTGCTGGTCTGAACACGTGACTGCTCCAAACTGAAGCTAGCAGTAACAGCCATAAATATTTGTGCAGCCCACAGTATAACATTTAACAAGGCCCTGACTTAGATTGTGAATGGGTTAGCCCAATCTACTGAGCATCTGTACATATTAAGAGTGCAGCTCTGGGGCTGGGAAAACCATGCCATTCACTTCAACCCTGGGACAGTGCTCTTCCTAACCCTCGCACCCAACCCTGACCAAGTTATTTTTATAGCCCCATCACCTCTCAGTCCCAGATAGACAAGCCCCCAACCACAGACTCCCCCGCCTGCCACCCATCCTGCCAACCCCTACCCTGGACCTGATAGACACCCTCCCCCCAACCCTAACTGCCTCTCCCCCCACCCCAGTTTACTTAGAGTAGTCTCTGGCACAGCTTCCAACAATGGCAAATATGCACAAGCCACTCCCTATCTATGATCATGCAGCTTAAAATTAGCTCTGTGATTGTAGTTCAGGTATGGCAAATGTCTACATATTCCTGCCACCATTGTTCAATATCTTCATCAACGAGCCTGGAAAATGGAATAGAGTACACCTTCAGCAAGTCTGCAGATGACACCAAGCAAGGATGAGCAGTAGATAAGCTGACAACTCAGGCTAGAATTCAGAGTGACCTAGAAAAATTGGAGGACTGAATCAAAAGAAATCTCATGAGGTTCAATAATGACAAGTGCAAAGTTCTGCACTTAGGACTGAACAATCCCATGTGATAGTATAGGCTGGGGGCTGATTGACTAAGCAGCAGCTCTGTAGAAAAGGACCTGGGGGGTCACAAGGCAGTCAATCCCATGGGGCAGCCATTCTCACAGCACCGCTGCCCCTAGCCCTGTAAGTGAAGTGAAGAAGTATGACACAAACAGAAAATGAATGTTATTTTGAAAAGTCTTCAGTATTGCCTTCAGAGTAGAATTAACCAATGGGATCAGGTAGGTCAGCAGTGAATGCCCATATACACATTTATTTAATACATAAATAAATGAACTTTTAAACATCAGTGGTAATTTAAGAGCAAAATGAAGATAATAGTCAATATTGAATTCATCCAAATGGGTCTCTTCATCTTTAAGGCACTGCAGCTGTGGCACCGTGAAAATATGACTGCTGAAGCACCTTAGAAATGTTCTGTGATTTCAGTGCTATACTGACATCTTTTGTTTCCATTTAAAATGTTAAGTCAGCAAACAGTTTTTTTCTGGACAGGATAGTGATAAGGATAAGAATAATTATGCTGACCATATATGAAATACACATTGAATCATCTAGTTGACCAAACTTTGACCGGATGCCAGCACTGGGTATATCTACACAAGATTTTTAACGCGGAGTTGTCTAATTAGCTCTGCAGTAAATGTCTCTGTGTCTATACATGCAGCTCAATTAGGCCTCAGAAAACTAATAAACTGCAGCCAGCTAGTACTTGCAAATAAATGTCCCACTGCAGAGTTTTTTCATGCACAGGAACACACGTGTAGATGCTAACCCAGCTGCCTGGGGTATGAGGGTGCTTCAATGCAGAGGGCTGCCTGCCAGCTATACCCACGCTGGAGCACTCTAGTGCCCCAGCCAGCCTCTCCTCAATGTGCTGAGCTGGGTCGGAGCTGCCCTGGGCTGGCAAGCTGATCCCCTGCACCCTGTGCCAGTCAGGGCTGCTCCAACCCGGCTCAACATGCTGCAGTCCCAGGCGCATATTCAAACAGTATGTCCAAGAGTAATAAACTCCAGCACAATATCCACCAGAGTTTATTGAATTAATTGAATGTTTGGATGCACCCACCACCTTGCAACCTCACTAATACTACTAATAATAGAAATCAAGCACATCCTGTTGCCCTTAGTGATCATCTGAATTGAAAATGCAGAACAAAGCCATATAACATATGAACAACAGAGCTGGTTGAAAGCTGGGATTTCCATTCCACAGGAAATTTCAAAATGTGTTTTACTCCAGAACAGAATTTTAAAAATCATTATTTCTAGTGAAGTAGTATGTTCTAAATATTGTTCCAATCAATAAAATATTATTTTCCTATTCTGAAAGTTATACTATGGTTTCAGATAATCCAGTAAACATTCTAAATTTTGAAATAAAAGGTAACTTTGAAATGAAAAACAGAAACACCCTCTCCCAGTTAGGTCAAAACAAAATGCTTTGACTTTTAGTAATTACTTTTTTCTTCTAGGGAGAGCATAGATTTCAACCACAAGATTTTGCTTTGAAAAATGCCATTTCTTCTGAAAACTTTCAATCAGATCCAGCAAAAAGGGTCAAAAGGCAATGTTAATCATTCCATTACAGAAAAAAGCCATAGAGTATAACATAATCCTAAAGCAAAATTTAAATGACAGCCCAAAGGCATGAAATAAGATTGAGCTACAATTATAAAATCAGGCTGTCAATATTTTGATCTTTCGATAATGCATGGGTACTGAAGAAAATTTCAGTGAGGGTCCAATTTCACACATCATTGGAAACAATAACAAACATATAATGGGTAAGAAACACTTGGTGTAGTAATACACTTTAATGCACTAAAATGTAAGTTGATAAGTAGAGCAAAAAGATAATTGTACAAAGTCATGTTAGGAATAGGACATAATAATTTTTCAAGCTTATATTACCACTGGTTCCTCTCTTCTACTCCCACCCCCCTTCCCACCCCTCCCAGTTAAAGAAGATCCACTCTGGAAAAAAAGGAAGGTTGATTCTTTTTGGTTACATTATTTTATAAAACTGGTAAGTCCAGGGACTTTCTTCCACTATATTTCTGTTGGACATAAGTGAGAGGAGACCCAAGACCCTATTTTGTGAGACTTTTTAAAAGCTGAGTGTAGCACTCATGAAAACTGCTGAATTAACTGGTCAAAAGATTACTTCCCACTCCACACTCAGAAAGTGGAAATGCAAACTGGTGTATTCTGTACCATCTGTGGGCCCTAACTCTGGCTTTGAATGTCTAGAGAAGCTAGTTAGTTAAGTCACTATGTCCATTTAATAGACAGGCTGCCAACAAAATATCCTTTTTATGTAAATAGCTGTTTGCTAATCTTTGGGCTTATGTCACTAACTCATGCCTCATAGCCCACCAAAAAAACTATAATTCTGAATAACTCTCCATTATTGCTGACTTGGGCAAAATTTGAACCTAGAGGTGGAAAGCAATATATCAATGTAGCATGGACCCCACCTCTTATTACTGTAACTATATAAACAAATACTAATTTGCAACCCACTGACTTTAGGCAATATGACCTCCTTTCCCGTTTCTGGTTATCCTTTTTCAACATGCTGTGCATACTGTAAATGTTAAACTATTTGCTGCTCCATAAGGTAAAAAATAAGGTGTTTGTTTTTCTAATAGAATTATGGTAACATGCAAATGACCAACTACTTCCTAGTTATAGAAAAAAAATTGACACTAGCCTGAAAATTACACTTTGACATTAGTATGGTTTCTAGGAAACCATATTACCTGCAGCAATCAGTGCTTGGGCCTCTGCTCTTTAACATCTTTATCAGGGACTTGGATGAGGGGGTGGAAAGTGCAATGATTAAGTTTGTGGATGACACCAAGCTGTGGGGAAATGCGGGCACATCTGAGGATAGGGTATGGATCCAGGATGACCTCAGCAGACTGGTGCTATGAGCTGAACGCAACCAGATGAGGTTCAATAGGGACAAGTGCTGGCCAAGAAGAACATTCACCACAACTATACAATGGGTGATGGTCCACTGGCAAGCACTGCATCTGAAAGGGAAATGGGGGTGACAATCAACCAGAAGATGAATATGAGGCAACAGTAAGATGAAGTCAGTAGCAGATCCAGAGAGGTGCTCCTCCCCCTCTGTTCAGCACTGGTGAGACCACAGCTGGAGTACTATGTCCAGTTCTGGGCATCACACTTAGGAAGGATATGAATAAGCTCGTAAGGGCCACCCATACGATTAGTGCCCTGGAGGCTAGGAGGAGAGACTCCAGGAACTAGGTTTGTTCAGTCTGACCAAGAAAAGACTGAGAGTTGACTTGTTAGCTGCCTACAAGTATGTAGGTGAACACCAAGATCTAGGGGAGCAACTCTTCAAAAAGGCACCCCCAGGGAGGATGAGGACCAATGGGGACAAGCGAATTAAGGAAAAAGTTAAGTTAGGCATTAGGAAAACTTCTTTTCTGTAAGGGTATCTAGAATCTGGACCATGATCCCAGCAGAGGTGGTGCAGTCACCATCCTTGGAGGTGTTCAAAAGGAGGCTGGACAAGTACCTAGTTCAGCTTGTTTGAGCCCAATAACCTCCTGCCCATGACAGGGGACTGGACTTGATGATCTTTTTATTCTATAATTCTATGAAACAAACACGTATAATGTGGCAAAATATTTCTGCTCTTCTAAAAAAATACCACGTCATTATTAATGCTCATCTTCATGTATTCATTCCTGAACACTAATCTAGGGAGAATCTGGTCTTGAAGCATAATGAATATTTTTCTTACCTCTGTTGATGCATCTGGTACATCCTCCTTGACCCAGGAGTGAACACTCTCTAATCTTTACTGAATTAAATTTCCATGGTATTAGGAAAATAATGTTTCTACATTTTATAGTTCATACACTGATAAAAAAACAGATACAGCTGATAAATTTCCTGTTATCTTGCAGACTTTTTAATCGTCATCAAACAGTTCAATCTGGACTATGGTACTGTCCCTGGGAGAGAACGCTGAATGCTTACCAACCAGCAGCTTGCTGGAAAAAAGGTGCCAAATCCCCATCTGTTAAATTACTACTTACTGTGGAACAAGGTAGACATGTGAAACAGTTACCACGTGGTAATTACCCCCTATCTTTTAACCCAGTTTAATTTTTTCCACATCTACAGTGTGCCTGCACCTGTCACATATACAATAAGTCAAGTGCTCAAATAC
Source organism: Crocodylus porosus (assembly GCF_001723895.1). NCBI lineage: Eukaryota > Metazoa > Chordata > Crocodylia > Crocodylidae > Crocodylus > Crocodylus porosus. Next base: position 43,716,634 of record NW_017728943.1, read on the forward strand.
AGAGCATAATAATTTTTCTTGATGTTGATTAATAAATCCATTACAAAGATGTCCCATATTCCAGGCCAACAACCTGTTCTTGATTGACACATTAGAAAGTAAACACTCTGTTGCAAATGCTATATAATCCCAGGAGTTGGTTGACTCTTCAGAATGCTAATGCCTAAAGGATTTCTGCAGATTCCCAGCTAACTTGACTTTGCAGCATTCGGTTATATTTTAAATGATCTGTGTTTTTTAAAAGGTAGTGATGCCATATTTTCACAGAGCCCTAGAAATGCATCCTTAAGCATTTCTTCTATATGCAACAGAATCCTCTTGGTAACAGCAATATTCAGTCACAGCCTTGTCTTACAATAATGAAAGTCAACTATTGCATTTAGAAATTGCAATGATGAAAGTCGAGCATTGCATTAAGAAAGTTCTCTTCATTCCAAGGCATTAATACTGGTTGTGATGTTATATTCTGGGTATCACATTGTCCCTGATACTCAGTAGCCCTGTCACAGAGCACTAAGGTGCCCTGCTCCTAGAAGAGCAGAAACTGCCTGGGAGAGGGCCCAAAGAGAGAGACAGAAGCCCAGGTGCAGGTTACAGGGCCAACAAGTCAGAGGGCAGATTAGCCTGCACCTGCACATGGTCAGCTGACCACAAGGGGGAGGGCCCTGGGCCTATATAAACCCCAGGCTGGAGCTAGGGACGTTCTCTGCCGGTGGCCAAGGGGGAAGGAGCCCTTGCTGAGTAAGTGAATGGAAGGGGCCTGATTAAGTTCGGCTCCTGGTAATGTAATGGGCAGCGCACACCTTATGCGGCTTGCGTTATGTTATAGCCTAGGGGCTTATGTTTTGTTTGCTGTTTATAAGACTGGTAGTCTGGGTGAGGATATTTGGGGAAGGAGGAGGCCTCATTGGGGGCCCATTGTGGCATGGGGACCCCAGCGCCAGCGAGAACGTGGCATTTGGGGTGCACAGACCCCAGCGTCGGCAAGGGCATGGCACTAGGGCTGCAGAGAGCCCAGGCACCAGTGAGGTGCAGAGACAGGGCTTCGGAGAGCCCAGAGAGGACAAGGGGGCCAATTCATAGCAAGGCCCAGACAGGAGAACGTCGGTGCCATCTGTGAGGTTTGGGGCATGGTAAAGGAGCGGTTGAAGCCACTCATATAGAACATAAGGCTGGGGTGTCCCAGGACACCTATTTTGAAATGGGACCCACAAGGGATCAGGCACCCACAGGGTTCAAGGAAGTCCATCAGGACCGTGTCCAACCAGACGTGAAGGCAGCCTCCCTATATTACATTTTACATCAAGACATGGCGGGCGAGAAAAGAGGGTGCCCATTGGGCTGAATTGTCTCTGTCAAGGGGCCTTAGGAGGTCATTGCCATCCTTAGGGACCCTATCCCATGACAAGCCCACACTGGAAAAGATGCAAATCTGTCTTCCCCCCAATGCATTCCTGTTATCTTTGCCAGCTAGCTCTAGTAACCCGATTATGTGGAAGATATGTAGAGCCATGGGTGCCTTTTTTCTGTTCCCTTTCAAATCACTAGCACCCTGTGAGGCACTAGGAGGCAGCAGACCCTGTGTTCAGGACAGCACAGAGATTTTAACTGTCTGGCTCCTACACTTAGGGAAATGGCAGTTTTCTTATGTGCAGTTTTCTTATGTGCTTAGCCCCTTTCATGTACATCTATATAGAAGCTAGGCACAACAAATACCATATTTATAACAGGGTTAGAATTTTTAAAGGAAATTAGGCACTAAGCTTTAATTCAGTATCCAAAAAGTCTTGCTTTTATTGATCTGAATAATTTGTGACTGATGGAATTTGCTGGGACAAAAAAGGAACTTCTATTGCAACTCCTGCATGTTGTTTTTAGATAATGCGAGTATTCTGTGATTCTAACAAATACACTGGAATCACTTTCACCTTCATTGATATGCAGATGCTTATGAAAAAGAGAATGCAATCATTGTTTAACACTTCATGGAAGATTGCTTGGCAAAGAAGAATGCCTTGCCCAACTAAAAGTTAGGAAGAAGGTAGGCTGGCACAATGTAGTTACACAGGATTTAATCTGTCTGTAACATTGAGCTTCACACCTCCACTCTTGTAAAAAGTGCTTTTAAATACTTAATAGCCACATATTGTCAGAGGCTCTGTTTTATGTTCTCTTCAATTTAAATAGGAAGGTTCATAACATGTAAACAGCTATCAGGATAGCAAGAGTTGTACGGGGTTTACAACACTGTAAACATACAATTAAATATTCTTAACAAATATGCAAATAACAGGGATACTTATAGCTTTTTATTTGTCATTATTTAGTGATCATTTGCTCCTGGCTGTAGACCAGAGTTGATAATGTTTACCAAGCTTTATAAATTGTGACAATAATCTAACAGCTACCATTTCATACACCTAGTATTCATATTCACTGTTAACTAAATATGGTATATCCTGATTTTCTGAAAAAGTCACATTCTCTAAATCTCACTTTCACCTCTGAGTTTAATTATCCGTTTCCCAATTTAGGTACAATTTTGTGTTTAGATTTAAAAACTTGTTTCCTTAAGCAAAGAAGGTTGTAGATGGATACCTAGTTACCTGACCCACATGTTCATATAGGGTTTGTATTAAAAAGGAAACGTTTTACTGGATGTCAGGCTGAGTTACACAATTATACATGCAGCTTGAAAGGTATCTTTGAACGTATGACCGTTAATACAAGACTGGAAGCACAAAATTGCACAAACTATGTAAACATCTGGAGCAAGGTAAAAATATACATGAAGAAACATGGAAATGGATTTTGTGCTGTGTGTACGGGTTTGTTAGAGGGATCACTCTCTGTGACTATCCAAATGAACCGATTTGCTGGCAGAAATGAAGGTGGAAACTTTTAATTTTAACTAAATAATAAAGAATGTTCACACGGAGCTAATGGTGACTCAGAAATGCAGTTATTCACATGCCAGCGCTTAAGGTGCCTACAGACATGCAGGGATGCTAATTACAGCACGTCAAAATAGACTCAATTAATGGAGTCTCTGCATCTTATGTATCAGCATCCCCATGCTTCAAAATGGCAGTGGGGGCTCGTTGCTACTGTACAATAGTAGCAATGTCACAGTTAGTGCCCACTGATTCTACGTCAGCATAGCAATGAGCTACATCACCATTCGTCATTCCTACAGCAATGTAGCATTTCATGTAGACAGTTAGGCTTAATTTTCTCAGTTGTGCTCTAAAGCCAGTTCATAAAAAATACTGAAGTATGTGACTGAGCCTCTCCTTGGTCAGAAAAGAAATATAGCAAGTGCTAAACTGTAAGAGGTCCCTATAAGGATCTAAGTAATCTGTAACAGGTTTTTCTAAATAGGGACATATAAACTGTAGAGAGACCTTAGAATAACTGATCTAGGCACCCTAGAGGTGCAAACACAAGTTACATTTTTTTGCATGATCTGACCCCTGAAAGCACTCTACAGCCATGTCATAACATGAGCACACAGCTGAAAAACACTTCCTTCCCCCCACCCCCATGTGGGAGAATGAATGCTGGCTGGCCCTTTGCAGCTGGCCAGCTGTTTCCAAGCAGGTGGAGGAGCAGCTGGGCAACAAGCCAGGGGTTGGGGTGTCCTGGCTCACTTATACAGCTGGCTACAGCACTCCTTGCCTCACTGGGCTCTACAGTCTCCATATAGATGGCGTGCTTCAGCAGGGCTCTTTGGTGCTTTTATGTAATAGCTGATTCAATAAGTTATTAGATAAAAGCACCAAAAAAGCCCCAGTGAAGTGCCTGACCTATATAGACGTTCGGCAAGCTGGGTCAAACTAACACACTGCCTCTTCTGGGCATGCACTGAGCTTGGCATGGGGGTGCACTAAGTATAAAGTAAAGCACTGTGGGGTTTTTGGGGTGGGTGGGGGGTATGTCTGTAAGCATCCAGTAAGTCTAGTAAAAAATAAATTCATTCATTTATTCACTACCCATTTTTTTCAGCTTTGTACGTTACAGGAATGTCAAATCAGGTAGTTGGTAGGAGTTGGACACATTTACAGAAACTTTTTATATCTCTTTCCTTCCTGCTGTTGGTAGCATAGCAATAATTCTCTTGCAGAATGTTGGCATATTAACTTTTGTTATATATAGTCTATGCCTGATGTTTAGGGCTACAATAATAGGTACTGCATGGTAAAAGAAAAAAAAATCCAAAAATGGTCTTTTCATTATCCCTAAAAAAAATCCCAAAACATTCCACACTCTACAGCCAACATTTGAATAAAATATATCCAAGAAGAGCAGCAAAGCTAGGTAACGTACCAACAACATTTGTTTGAAACAACATTCGGGAAAAACTGAAACCTGTCTGTTTTACCTTTACAAACCTTCTCCTTGTGTGAAAGCATGCAGTTTTCCTCTGCAGCATAGTCAGATTTCCCCAAGTGGAATTCAACAACCTATCATGTTGCAGTAGCATAACATCCCTACCACCATGAACTGGCAACACTGAATTTATTATATCATGAATATTTGAACATCCGTTGAACATCTGCAGAGGAAGAGTTTATCATAAAGGTAACGATCATTATAAAAAATGATGCAAAATAATCACAGAATACTGTAAGAGAGGAGTGAAATTTTGTTACCTTCTCTGGATATAAACAGAAATTGATCATATAAAATCTTGAACAGCTATAAATGTTTAAGAGGAAATTCAGAGCAGTACAGAAGGTATACATAAAACCCCAAGCCCCAAATCATTTAAGACTAATGCCATTAATGTGAAGTTAAACTGTGCCTAAGAGAGGTGTCAAACATCTGGCCCATGGGCTATATCCAGCCTGCAGAGCTGCTCTGTCCAGCTTGCTGAGCTGCCTGCGAATTACTGGAAGTTGGGGGCTGGGATTAGGAGGCATAGCCTGCCACCAAATATGGAGCTTCTGTTGGATGTGAGTGAATGGCCCTCAGCTGATATACCCCAAGTTGCCCTGCAACCACTAGGCCAGTTGCCACCACTGCCACCCTTTGGCCTGTACCCTTGCCCTACCTCCTCCACTGCTGGTCCTTCTGCAACCCTCTGCTGTAGCTGTCACCATCACTGCCACAATTAAGCAATCAGTGCTTATACTGAAATAATTTATCTTCAGTTGCATCAAAGATGAAACTAAAATTAATTAGCTAAGTAGAGCTGTTGTCTAAGTCCCCTGGCAGATGTTAATTGCATACCGAGTCTGGGGAATTTTATCCCAGCCTCTGACAATGTGTTCTACCATGTCCAAAGTTCAAGATTTGACATGGCAGGACACATGAATTTGGGGATCCTGGGTAAAATCCCTCAGGTCCCATCATGTTCCTGCCAGAGTTCAGGGAACTCAGCACCAGGGAGCAGCCCCCTGATTCCACGCTGCATGTGTGCCCTTTCAGCTTGCTGGCATTTGGGGAGCTCAGAATGAGGGAACTTCTCAATTCCAAGCTTCTTATGCCATAGACCCTTTAAAGATATGCAGTCATGCCGGGACTTGGGGAGCCTGGGACTGGGGGGCTACACCCCCATCTTGGTCTCTCCACATGCCCCTTTAAACTTGCTGGCACCCAGGGAGCCCAGCATCTGAGGACTTTGGCACCTTAATGTTGAGCTCTGCGACTATTGGGGAATTTAAACAGACACCTTTAAACTTACATGCCACATAATCAAATCAGTGTGATGCAAACCAGCCACAAAGATGTTCCATTTCTATTGCATGGTTGAACATGTAGCACGTTACAGTTGATCATCTGGTTAACATGTTAAAATTGCATAATAATTGTAATGCCTTCCAGGGGTCTAAATGGCCTATTATCTCATTAGCTCCTTTGTGGGAGATTATGTAACTAGGTGGCTTAATTATTAAAACTTGCAGCCAGTACAACATAATAATCAGCTTTAGCCTGGGGTATAATCCAATAAGGCCATTAGGTAATGTTGTGCCAAGTGTCCCTTTCTAGACGCCTGGCCCTTGGAAAGGAATTCAAGGCCCCCACTAGGCAACTAAGTCCCAGGCACAGCACATGGGGAGAACTAGGGACATTGGAAGCGTCCTCCAAAAAATCTGCATGCTGAGCAGGGAGCTAGCTGTAGTGTTTCCTTTTGGCTACTTCAGCTCAGGGATGCACTGGAAACCTCACTTGCTCTGCAGAATCTAGGCATAAAGCCAGGTCTGCCCAGTCTGCCTCTATCCATTTGGATTCAGACCCTAGAATCATCTCTTCCTTGCAAAGGCTGATTCAAGTTTTCTATCTTGTTTAAATGTGGCCAGAGTACATGGATGGGCCTCTCCTTTATATGATAGGCTCCTGGTTATAATGTCTCCCCAGAAACTGGGAGACCTGGGTCCAACATACTTCACAGCCTGAAGGGTTTCAAATGTGAAATAAATGCAATGTCAATACAACCCAGAAGAAGGATTGGAGACCTTTCAGGTGGCACTGCTAGTAAACAAACCTTTAAGGAAACTTGATAAATGTAGTCACTGCCATATAAAGCTCATTTCTTACTTCAACAGTTTCTTCTCTTTCTCTTAGTCATCTGTCCTCTTCTATTATGTTCCTCATCTCCAGGAAAAGGCACACTGGGAATTTATATACATACCTTTTTGTCCCATGATGCACCAGAGATCTGCCACTTTGGAGCAGACTCAATTAATAGAGTTTGCTCCGCACATGAGCTGATGCGAACTGCACTGCACTGTGTGCAGTTGTATAGGAAGTGAAATGCGAGTCAGTGCACAGAAAACAGTGGTAGTACGCTTTTGAACTTAAGCACCTCTGATGTGTTGTGTTTTAGTTCAAAAGTGTGCCACCACCATTTTTTCCGCACTGATATGCATTTCACCACTTATACAACTGCAAGTGTCACAGCACCAGGCGCTTTTCAAAGAGCTCGGCGCTGCAGCACTTGCATGTGTAAAAATGCCCATTAAGGCTAGCGTGCCCATCCTCCCTCGTCTGACTGACAATTGCTTTGCATGAGTTTCTTCTAAAGCAATGACCATTTAGGAAACAAAAGCATTTAAAGAATTGTATTGAAGAATAGAGTTTGGCAAATAAGGGGGGAGGAAAAGGAATAACCATTGCTTGTGCCATGGTGGCAGGTTATGGTTAAATTTCATTACAGCAAAGACAACGTGCCTTGGATAGGCATTCCCAGCGGATAGGCATTCCCAGTAATCTATATTGTACTTGTTAGTGAAATTAAACAACTCTGAACTAAATATCAGCAGAGGTGATCATTAGGGTTTATGTCAAGTGGTTAGAATGAAAAGGCCATAGGCGATTGATTCCATGAGAAGAAAATGGGTTTGTTTTTTAAAAAGCAAGTTGTGACACCTCTACCTCTACAATGCTTTTTTTCCCCAGGAGGTAAGGGCTGATACTCCCCTGGTCAGGGATGGGCATATGAAAATCCTGTTCCATTTTGTATGGGCTCAGAGGCCAGTGACAATTTGTCTTTCTATCTGTGCTTCTTTCTATCAGCTTCTGTATCATACTAGTATTAAGTTTGAAAACAAATAGTTTTGAGTTACCCATTTGTCCATAATTTGGCTAATAACCATTTTATTAGTCACTTCAATCTCAGATTTTTGCAGTAGCCTCCTCCTGCCCTTCTGAAGCTATGGAAATAGAAAACCTAATTTAAAATATAGCTCTGCATCATATTTTCTGCTGTCATGTTGACCAATTTTGGGCCTTTTCTCTAAACTAGCGTTGATGGGAACTTTCCTACAGGTCACATAGGGCCATTTTTCAGGGTTGGACTGAGCATAGTAGAGTGGTTAACTGAATTCCAGTCTATTAGATGTCGGTAGGGGTTTTCAACTTCTAGTAAAAAACCTTTTCCTTTGGGTTGTTTAAAAAGATATTCAGTGGACACATATACATGTTTATTAATGTGCCATAATTACATACTAAATTACAGTTTAGTACCTGTAATGACAGGCACTAATGTACTGTGCCATAATCAGTGCTTCTACGCACTAGCACAGATGAATGATTTTTTGGTGATGCTAGTGCGCATTAAGCTAAACATACCACACATTAGTGTATTAGCACGGTCTTTTCCCACTGCGCTAATGCACAGTAGAATTAGTCTTCTGTGCATTAAGTGTCTTGTGTAGATGCACCCAGAAAAAAATCAGTTCTTGAATATTATAATTCTTAGAGTGCTAACTGACAGATAACATCTCTTCAGCATCTAAGTTGGTTCCAGCACAGAAAATAGGACTTAATGGAATGGGTTTTTTCCCACTGCTTTCCTAAATAGCTACCTGTTCTCTACCTAACTGCAGCAATGCTTGAATGTCACTTGATAACAGGCAGAATAAATAAATTAGTGAATTGCTCAGTATAAGAATACATTAGTGAATTGCTCAGTGTAAGAATTATAAGCAAACAGGTTTAACCTTATACATACATGTTATTGAAAGATAAACTACAACGTTTCCTTGATTTTACATGTAAATCTAAATATTTTGATTTGAAATGTGACATTGCCAAGGAATTTGCACATTCAGCTAGGCTAGGCTGGGCTTAGATTTAAAAAACATATACTTTAAAATAATAAACATGGATGACTTTTCTGCTTCTTCTGTAGCTTTTCTCCATTATTTTCTTTACCCAATCACTCGCATGCAGTGTGTGGGGAGAGAGAAAAAGTGGTGGAAGCGGTGGAACAATGCAGCCTTTAAAGAGAGAGTTGATTTTGTAGTAGGCCTGTAGTATCCAGCTCTGTTGCTTCAAGATCCCAGTTCTCAATTTACCTTGATGAGATTAGGATTATATGCCAAATTATTTTTCAGAAGTTTAAACAAACATTCATTTCTGAACGTGAAACCTGTTTTTTCTTTTACAAACCCATCCTTTTGTTGCAATTATTGGTGAATTTGGCAAATAGTTTCTGCCAAAAAATGGTGAAAACCACTTTGAAAGCATCAAAGTGATTTGATAATTCTTTAATTATTTCAGAAATGCAAAAATGTTTCATTCCAACATTTTCAGAATGTGACTTAGACCTTTTGCATTTGAAAACACCATCTCCACTTAAAAGGAAAGCTTTTTAAAAAATAAAAAGGAAAAAAAACCCACTTAATTTCAAGTCAAACACTTTTTAAAATCCTTTTTAGTTTTCTCACTTTACCCAAAAAGCCTAAAAAACAGCTAACCAATCAAACAAAATCGAATTCTTTCAGTTTGACCTGAATTGATGGTTTTCTGACTTTTTTTAGCATGGCTGCCAAAATGAAAAGCTCATTATTTGTCCTGCCCTAGTCAGCTGGTGGCAGTGCCCAATCTTTGGCATATCACTGTTGCTAAGGAATATGTCCCTAATATGAATGAGAGGAATTCTTCATGTAAAAAAGGTTGAGAAACAGCATCAGTATCCTGCTTGGGCAGAAGTGGTGTGGTTCAGCATTCAGCAGGTGGACAGGAGATGGTGCTTTGTACTAGAGGAAAGGTGAGGCCTTTGGCTTAATCCTGGCCCTCTAGCACCTCAATTTTAAAGTCTTCCAGAACTTTTGAGGTAATACCAAGGTCTGACTACCTGTGGACCACCCAACTCCTTGATACTCCTAGCAAGGTCTTTCAGACAGATCTTTAGCACAGCATTTATAAAGCTTGCAGAACCCAAGAACTTCCAAAAGCTGCTCAAGTCTGAATTAGGAATGAGAATTATCCATTTTTGCTTTATTTTTTTTTAAGATAAAATAAAAGGCATGAGATGTCCCTGACATCTTGTTGATACTCAGCCTGAAGTGGCAGGATTAAACTGTTTTGGTAGCAGCCTCACAAACAAGCACTGCAGTTCACACTTTATATACATCTTACTTTTCATGCTGCAGTATCTCAGAATCAGCCTCTCCTTAGTTCGTTAAACTTAGCTTCAGTGTTTTACTGTGGGCCTGAACCACCAGTAATGTTCTACTTTTTGTAAGTAGTCTATCAAAAGTGGCAAGCTCAAGCATTTGGCAGGAAGCTGTTTAGCATCTTAGCTGTAAATTAACCGTACATAAGACACTAACAATATATAAGATATAGCACAGATACTAACCATATATAAGATGAAGGTCCTCATGCTGTAAGTTTTTAAATTACACAGAAATCTGAATGACCAACATTATTAATCCAAGCCAGAGAGCAAAAATATGATATTGTGACATTTTGTCCCTAGAGAACAAAAGCTAATTCAGAGTAGGGTTGCGAACTCCGAAGCTATCCTAGGAGATTCTCCCCCCTCATGACATAATGTCATTAATTGAATTTATTTTCTTAAAATCTCCCAGATTGCTTTCAATAGTCACTGGGAGATTGGTGCCGATTCCGGTAAACTTCTGGCCAATCTGGGAGGGCTGGCAACCCTAATTCAGTGTAACTCCTGATGTCTTCAGCCATGTATTGCCTGATCACTGAGTTAAAGGATCCCATGCTTTCATTTTCCTGGTTTCTAATAATGTGTTCCAGGCAGCTGAGATGCTGATGCAACAAACTGTAGTAGTGACAGAAAGCATGTTAGGCTGCCAGTAGTCATGAGAAGGGGAGGGCTGGAGCAGGAGGGGAGAGCTGCAGAAAGGAGAGAGACATGACAAATTAGCTCTGAGCAGGTACTGCACAAAACATCCCAACTACTCATTCCCATTTCAATGATGCATGTTCCTTCTGTGTTTTTCTTTGAGAGGAAAATAATGAAGGGATTCATTAAACATTCCTGCCACTAAGGGAAGGGTTAAAGGCTTGAAAGTGCTTCTGAGAGAGCAGAGGGATCTCTCCTGGGTGTGAGGCAGAGGAATTGGAGGGGAATGGGGGAAGCAGGAGAGTTTCATAAATATCTGGATGTAAATGGCAGGTGGGAATTATGGTTGGGATTGGGTGATGCGTTTTTTTCTATGAGGGTTTAGTCAGGGAAGCAGTAACGGCGCAAGGGAGCTGAAGTGCTCAAGTTTTGGCAGGTGGTGTTTGGGAAATTCAGTATGCGAGTCATTCTTCTGCTTATTGGAAGCTGCTCTGAGACTTTTGGATAGGGCAGGACATAAATTTAATGAATAAATAAATAGGTGTTGATCCAAAGCCCACCGAAATTAGTGGTTTTAGAGCAATGAATATTTAAGTATTGCAGATTATTTGCAGACATTGAATTTCTAATTCGTGATAGCGGGTGTGCGTGCCAAGAAACAAATTCTAAGTTCTGTTTGCCCAATCAGAGCAGAAACAGGCCATGTAGGTGGTTGTATCAGTTCTAAAAGGCTTGCATATGCAATTTTGAATGGCACATTTAAAGTGTTTGCAGAAAGTAATGAATGGGAGTAATTTTCAGTCAGGATTGTCAAATGGTTCGCATCATCTTACAAACAAAAGGGGATAGAAAATCCCTCAAATTAATCCTGATAAATTGACTCCAATTTTTTTTTTCATTTCTAGCACAGTAATCTTCCTAGGAGCAGCAGAGCACAGCTCAAGGAGCCAGAGGCTTTGTCTACCTGTCAGGGTACCATGCTCCAGGGTGGCACGCTCAAGTGGGCTGTGCTGCTCCAAGAGAGCTGCTTCCCAAATTGAAGCTGTAAAACTGGCCCTGCAACCCTTTGCCAGGTAATTAGCATAGGGGCAAGCTAGTTCACATTGAACTGATTACACTGCTTCAGGTTTAGGAAATGGTGTGGTGTGTTCAAGGACCCCGCTCTGAAGGATGGTATAACTACCGTGTAAATGTGGCCTGGAGGGAGAAGGTGGTGGACAGAAGCATTACAAAAGAGGCAGGGGTGTGGATTAGGAAACCAGCCGCAGATGCTGACTGGGGGGGGGCACAAATAACCACTGCCACTGGAAACCCAGCTACTGCCACTGCCCTGTGCTCTGCTGTTGCCCAGGGCACATCACTGCCCAGTTACACAGGTAAAGGCAACTTTCTGCCATCTCTGTTCTCCCTCAGTCCTGATGATACCACTTACAGGGGTAAGTTATTTGAAAAATAATCCTTTGGAGCCATTCTAATAATCCAGGATAGTGGGCTTGGGGGCAATATGCTACACCTAGGGAAGAAAACCCAAATGCACAAATAAAGAATTGGAAATACCTGGCTAGGCAGTAAGTAGCATTGCTAAGAAAGGGCTTGGGGTTCTGTCAGATCTCTAACTGAACATGAGTCAGCAGTGGGATGGAGTTGCCAAGCAAGCAAATATGATTTGGGGTTGTATTAACACAATTATTGTATGCAAGGCACAAGAAGAAGTAGTAACACACTAGTCAGCATTTGTTAGACCTCAGCTGGGGCAGTGTGTGCAGGTTTGAGCTCCACGTTTTAAGAAAGATGTAGAAAAAGCTGGAGAACATCCAGGGGCCAGTGACAAAGATGATAGAGGGTTCAATGCAAGCTGCATGAGGAAAGGTTGAGAAAGCTAAGCATGTTTAAATCAGAGTTAAGGGGTATCATGATGACAGTTTGCCAATATTTGAAAGGCTGCCTTAATCCAGAGGCAAAAGAACTATTCTCTCTTCCCACAGGGGGCAGGACACAAAGTAATGGGTTTTTAAACTGCAGCAAAGCAGATTTTCCCACTGAGATGAGATTAAAAACAAAAAAGAACTTCCTTACGGTAAGAAGAGTAGGGCAGTGGAACAAGCTGCCCAAGGAAGTTATAAAACCTCCTTCACTATAGGTTTTAAGGAAGCTGGATAGGCATTTGTCTGAGTTGATTTAGGAATCAGGTTCCTCAATTTATGGACGGTGTTGGAGTAAATAGCCTGTGTAGTCCTTTCTAACCCTATGGTTCTGTGCTGCCTCAATGACAGTCCAATGTTGCTTGCTGTCACATGTAATTAAAAAGTTTAAACTGAGCAGAGTATGGTGTTTGCTGAAGCGCATTACTTGTTTAATGTCATTGGCCTTGGACTACTGAAAGTTTCTGGGGAAAGCTGGTCTAAATCAATAGCAGGAATACAATGTGCTCTGCCCACACTCCTGCCTCTAAATGTCCCCAGTGCTAGTGTAGGCCCAAGTGGCAATTGCAAAATCAACCTCTTGGCTTCATGCCACCAAGGAAATTCCAACCACTTCAGTTGGAGAAATCCTATATTCTAGTGGCTGGGTAAGCAACAGGAAGTGAAGACTTCTAGGTTAACATCCTGACTGTGCTACTCACTTGCAGTGGGGGTCTTCAGAAAAATTACTGATGATCAGATGGTGGTAGGTCATATGGTGGCTAGCATGAGGGACTCGGTAATGGGAGTGCAGGAATTGTAATGGACTAATAGCAGTGGCAATACTAAATTTCCCAAGTGAAGTTAGAGGCATATCTGTGGAATGTGAGTCAAAGAGATACCATCACTTTAAAAATCCCAGGAGTTACCATATGTCCCTTCAGCAGAGAAAAGTGCAACTACTGCATTTCCTGCTGGTGTGTGCCACTAGACACATTGCCACATGTCTCTCCTAATGCAAGCCTGTGTGAAGATTCTGTCATCCCTCGCTGACCTGTTGCGTGGCGCTGAAGACAATTTCCCCAGGGGAGAACAGGGTGGTGTAACCCGGGAGCACCTGAGTAAGTGCTCCCTCCTCTGATGGTAGGGAAGTACTGGCTAGGCAGGAGTGCTGTGAGAGGAAACTGCAACTGAAGCCCAGTTTCCCCCTATTCCCTTTAGAGACAGGCCAGGAAACTTAACTATATACAAATATATTAATCAAAACAGACTGAAAGATGTATATTAATAGACATATTTACAAATATACAACTTTGATATGCATCTATACTCTGAGAGTAGAATCAGGGGGCAACTATACACTACCACTAAGGGCTCCACTCAGGAACAGGGAAGTAACAGATCAACACAGTTTAGGGAAGTAACAGTTCAAACACAAATCAGGAACAGGTCAATAATAAACCAGTACAGGTAAACACAAATCAAGAACAGGTAAGCAACAGAGGGATCCCAACAAGGATTTCAGTGGGATCATGTATCAACAAATCAACAATTATCATTACACAGGAATAACAAAATATAAGGCACTATCTTACAAAATATGAGGTGTATAGCGTTAGAAATAAAAGTTAACTCTTTAAGGGTCCCCAAGGCACTGATGGGTCCTGAGACCTTGCCAGTCCTCCAGGGACTGGTGGGGGGGGAAGCGTAACACCCCTTGGGCCTTTCACAGTCCCAAGGTAACCCCTAAATCCAAAGGCCCTCTCCCTTTCCTTCCTTCTAGGAGCCCCCTACAAGCCAGGAGGACTTGCCCTCCCCTGTGGGAATGATTTTCCCCAGCAACTCACAACTCCAGGCCTGGATAGATGGTCCTTGTCCCCCTTGGCCGAGTGCAATGCCTCCAAGGCCACTGGCTCCCCTTGGGCTGCCAGCCACTGGTGACCCTGTGCACCGTCATAGGCTATGCTTTCTGCTAGGGGTTGGAGGCTTGAGCCGCCTCATGCAGTGCTGGGGCTCAGTCTGCTCCCAGACCCTCTGTGCAGTCTTGTCTGCACTGAGCTGCTGGCCCTGTCCCAGTGGCTATAGACCCACATTGTCCCAAGCGGCTCTCAGGGGTCCCGATCCCTCCTGCATTGGCACCATCCTGTGCACTGACTGGCAATGCAGACCTGAGCTGCCTCGTGCAGCTCCCAGGGTCTTGGCCCCCTGCACCAATCCATGCACCAATGCCACACTTCTCAGTGGTAGGGTTGCAGGTCACAGCCATTTACCCCTCCCATCTGGTGAGGATGGTCTTCGGACACTTCGGGGCAACAGCTCCAGCCCCGCTGGCCAGCTTTTGTCAGCTTTTCTCTAGCCTGGTCCCCTTCTTTGTCCCTCATACACCCACCCACGTGCCAGGCATGCTGCTCTTTAATGACCTCCGGAAGCTCTGTCCCCAGATTGCAAATGGAGCAATCAGGTTGAAGCAGGGTGCAGGCTTCAACCAGGTCCAGGTTCTCTGCCTTGCCCCAGGGTAGGGGCAGGGCAAGCCCTTCCCAGCAATTGCCTGATTGATGGAAATGTTCCACCAATCACAAAGGGGATTCTCCAAGCCTGGACACACCAGGCTGCTATCAGTAAGCCCGCCACAGTGGTCACTTCTGTTGCTAATTACTTAAGTCTCATTGTGATGCTGCTGCTTATGGGAGGAAGAGCAGGTTCACTTTGGACCATGTGTCATGAAGGTGGAGAGCTTCACAATCCTGTTCAGGTAGTAGAGCCAACAGCATAAGTTATTTACTTCAATTCCTTCTCAATACAGGAATGCTTGGAAAACACATTTCCCCCTCCTCTAAGTCACCAGGATGGAGTGGCCTGGGGAGGCAGCTGTGTTGGCTTACATCTCCCACAGACATTTAGCAGAACCTTCTAAGTTCCACAGGGATATGCCATGAGCATTCAAAGCAAAGAACACCAACGTTTGTCTTAAAATCCTAGGCACCAGCTTGCTTCCAGAGAGTAATGAATCATGCAGGTGAACAAATGTGCAGGTCCCAGAGCAAGCTGCTGTTGAAAGGTGGTTTTATGAGAGCATTAGGGTGGGATGCTCAGCTGCTGTAAATCAGCATGACTGCAATAGAGCTGCACTGATTCATGGTACCTGAGACCCTGACCCTATCTTTTATATAAATGCACTCCAATCATCTTTTCTTTTGCAGTTAAGGACTTTTAATCCTGGAAAGCTGTGGTTCACAATGTATTATTACTTCTTTTCTCATTTTTTAACATATGGGGTGTAAACTCTGTCCTGTATGTTCAATTGCACCCTTTTGTATCCCAAAATAAGTTAGTTTTTTAAAGGCTAACTAGTGCATTGAACTCTGCTGTCACAGCAACACATGGTGCCTTGGATAATTGGCTACTCACAAATCTTTATCTTAAGTGTAAAGGTAAATAACTAGTGAAAACCCCAACCTGAACTAAAGCCATAAATTATTCTATAAATCCTTTTCACAGCTCTGTTTGCTTGGATTTATTCATTCTATAAATCAAAGCTGAACAAGAAGTTTGGAGATTCGCAGCCACAAGGATCTTTTATGAGGTCTGCAGCCATAAATCTCAAAGTTGAAGAGGATGAAGCCAGCAACTGCCTTTATTTTCTTTTATGTGCTGTTCACATACTCACCCGCACAGTCCCTCTGTCAATTTTCGGTTACAAAGATATTTTTTTTTCTTTTTCCTTTCTTTTTCTTTTTTTTTTTTAATTATACCAGGGGATTTTTTTGGAACTGAAGAGATTATAGTCTTTCAAGGTCAGGCTGGGTTCTGCAAATATAATAATATTTGTTTATTAGGCATGTCTTTACCATAAGAAGTCTAGCTGAGTATTTCAAAAGGATTCCTCATGGTAGGATCCCTAAATGTACTTTGGTGCCTAGGTTGTCAGTACAGTACAATAAAGTACAGAGAGAGAGAGAGGTGCCTTATAATGGGAAGCAGAACTGTGTGCCATCAATTGGTAGGGAATACTTAGGACAAGAGTATGTCTGTAATCTCTTTCTCCTCTACATGCCTTAGTTGGAGCTGCGGAGAGTTTTCTTCCTTAATTTTAAATCCACAGCCCAGAACCTTTTCATGAAGATATATGCCAATGCCCTTTCCTTTGAAAAAATAGTGTAAGGATTAGTCCCTTCTTTGAACACACAGAAGAGGCAATAGTGGTGCCAGGAGTCCAGTATCATAGTGGTTAGAATGATGCCACCACTGGGATACAATTACTAGGATATGGGTTCTCTTCTCTTTTCTGGGCAGGGGGGGTTCAAACCCCCCATCTCTCACTTCTGAGAGCTCTACTGGTTGGTCTCTAGGCTATTGTGTCATGAATACACTGTCTATGCTTTCTGTTGAAGCTGTGCTATTGTGCAGAGAAAAAATGAGCAAGTGAGCTTTGCAGCCTGCAAAGTGGTTATGGCTTTATCCTATAGGGAAGGAGTCCTCAGTATTTTACTTGAAATCATCCCTGCTTCAGGAACACGCACCCAGGACTCCCCACTCTCTTGCTCTTTCTCATACAGTGAATGTTTTCTACACAGTGGAGCAGCATAAAGAATTGTCTCAGGAGGGACTCCTCTTCCAGAATGTGTCATGTAAAAGAGATAGCAGCAGCCTCCACTGCATTTTCTGTGGTGCTGATCCTACAGGCACATTATATGTATGCTGAGTAAACACCTGCTGGAACCTGCTACTTAGGAAATAAGTATGGGAATGCCTCACTTGCAGGTCATGACATGATAGAGGGGCCCCACTGCTCAGTCCAGTTGAGAACTTCAGGGAACTAGGGAATCTGAAGATCAAAAACAGTGCCCAGAGCATCTCATGTATCAGCATCCCTGCACTTCAAAATGGAGGTGGAGTGTTTTATCTAAAGCTTATTTGACAAACTTTAGATAAAGCACCTTGCCACCATTTTGAAGAATGGGGACTCTAATACACAAGACATGGAGGCTGGTGGGAGCACAGTAATTCCCACACTCCAGCAGACTTGTTTAATCCATGCTCATGTATAGGCACCAATAAAATCCCCTGAACTGGTCATATGCAAAGCCATCCAAGTCCTGATGGTGCTAAGTGAAGCTGCTTAGAGCTCCAATATGTGTTGGATTCTTAATAGGAGTCTCAAACTTGGCATTTCCCCACTTACCTTGCTTGCAAGACTCAAATTGATACATAATGGATGTGTCTACATGTGTCTCTTTTAAGCAGGCTCAGCCTAAAATCACCATTTTAAGGTGCATTAAGGGAGTGTGTTTACCTGTGTGCCCTTAATGCTCCTTTTAAATGATGATTTAAGGCCATGTGAGCCTAAATTTGATACCAACATAAAGCAAATATCAAATTTAGGTGCAAATAGCTCAGTCACATGTGTAGATGTGCTAATGTGCATTAACGTGGTGTGCGTCAATGGATACACACTGCATTAATGCACATAAGCATGTCTGCTCATGAGCTAATGCAACTTAGCTATTCATGCCTAAATTTAATGCACCTTAATGCATATTAGTGCATCCATGTGTAGATGCACACCTAAATCATAGGGGTGTGCAACGCACACCCCATTCAATTTGGATTCAGCCCGAATCAGGGACAGTGATTTGATTTGGCACACATAAATACACATGTAGACATGCTCAATTTCATGTACACCAATTCAGACCTTGCACAGAAGGCAGATAATCTCATGGCTAGAGCACTCTGTGGAGAAGATGGAGACCTAGGTTCATACCTTTTGCCCTCTGCCAGACTTGGGGTGGGGATTTGAAAGGGGGTTCCCAGTTGCCCTACAGCAACTCTAGCAACTGGGCTTTTGCATACTGTGTTGCCAGTCATCTACACATGTGCTTTACTGCACAGTAGACTGATTTAATGTGCAGTCAAGTGTGCCACAATTAGGGCACAGTAGATTAATTTATTCTGCTATAGGATAGTCCATTCAGACCCAGGTATTAACCAATGGCAGAGTAAATTACTGCACTTAACAGCACGTGTAGACGGTTTTGTTGAGATTAGTTTACTCTGGCTCAAATTGCATATTAATTGCACATGTAAACATGCCCAGTTTGTATTAAATATTTAAGTATCCTGGAGTAGGAAGGGCCTTAGCTCTCTGTTTCATCTAGTGAAAGTTGTGCTTAAATAGTTAGGTGGGCCAGATCCACAGGATTCAGCCCCTTGCAGAAAGCCACATATTTCATAATAAGTATTTCAAGGATTTGGCTTTTTGTGGATTTCTGTGCTCCCATCTAGTACTGTACATCTGTAGTTCTGTACTTAACATCTAGTAACTTTGGGGTTTGAAACAGTATTCACCGTAGTGGGAAATAAAGCTGAATAAGTTATTCCCTGGGCACATCTACATGAGATGTTTACGGTGCTAATTAGCTGTGCAGTAAACATTGCACATCTACACACGCACCCCTATTAGACCAGAGTAGATTAATTTATTCCACAGCAGGATAATACTAGTAAATACAAGTACTATCCTCCTGTGGAGTAAAAAACTGCAGCAGCACACATGTAGACACTGACACAGCTGGCTGGAGCATGAAGGTGCTTCAGTGTGAGGCCTCCCTGCCTGCTATCCTCACACTGAAGCATCCTCATGCCGAAGCCAGCCCCTCCACAGCATGTTGAATGGAGGGGGAGCAGCCCCGGACTGCTCCGATCTGGCTCAGTGTGCTGGACTTCTAGGAGCACATGCAGATGCAACCCCCAGGAGCAATAAATTCTGAAACAATAAGCTCCAGAGTTTGTTCAAGTGTCCTAATAGCAAATGTAGATGCACCCCCAGCTCTCATGTTTACTGCCAGTGATCCATCCAAGAAGCTTATTTTTCCTGCCTCGTGAATCTGAATAAAACTTAAACTCTGGAAGCTGAAAAAAATAAGCAGGGACATCCTGTAGTAATAGGAAATGCCTTCTGAAGTTAACAGGAAAGCCTGGGTGGCATTTCAATATTCAGGACAAAGCAAATGTAAGAAATGAAGATATGTGTATTTCTGCCCAGGTTTCTAGTACAACTGGTTTGGGATGGAGCCCAGGCAGCACTAAGTATGTTTGCATGCTTTCTTGTAAAGCTGCACTGGACAACTAGTCTTGTGCTATTTTTATTTATTTACTTTTGGGTCCAATTACCAAATCTGCAGTAGCCAAGTAAATGTGCATTGTGGCTTTTGTGTGAGTCATATGTATTGATTTCTCTATTTCTAACTGTACAAATGAATAATACAACATTTCCAGGACTCCGGGTACATAGCCAGGCAGAGATGAGTAGCAATCAAATACAAGTTTTCCTGACTAGCAACACATTTTAAAACATTGTCATTTGGGGAAGGGGCCAAGGAGGCAGTGCGGTGGATTGCTCAACCACTTTGGTGTGATATCTCTAGTTAGGGCTTCATCAGCAGGCGTCTTTTACATCATCAGCAAGAGCCTTTTAAGTCAGTAGGAGTCTTTGACATACAACAAATTTGGGCTTTGACTCCATCCTCATTTTTTCAGAATTAAGCTAAAAAAAAAGCAATCTGTGAAGTAAAACACACATTTTAATGAAGCAAATGCTGAGTAGGAATTCGGATCCCTGATGCATCTGTGCAGTATTAACATCCAACTGCAGAATGGGGATTTATGCCAGCACCCAGTTTTAAATATTTGAGTCTCATCCCTTTTGCATCATACTCTGCTGTTCTTTTCATAATTCCAGTTTACTTGCTGATTTTTCTCATGTTATAGTTAAGCAACATAGACCTTTTTATCATTATCATATCAAATTATCAAAGGAAGGGATTAGCAATAACAAAACAGGGTTCAAAATACCTCTCTAGTTTAATTTCCTCGGCTTCAGACTCTTTAGCAAATTTATCCATGCCTGCTTGGGATAAAATTTGCCAATATCTGGATGATACACTGGGAGGAAAAAAGGATTTCCCTGAAGTTATAATAGTGATCATTTTTGCCCTTCCCTAAGTTTTTCTAAATACATTTTCCTAACAGGCAATTATGTTCTATAGAAATTAGTAAATTCATAATATGTAGTCTGGTATCGCAAGCCATTATTCAAGACTCCATGATCCTCAAGTTTTGCAAAAATTCTCACTGGGAATTTCATTGGGGTTTTTCTCATGTGTGCTCTATTCATATGTTTTCAGGATCAGTTCCTAGGACTTATGTATTCTAATTTGAAAGAAAAGAAAATCAATATACATTGACCTCCAGTGCAGACTGATAGGTTCATTCTTAACACATGCCTCACCTGGTGTTCTTCTTGCCTTGTTCATTTTCACTGCAATATTTCCAAAGAACAGAACTGCTGCTTTTCCTATTAGGAATCCCTGCATGAAAGTATAAAGCATTGCTGCTGAATGATTGCCAAATCTACCTCAGCAGAAAGGATTCAAAAGGTTCCTGTCAAATGACACATCCATGTACAAAGGGTTAGGATCCTTTCTGTCAACATCAATAACCTCTCTTTTATTTATTTTTTTTAACTTAACTGGTGACTTTCTGTCTGACTGTTCTGCTCTCAATGGAGCCAATATAAAATGAAGTTCCTTGTGTTTTGGCATATGCTGAAGCAAGGCATAATATTTTTTTCAGCAGCAAGCACCAGCATTGCTATTAAGGTTTTAATGAGCTCCATAAAGAAACCCTTTGCCCACATCCTACAACTCAGTAAACCCTTGAAAATCTGTATCTTCTGACTAAAGGCACCTTCAAACAAATGTATATTCCCGGTTCTCAGAGGCAAAAGTAAACAAACTATGTCCCAGTAAATTTCCATTGAATTAATTAGAATATTCCCATAAGATCTGGGCCAGAAACTAAACTAACAAGTTCAGATCTGCATCTGAACTCTCCCAATAGTTGATGGTACTCA
This sequence comes from Crocodylus porosus, assembly GCF_001723895.1. Taxonomy (NCBI): domain Eukaryota; kingdom Metazoa; phylum Chordata; order Crocodylia; family Crocodylidae; genus Crocodylus; species Crocodylus porosus. The sequence continues at coordinate 43,737,998 of NW_017728943.1, forward strand.
GATCCAATGCAGAAACCCAAGCTAAAAGCCTGCAAGTGTCCCCACGTTCCTAGATTACACCCACTGAACTTAACTAGTTGGTTAAATACTAGACTAGGATACAGGAGACTGGTAACCAGGCAGGTCAGTTTTTCTCACTGTATCTGACTTTCCCAATCTGTACAGCAGGGAATGATACTGACTTCCTTTGTATAAAAAAGGGCTTTGAGGACTACTGATGAACAGTGTCATGTATCATTATAAGAACTGTGGTCAGCTCATGTTCAGTTGCTTGCAGAAACAGCCTGAATTCTGCAGTCCTACCTCAGGCACAAGTTCAGCAGAAGCCTTGGCTCTGAATCCATACAATGTATTTTATTAAAATAAGTTTTATTTGTTTAAGTTGACTTCCTAGCTTTAAAACTCTTAAGCAAAATAGAAGTATTCTTGTATCCATGATGGTCCAGGAAATGTATGCAAGACTAGGGATTTTTTGGGGACATATTTTATTAAACCAACTGCATACCCGGGAGAGAAGTTTGATGAGTTTTCAGATGCACACCGCCCTTCTTGAGATCCTTGCCTCTCCTAAACAAGATGGAAACATAAATAATGATCTTTTTATAGTTTAAAATGTTCTTGTTATCCATTATCTTGCTTATCCACTTTCTCCTGTCCCTCGAAATAAACCTGAATACGAAATAGCTAAAGCCTTTCATACTCAACTCCCTTGACTCAACTACCTACTGACAGGTGCTTTCACTTGCTGATCTTGTGCAGTTGTTTTTTTCTTATCTGTGAAATCTATCTTCCACACCAAGTGTGATCAGACCATACAGTCTGTTCACCTTGTTAACTACACTCTCTAATACATAATTCCCTCTGAGTTATACTGCACCATTCTAAGCCAATGGGTGACCACAGCTGCAGTGCCCCATCTTTTTTCTCAGCTGTGCATCTTTCCTCACAATGTTTTACTCTGTGTTCCTGTTTTTACTAAATACTCATCTGGAGGAAGTGGAGGAAGTCTTGTGGTTAACTTAATTGAACTAGGATTCAGATCTGCAGTAAATTTCCAGATCTCTCAAGTAACATGGTCTAGATTCACATCAGTATTGTAGGTGTGTCTCCATTTAGGCTTTAGAATGCCTAAAATAAGTATCTGGCCACAGGGAGACAGGGTTCAAATAGACAGGATCCCTGTGCACCTAATGGATAGAGTTAAGCATCTATGAATGTTGCTCCAGAGTGGCAGGGAAATGCCAGCAGTAAACATACAGGGGTGCAGGTTGTAGCCGTGTTGGTCTAAGGACAAGGACAGACAAGGTTCTTTGGGTGAATCTGATATCTTTTATTAAACCAGCTTAAATAGTTGAAGAAAAATTTTTAAGCAAGCTTCAGGTTCAAAACCCCTTTGTCAGGCTAAGGAAGTTTCAGCAGTTGGTGTGCTCTTCCTGGGTGGAATGAAAAGTAAAAAAGCCAGAGGCTGGGCTGGTCTGCGTACAAGACAGGCAGTCAGTGAAAATGTAGATTGAGGAGTCAATGGGTAAACATAGGTATCCGTCTACCCTTCTACCCATCCACTCTTCCTCAGAGGTTGGCCCCTGACTCAGGTTGCATTTTAGGAGCCTCCATTGACTCGAGAAATTGCAGAGAATAGGCATCCAGGTCACCAGCACCTGGAACTAGAACTCGGGAATCTTCTCTCCCACTGAATGTCCTCATCACTGCGCTGGAAAGTTTCTTGTTTCTTCTTGCTTGCTCTCAGTCAAACCCCATGGTTTTTGCTGTCTTGGCTGCCCAGTGACTCAGCTTCAACAGGAAAGGTAGAGGGCACTTCCCACCCAGCTTACTCCAAAGCCTGCTGGTTACAACAATCACCTAAGAGGTGGGAGCTGTGGGTTTGAAACACCTCAGTCTGAAACAGGCCTAGAACTCAGTTCTCAATATCCTTATGTGAGGTGGTCTAATCGCTAAACCGCTGTGCTAAAGATGAACACCAATACCATATTTTTCAAGTGATAATGTTGGGGTACTGCAGTTTATACTGTACAAAGTGTTGTCAGTATACCCTAAGGGCATCTAATGGACTGGGGCTCTCTGGTGACTCAGAGATTAGGTACTTCTCCATCTCTGATTTAGACTTCAACAGAGTTCAGGAAGGATTTAGGTATCTAGATGCTCAAACTGAGCCTAAGCCTAAGTATCTGTTCAGGTCAAAATGGAAGTGCCTGAGTAGTTTTATGGCCTCCAAAGTACAGTTGATTTTGGATCTTTATTTTTGACTTAGGCAACCTAATTCCTCTTTAGTTCCCTTTAAGTGCCCAATTTGGATATAACTTTAGAATCTCTCCAATATGTCCCTGCCTTATTTCCCAGTCTACAAAATCATAATAATACTCCTCCCATATCTTGCCCTGTGTGTGCATTTTTATCTATTTTAACTAGTGAATTGCAGTTAATGTATGTGATTAACACAAAACAAATGAAAGTGTTAATTTTTGTAATGAGTGTTAATCGGACACATCCATTTTGACCAGGGTTGGGTGAAATATGATCTGTCCTACACCCTCTCTGGACTTGGCCCAGTGGAGCAGAGCAGCTCTGGACCAGCTGGAACCTGTGCACACAGCCCCAACCCTGGCCCACCATGCACCTGCTCCACACTGCCTGCCCACTCTGATCAGTGGTGACAGCAACTGGGCAAAAGCTGCTGCTGGGTGTGGGGGAAAAGGGGTCCCTCCCCATTGCCACTGCCAGGCCCTTCTTGCTGCAGCCACCCAGAGGCTATGCCCAGGCTGCCCTGTGGCTCCTCTCTACTGCCATCACTGCCACCTCTGTGCAGAGGTGCTGAGCTGCAGGGTGGCTGCAGGGTGGACTCTGGGTGGCTTCAGCCAGAAGGGGCCAGCAGCAGCAAGGGGGAGGGGCCATTTTTCCCCGGCACCCAGCAGTAGCTTCTGCCCAGACACTGCCACTGCTCAATGTGGGCGGGGGAGCAGGCATGGGGTGAGCTGGGGTCAAGGCTGTTTGCACATGTTCCAACTAGTCTGCCTTGGCCAGCACAAGTCCAAAGCAAGCACGGGGCAGGCTGGGGTCAGGGCTGGGGTTGTGTGCTGTTGGTGGTAGCAGGGAAGGAGTCTCAGTGCATATGGCCTCCAGGCTGTTGGGTGAGGGGCCCAGATCAAGGCAATGGCCCTGGGTGTTCTCCGCCCACCATGCCTCCTCCACCCAGGCCTCACTGAAGAGCTCCCCCCAAGGCTTGCAGATGTTATGTAGCACACAAGCTGTGATAATGACCAGGGGAAGGTTGTCCTCAGCAAACTTGAGGCAGGTGTTGAGGTTGCACCAGTGTCCCTTCAGACAGCCAAAGGCATACTTCACCAGCACAAGGGTCCAGCCCAGGCAGTGGTTAAAATGGGGCTGGTGGGGGTCTAGCAGACTGGTGTAGGGCTTCATGAGCCAGGGCAGGAGCAGGTAGGTAGGATCCCCAATGAGGAGGGGCAGGACCATCACAGTGCCCAGCTGCAGGTTTGGCACCCCCAGGTTGAAGCACACCCTCTCCACCAGGTGTGGCAGGTGTGGAGTTTTGTAAAACCAAGGCATCATGGATGCTGGCCAACCAGCCAGCACTCAGGTGCATGAAGGCACCACAGTGGTCCATAACTGCCTTGAGCACCATGGAGTGAAAACCCACTGACTATAACAGGGGTGGTCCCTATGGGGTGGGAAGGTGACGAGGATGTGGGTCCCATGCAGGCCCCTGGTGCACTGGGGGATCCCCAGGGCATGGAACCTCACCACCACCACCAGGGTGTCATATATACAAAACACAGTGTGCCCCAGAATGTCCTGGAGGGTCCCCCGCACCTCCAGGACAGCCTCCATGGTGGTGGCCTTGCCCACCCCAAAGAGATGGCCCTCACAGTGAATGATAGTGGGTGTGGCCAGCTTGAGCAAGGCAAGGGCCAGCCGCATGTTTGTGGGGACAGACAGCTGCATGATGATGTCCTGCTACTCCAGGTGTGGCTGGAGCTACTTCAGGAGGTCCCAGAAGGTGATCCGGGTCATCCAGAATGCCTCCAGCCACTGCTCATCATCCAAGGTATGCTGGATGGCATGCAGCCACCAGTCCTGGCTGGCCCAATGAGCCCAGAGGCAATGGGGCTGGAGCCCAGGACATTGAGGGTAGCCCCGGCAGTGGCATCCAGGACCCCATTATCAGTATCTCTTCCAGGATCCAACCAGGAGGATGGGATCCACGCAGCTGTTGCATGGCAGCAGCAGCCCTAGGACGGCACATTGTGGCTGGGTAGGAGGCACATTGTGGCTGCACATGGGGGAGCCAGAAGGGGCTAGATGGCCATGGGCCAGCCAGCAGTCAACATGTGCATGACCATCAGGGGCCTATTGAAGGGCTGCAGGAAGTTTGGTACTAAGAGCAGTTAATCTTCTCCCTAGTCTATGCATGTGTAGATGCCTGCCTGACAGCGTTTACTCACAAGTATTTTACTTGCAAGTAAACTGATCTTGGATTAAATGCATATGTAAATATGTCCACTTTGTTCTTATCAGTAAGATCTGAATGTGGGTGTACTAAATCTGTACATATCCACAGTAATTTGAATACATGCCAATTATTATCTGTATGCTTATTTTGAACCTCTTTAGTATTTCAAAGTTGATATCTTTTGGCTTCCTGCATTTAGAATTAACATGGTTTTCCTGGTCCAAAGGACCAGAAATCAGCTTTAAATTTCGAAGTAGACATATTTTTAATTATCCTTATCATAAGGCATACAAAAACTTATCCTTTTGGCTGTAGGTGACAGTAGCTTCAAGGTATCCAATATGTGAACTATACAGTATAAAACTAATGAGGTTGTATTGTATAAAGAAGCAATTTCTCCTCATCATTAGGCTTCATGCCTGCTAGTTTAGTTACGCTTTGCTTGGAAAAACATGTTGTCATCACCACCAAAATAAACATCTTAATTTGGGGCCACCGTATATCTCTCCCCTCTACAGTATTTTGAATATAAAAGAGGAACATAAATACATATTGTTCACCTTTCTGTGCCTTCTGTTTATCTTTTCACTGACATTGGTTTAATAATGCCTTCCCCCTTGTCTTTTTAGTCCTGGTCTTACAAATCTTTTTAACGCAGAGTAATTTCATTTGCATGCAATATTTCCATTGATGCCAGAGGAACTACCCACATGAGTACAGTTAACAATCTGGATAATTGTTTGATGGATCAGGTCCTCAGATTGTAAGCTTTTCAAGGAGCAACTGACTCTTGCTATGTCATAGTACAGTGCCTAGCAGAACTGGGCCTTGATATCAGTTTAGGCTGTTAGGCCATACCAAGTAAACATTATTATTATTATTGTTGTTGTTGTTGTTGTTGTTGTTGTTGTTGCTGTTGCTGTTGCTGTTGCTGTTGTTGTTGCTGCTGCTGTTATGACTGTTATCCAGTATCCCAATGGGAGCAAGTGGTGATGTTTGGTGATCATTAGTTCTGTCTTCTCAGGATTAAAATTGGTATTTCTTCTGCTGGCACATTAATTTTCAGTGTATCTCATTTACCTGACACCCAAGAGCGAGCACTGGAATGGAACAAACATCATGTCACTGGACACTGGTGCAGCAATGTGAAGGACATCGCTCAATTGGTAGCATCAATTTGAATGTTGGCAGGGGCCTAAACCAAAAACTGAAAGGGAGTAAGCCCCTTTTTAATCTTTGCCACATAAAAAGAAAGTGCCCCTTTTTAAAGGGCTCTGCAGATTTCAGCATAACATGACCTCAAATAGCCATCTAAACTGGACAAGCATAAAGGAACACATATTTAAAAGGCAGCAATTCAATCTGTGATCTTCTCTGCACACTTGTGCTGATTTCTTGTGAGTGCAAAATGGAACATCTCTCTGATTTGCAAATGCAAATGCTTGTGCCTCGATTGAGTTTCTGTGCACACAAATTCAATTATGTATAGACTTTCTGTGACCTTTGCAACAGTAGAATTGCTCTATTATTTTTCTGTAGTAAAAAATGAGCCAAAAGGAAGAGCCTATATTTCTGAGACATGCTTCAAGTCCAACAAGGGGTGTCTCAAGCTGAATGAGCGGTTCCATGAGTGTAAAAGCTTTGAGACCCACTGAAGTAAGTTATAAACATGCTATCACAGTGATTATTAAAATAGTTACATATAAAATAACCTAATATGCAGAAGAACATATATAAAACTTCCTTACAGCAAAGGCTTTAGTATTCTCTAGACTCCAGCTCATTTGGATGCTCATTCCTTGATTTTTATTTTCCAAATGTTAGTAGCTCTGGATATCAGATGTAGAAAGATCAAGCTTCTTTCTTTCCTCTGTCCCTGTAGCATCATCAGCAAGAATCTACCTTGTGGTGAACGTAATGACATCCAATTAGAAAAAGAGAGTTAGCTTTCTGTTTAAAGAAAAAGCAACTAAACACATCCTTTAAAAACTTGCAGCCATTACATGCTTCCAAAGGCAACTCGAATGCAGTGTTTTTGCATCAATATTTATTACACAAATATCCATGTTTCCTGAAAGGAGCTATTAATACAGCATATCAGCTCTGGTGACAAGTTACATTTTATTCCTGTCAACAAACAAAGATGTTCTTACTCCCTCTGTGCACAATACACTCAATATTTTATTTTTTCTGATCAGCCATCAGGGTTGAGATTTGAGGAATATATATGGAGCTGCTTTCCAATATTTCTAGAAGTATTGGACCTGTGTACCAGAAAGTCTATAGATGGAGTCCACAGCACTCTTTAGAAAAAAAGATGTTTGTTACATTGCTTTACTAAATTAAAGGGACATTTTAGCATAATTTCTCTGATTCTAGTAGAATTCCTCGCTTAAAGAGGAAAACTGCCTTTAAAATAGGCAGATTGTACTGTGATTTCCCTGGGAGGATGTTTCTGGATGTTTCTGTGCTGGATACAAGGGCCATCACCATTGTACTACCATTCTAATGAAGAAGAGTTTTAGATTCACACTAAATTTTAAAAAAGCAAAGTACAGAGCAGAAGTAAACTAGCCCTTCATCTACACCCATACCCTATCCCCACTTCATGTTAAATCGGCTGAATACTGTACTATCAGTGCACTTATAGCTTTTCATAAGAAGAAAATATAAACAGTTCACTCAAACATGTTTCTTTGCCATGCAGTTTTATTTCCTTGCTTTTTTATAACTGAGAGAGAAGTTTTTTGTTGAAAAAAATTCTGTAAACCATTATCTCTCTTGTCTATAAGTACATGGGCCAGGGTACGCAGGCTAAGAAGGAATATTTTGGGTTAGTTCTCAATCTAAAATCATGGCAATACATCAGTGCTGTAGTACTTTACATTTACTGTGTGATCAGTGTCAGGAGTTATTTCCATTTCCGTGCTAATTAGTACTTTAAGATGAGTTTAGTGCATGCTGAAGTAAAATATTAAATATCCACTAAGTAGCTTTAAAAAATATTCGGTAACATTTGCACATGTGGGCCGAACCAAAATTATTAATTTTAGATTTAAACAGTTAAAAAAATCTGTGCACAACACTTGAGGTGCCCTGACAATTAATTGACCTTAGAGCAACAAAATGGCCACGTCAGCATAAAAAAGTCATAAATAGGCTTCCCCACCAATGGTATTACAGTCTTAAATAGGAACCAATTAAATAAACTATAATTTATTGACATAAAACTTATTCGTCTTCCCTTTTAGGCAGCTCCTTCATTTTCCAAATGGTTTTAGAAGGTTGATGAAACCTCATGCAACTTCCAGTATGCTTTTATCCTTATACAGTTGGGGCCTCTGTTTTAAAACATAGCCTAGGGCTTCTACAAATAAACCAACAGGAAAGATAGTGCCATTATTATTGCTATGCTTATTGTTATTGTACTGGTTTACCGAGGTTACAATATCACATCTAAACCTCAGTACAGACCGGGGTCCAAGAGGTGGGTATTATAAATCAATATAATAAAAGAGAATCCCTGACCAGAGTACTCGCAATCAAAACAGGCAGAAGGCAGCGTAGAGTGGCACCTTAGAGACTTAACTGGTTCAGAAAGGAATAAGCTTTCATAAGCAACACCCTGCTTCGTTAGGGTGCCACCCTGCCTGGCCTTCTGCCTGACTTCAGACTAACGTAGATAACCAGAATGAGTTTGTCCTGTGTACTACTCGCAAAACCACTCTACCTCCCAAGAAGATTTCATAGACATTAGGGCTAAAAGAGACCTTGGAAGATCAATCGACTCCAGCCCCCTGCCCCAGTGGCAGGAAGTCAGCTGGGGTCATAGGATCCCAAAAAGATAAACATCTAAATGTCTCTTGAAGGCATTCAAAGCAGGTGCTTAAACCACCTCAGGCAGCAGTCTGTTCCAAAACTTGGGGCTTGGACAGTAAAGACGTTCTTCCTTATGTCCAGCCTGAAATGGTAAGATAATGACTTTTATAAGCCGGGGGGGGAGGGGGGGAAGAGATGAAGTCTTACCTCCTGAAGTCATATGAACTTGCTAGAACTTGTTTCCCCTTTTAGAAAAAAGAGTGGAGTAGAGGAAGGGGTATTTCTATCTCTTGTGAAGGAAGAGAAAACCTTGAAAAGTTGAACCTTGAAAGTGCAGAAATAAGAAGGGGGAAAGAGTCCTCATACAGATTACACTTATTTAAAACAAATTCCCCAAAACTTTGGGATGACTGGATGGGTGCTTTCAGCAATGCTGGAAATGAAGGACAGGAGCACTGCCTCCTGGTGGACTCTGAGGCAAAGGTTTTCCTTTTGTTGGACCAACTGTTTAGGGAGAGGTGTTAGACAAACTTTGGGACACAAAATGGCCTTTTTTAGATAACTGTGCAGTGTTAAACACTCTCCAACAAAGCAGAGCCTGTGCTCAAGACAGCCTACCCCCAGCACAGAGGACATTTTCATGCATCTCTCATGTACATTTGCACATAGAGGCCAGCCATGTTCTGACCCTCAGAAGTGGCTTTTCAAGCACTGCACCTTCCTCTTCACACTCAACAGTCAGTATTTTCTGCCCACAGTAATAACTTTCACAGGAAACTAGAGGAGGTGAACGTCCCTGACCTTTATCATCCAGGGTCCTGAAACAAACAATCTCCTTCTTTTCATGGGAGCTACTTTTGACTTTTTTTCCTACTGTTCATTGTACCAGGTTCCTACTGGTTTTCAAACTAGTTCTTTACTTGCAGGACCATTTAGCCACTTGCTATCTGTTGATTAGCATTGTTGGTTCAGCCACTGCAACTCCACCATTCCAGCACCTCTTCTGAAAGAGTATTTTCACTGTTGTATATCTGGGTTATGTTGCCACCGTGCTGAGTGTGAGAGGACCACCAAGAAACACACCCCATCCATGCCAAAGCTGGTAAGCACAATCAAATACATGGGCCTTCTGAGACAGTCCTTGGGCACAAGCTCAGAGACACTTACGCAAATTGCAGAATAGCTGTCTTGCCCCTTTTATGGGCTTAAGTACACACAGCCTGGGGTGCAAGCGGCTAGCAGTACTGCCAGACTTAACTTGGAGGTAGGATAGATAGACTTTTATGCCCTGACCTTATTTCAGTAGTCACTAGAGTTTTAACACTGACTGCAGTAACATCCACATTGGGTTCTTACTCATTTCCATCATGTAAACTTCCTGGAAGCTTTATGAATCATTCACCTATAAAATCCAATTAACAAGAACCCCCAAAGGCCTATCATTCTGCTAGTCCTGTCTTGCACCAGCTTTTAATAATAAATATGGGTAGTGCAGGCACAACTTTATCCATATATTTCTATGTTATTTTCTCAGAACTGTTCCTCAGCCTGCTTTGTGTTGATTACAAAGCAACCTATTTACAAATTTAGATTGTCTTTGGAAGTTTTGCCCATTTTTAATTCTGATTATTATTTATATAGTAATAGCAAAAGGCCCCAACAAAAATGGGCCCCAAAATGATTGCAGTTGAATACTCAAGATGGACAAAAGAAGTATTGCTACACTTACCCGACCAATGGAGAACCAAGACATAGAAGAATGATGTAATTGACTTACAGTTACCAGGAAATATTACTACACTTATCTGACCAGTGGAGAACCAAGACAAGGGCAAATATACTGGAATTTATCGCTTACCTTTTTTGTGGTAAAATAAAAAAAAATGAAATGCTATAGCACTGCATTTTAGTCAGTTTTTTTCTCATGATCTGTTCTTTCTTTCAGCTCTTATACTGGCTTTGATAAACACTAATTCATTTGATTTGTTTTTCCTATGGCATACAGCAGGGGTGGGCAAAATATGGCCTGCAGGCCAGGTCTGCCCCACCAAGGGATTTTGTCTGGCCCACAGTGGGCCCCTTGGCCCCACCCAGCCCAGGTACAGGGAGTAATCTAGACTGTGGTGCATGCAGCTGGTCCTGCTGTCCCCTGCTGCGCAGCAGGACTGGGATGGCGTGGCAGCCGAACTTGCTTCCTGGCAGCCCCTGCATGAGTGGCTCCTTCAAACTGGGGGTGCTGGATGCAGTGGGTGGGTGGAATTTCCATGGAGACTGGCCTGGGACCCAGCCATGATGCACTGCCTGCATGTCCCTGCAATGGGTCCTGCAAGCCTAACCCTGGCATGTAGTGCCAGGCCAATGCAGTTCTGGAATACAGGGCCAGCCAGAGGCAGCACAGGGCCCCAGGACCCTATTACAGGGCCAGCCAGAGGCAGCACAGGGCCCCAGGACCCTATTACAGGGCCAGCCAGAGGCAGCACAGGGCCCCAGGACCCTATTACAGGGCCAGCCAGAGGCAGCACAGGGCCCCAGGACCCTATTACAGAGCCAGACAGAGGCTACACAGAGCCCAATTACAGGGTCAGGCAGAGGTCCTGGGGCCCCATCCTGGTACACAAAATGATATGCAAAATATCATTTTGGTACGCAAAATAGACCTTGGTTTTCACTCCTATCATAGATAGGTCCCCAGCAGCTGCTCCTGTTTAAAAAGTCATTTAGACCTGGATTACAGTGTCCCTGGATGGTGCAACTGCTAATCTATGTTCAGTCTGTTTTAGTGAAAATGACAGCTCAACACATGTGGACATGGTTCTGGCCTATCAGGAATTAGATCTTGAGCATTATTGTACAGCTCAACCTTTTGGTCCTGTGGGCCAGATCTTAGAATCATAGAACATTAGGGTTGGAAGGGACCTCACAAGAGACCATCCAGTCCAACCCCCTACTCAAAACAGGACCATCCCCAACTAGACCATCCCAGCCAAAGCTTTGTCTAGCTGAGTCTTAAAAACTTCCAGGATGGAGCTTCTACCACCTCTCTAGGTAACCTGTTCCAGTGCTTTACTGCCCTACTAGTGAGAAAGTTTCTCCTAAAATCTAATCTAAGATCGAGATCATTGCTCCTTGTTCTCTTGTCTGCCATCACTGAAAACAGCCTAGCTCCATCCTCTTTGGAACCCCACTTGAGGTAGTTGAAGGTTGCTATTAAATCCCACCTCGGTCTTCTCTTCTCCAGACTAAATAAGCCCAGTTTTCTCAGCCTCTCCTCAGAAGTCATTTTCCCAAATAACTGGGCTAGATGCTATCTCCCTGGGTTGGTTTGTTGGTGACTGTGACTGATCTGGTTTGAGCTGTAGTTAAGGGTTAATAGTTAAGTGCTCTCTGAGATGTGTGCTTGCTCCCCTTTCCCCTTGTAATAAACCCTATGTATGTTTACCATTTCCTTGCAAGTGGGGAAGTTTGTTCATGCTGGAACACTCAGATAAATTTTATCTTCCCAGGTTGCTACTGGGAGCTCAAGCTAAATATGAGAAGTAATGTAAAACTTTGTAAAGTTGTACCCAGTCCTTGTTACTGCCTATCAGCACCTGGCAGAAGGGTTACATTAGATTTCCAGTACTGAAACACTTGTGGTTCTTAATCACTTAACAGCAGTGTATTTTTTTAATACAATTATTTCTAGTAGTGACTAGACTTATGGAGCAATGAAGTGAGAGGGCTGAAACTTTTATGAGTTGGACCTTGCATCGCATATTTTGGATATCAAAGTGGAAAAGACAGTTGTCTTTTTAAGTGACCTGTTGCCAAATTATTGGCAGCTTTTTTCATGCCTTGCTTTCTAAAGATATAGGTTCAAACTTTGATTCAGCTTGCAAATCTCTTCACAGATACCCAATTAGGGCAGATTGAAAGGGATGTAGTGGCATGGTAGCACCCCCATTTCCACAGTGTAGGGCATGTGGAGGTAGCTCTGATTCCTGATGGGCTCAGATCTGCAGTGTCCAGAGTCTGGGGCTGGCATAGGATACCCAGGGGACCAAGCAGGAAGCAGGCGAGGAAGGGGAGACCTGGCTGCCATTGTTGCTGCCTATAGCTGACCTGGGGAAAGCCTCAGGACCACTCCTGTCTCATTCCAACCACAGACTGCGTGGTGTGTCTGCATGGGGTACTGGGTTCAGTGGCAGCGGTAGGTGGTTCCCTACTTCGTACCTACACTGCATTCCTCAATTGGCCTGGGTGCTCTACCAGCCAGAAGCAGTTACACAGGTTGCCAGGCTCTGCCAGGGATAGTGGCAGTTCCCCTTTCAGTGTCTGCTGCCAGCCACTGGGGACATGTGGGGGATTGGGCAGGGAACAGGAGCTCCTGGAAGGGAGGACTTGTCCACTGCTGCTGTCCCTGGCCAAGCCAGACACCCCAGCTGGAGCAGCTCTAATGTTTCTCTTGCCCTTGATCAGCTGAGGACAGTGGCGGCAGCACATGGGTTCCCCCTTCCGGCACCCAGGCAACCCTGGGCAAACTCTGCTGAAGCAGAGGAGGGGAAGAGAAGGCAGGGGAGAGCAGGTGCCTGAACTGGAGTGGGGGTGGTATGACAGGAGCTGGGGAAGGGGCAGGAGTCTTATGTTCTTTGGTGAATCAAAAATGACCCTGGAAGCTGCACTGCAGCATCTGTCTGTCGGGGTGGGGGAGCTGAGCTGTAACCACCTCTGCAACGCTGGAGGTGTCTACTCCACCCCCTTTTCAAACTCCCAGTTCTGCCCATGTACCTAACGGTAAAGCTGTTCTAGAAATCTGATTGGAAAATATATATACTGATTTTAATATGGAACAAACAGAAAAACAAATAACTGACATGTTACATCATAAGTGAACTGAGTTTCCTTGACAACTTCTAGTGCAACGGTTTGGCTTTTGTCAGTTATTTTATTCATAAGGTAACAACAACAGTGCGTGCTTATTTAAGAGAGAAACCCTACTGAATAAGGCTGGCTGAAAATTTTCCATTTTCGTTGGTTTTTATGTACTTGCTTAAATGTAAGTGGTACATTTTCAATGGTATACCCACAGCTCCCATTAAAGTTTGTTATGGGAGTTTATCTGGATTGTGAGGTACAGTTCACTGCACCTTTCATAGGGGATTCTGTGTTTTTCCAGTAGCTATAACTTACAAGGAGCAAGGTGGGACACTTATGCCTGGGCACTTTTCTGTATGTGCTTCACTTATGTAAAATGTAAAGTGAAGTCCACTGATAATCTTGTTGGACCTTGTAGTATTACCATGGGTATGCCTGTATCACAACTGAAATTTAGTAGACTGTTAATAGGATGTGTCTTGGTTATCTTCATGTTTGCTTTATTTAAAGTATGATTTCAAAGTTAAGATCCTATTCTTTGTACTATCCTGTACATGCACTGAAAAATGCAGCTTGCTTAAACTTTTAACATGAACAATTGCTTAGCCCTAAACTTTTTGTCATCTTGCTTTATCTTCTAGGCCTTAGCTCTTTTTACTGACAGATCTGTGAGAAATGGCTAATTTTTCTTTAAGAGTCCTTACAATGGGGGATAGCATGGACATACCATCCAACCAGTGTTTATACATTTGAACAGATTTGTCTTTTTTAACAAGTGTTAATCGACAGAGATTTGCCCTTTTCATGTGACAACATTTTTCCCTGTGAAAGTTGTCATATGTCAAACCATCATGAAGCTAAACTCAGTGGAAAGTCACCATTTTTCACTGAAGAGGAGGCTTTAGATAACAAATGACAGTACCTTGTCAGCAAAAAGTATCTTTTTTTATCTCTAAGCATTTTTAAAAATTGAGGTATAAGATGAAAATATCTCCTTTAGTGTCCTGGTTATGAGCTGGTACTTGAATTAAACTCTGATATAAGGTCTACTGTCTTGTCAAGCCCAAAAATTCAAAAATGGCAACTCAGGCACCAAGCAATCATGGCATTTTTTAAAATAATATATTCTGGATTCTCTTGAATTGCTTCTAACTTATTAGCCTTTTGCATTATTATTTCAAGCTTTGCTCTATAACCATGAAAGCTATACAATAATTATTTCTTTAAACAAAAGATTCTTCTGTAATACCAGGATTCCAGGAGCTGCTGCTTTATGAAAAATACCATTTGTTATAAGACTTACGATATGATCATAAGAAACCCATTGTAGACACCTGGAGACTTATATTTCACTTGAGTCTACAAATCATCGTCCTGAAAAGTCTGATGACAACACCAAATAGTACTTTCCATCACATTCACATGGCATTAGTAAAAGAATGAGTAAGGACGTGTAACCCAGGTCAAAACAGTAATCTGGATTCACTTAACATACCATAGAATAAGAAATCATTTTCTTAGTAAGGGTGGGATTTTGCACAATCTTATGCTTTTTAACAGTGTCCATCACTATGCCATGAACACACTATCTGGTTCCTTCATCTATATGCAGTTTTCTGTTGAAGTCTTTGCACTCCATGCTCACATAGCTTGTGCAGTATCTTTAACATTTTTCCATACTTTGTTGGGGAAAAAACTACGAAATTTATTTCCTGAGAAATATTTTTTTCTCATAAAAAATCCCAATTATGTTTTAATTCATTGCAGCTTCTTCAGGAAACTTGTCTTCAGCAAGCATGACTGTCTATGAGTATGGACAGACAGAATAATTACATTGATTTAAAAGGAAAGGAGGAAGTTCTATATTTCACCTGATCTGTGGTAACTGTTTTGTATGTCCACTCTATTTCATGGTAAAAGGAAGCTAAATCAGGGCAGTTTCCCCTAACTGAAAGAACTGCTAAATTATTGGGCTTAGCTTCCACTCAGTGCATAAAAGTATGAAAAAATGAGGATTAGCTGATGCATAGTAATTCTACTCAATCACTCATTTTAACTCCACTTTTTAACTCAGCATACTTTATTCATGTATCCATACCTCTAGAACTCAGCAGGAACAGCCTTAGGTACCTTCTGGTTCTTTATGACCATTATTTTTGAATAATACAGTATTCTATGAAAATGTTTTTATAGCCATAGTAAATTGCAGATTTTATTTCCTAAATGAGGGGAAAAAACATGGAATCAGTGCCTCACCTGATGAAAACCGAAATAGGTCTCTTTTGTTTCAATAATTATATGCTGATAGCTGGAAGTTGAGAATTTGATCTATAATTTTAGAGACTCTTCTCTATAATGTGTAACAACAGCTGGTCAAATAGATGCAACTAGTTAGCAGAGTCCTAAGCTAGTTTCTAGATTTGTTGTATATATGTTTCTTGCCTAGCAACCAAAGTTCAGTTAAGGCCTTGTTACACATTACACTGTGAGCCACATAAATGTTGATTGGCTTAGTGCTAGCTTGCAGTCACACCTTCAATTTGAATGGCACATCTATGGGGAGTGGCCACATTAATGGAACGGGGACTGGGTTGTGTGGATCGAGTGATAGTCCTGCCCTGAAGTGGTGTAACTTTGAGCTGACATGAGTACTTTAAGTCACTTAAACGTGTTAAAGGGCAGACAATCCTGGGGTTATGAGCTCCAGGAGCCACCCAGAATTACTGTGTAACAAGGCTCTTAAGATCTTCATGGATCTAAATAAGGGCCTTGCTACACATTAATTTTAGGCAGCCTCTGGAGTTCTTAACCTCTGGATTGTCCACACATTAACACTTGAAACTAGTTTTAAGTATACTTTAGGTGGCTTAAAGTTACACCACTCCAGGGCAGCTTTATCTCTGATATATGTTACCCAGTTTTTGTTCCATTAGTATGTGGCCACTCCCTACAAATGAGTCACCCAAGTTGCAGTCCTCCAGCATCCCAGTATGCAGAGTCTTTTCCCTCATCCTCTTGCTCTGTGTGGACAAAAGTTCCACCCCCTGAACTCTATTGCCCAGGGGGCAGTTCTGGCACCAAACCAACTTCCCCTCCCACCCCTGGAAATGCAATCTTCCCACCATGTATGACACCATACAAACACCCTGCAGAGAACATGCAAGCTAGCCAGGTTAAAGGGCATGTATTGGTCCAGGAGTGGGGTTTAGGGGACTGGGGGGACAAGCTAGGTACCTGGATCAGGTTGCCATGAGCTGGGGCTTCTGTCTCAGGGCAGGGGTAGTATCTTCCCCAAAAGCACCTTCCTTCACCACTCCCACCCCCCAGCCACCCCAGAAAGTGTGACCAGCACCCCACACACCCCAATCCCAAATCCCAATTTATTAAAGTAATGGACCTTCTTTAATTCCTCTTGGCTGCATCCACACAAGATGTTTACTGTCAGGTTGCCTAATTAGCTCTGCAGTAAACATCTTAGTGTCTTCACATGTGGTCATATTAGGCCACAGGAAACTAATGAAGTCCACAGCAGGTTAGTACTTGTAAATACAAGTACTAACCGGCTGCAGAGTTTTTTCATGTGCAGCAATGCACGTGTAGATGCTAACCCAGATGGCTGGAGGAGGAGGGTGCTTCAGTGCAGGGACTGCCTGCCAGCTAGCTCCACACTGGTGTACCTTGTGCCCCAGCCAGCCCCTCTGCAGCATGTTGAGCTGGGTTAGAGCAGCTGGCATGCTGACCTTGTGGGCTCCGTGCCAGTGTCCCAGCCCGGCTCAACATGCTGTATTCTCAGAAACATTTTCAAATCCTGGGAGCAATAAACTCTAATGCGATATGCATTAGAGTTTATTGCTAAGCATTAATAACATGTGTAGATGTGCTTTTTATTTCTTTCCAAATTACCTTTTTTTCCACTACTTTTTATTTTATCCTTCAGTGGCTGGCTGACTTCATTTCACCACTCTTCCCCCACCCCCATCTCCTTTCCACCTCCCATTATATTACCCACCCCCATCCCATTAACTCTCCAGCTTCCAGCTTCATGTTCCCATCCTCCCCAATCCCTCTCTCACACACCCCCATCTTCAGCAGGGATAGAAGTCTGTCCTGGTTTATTAGTCCTGTAGTGACAACTCACAGCTGTAGCTCCTAGTCATGCCCCTGCTTGCCAGCCCTCTAGTGGCAAGTCACAGTTGTGCAAGTGGGGGACAATCAGAGAAGGTTTTTAGCCTTGAAGTGTGACTCCTGCAAACTTGAGCTAGCACGAACAGTGATCAACATCTGAGCACCTTAAAGCGCATTATGTAACACGGCCCTAAGCTGCTGTTTTCTGTAAGCCACAAGAAAGCTTTGTGTCTCTAAGATGGTAAGAAGTATGTTACATTACCTTATTCAGAAGAAACTTGTCTTGGACAGTTTTCATCATCTTAAGTTCTCCTCTATAAACTCACCTTAGGTAAGCTGAGCACTTTTCCAGTGTATAGTTTATTTGGTGAAAAGTATAGTTTAGGTAATCCCCAAATTTGGGGAGAATAAAGGAACAAGAAGAAGAGGAAACATTTTCATCCAACAACCCTGTGATTAGGGTATTCAGGAGTATTCAGTCACTCCTGTTGACACCTTTCCACTGTTTATGTAAAATACTAAAATACTCCTTATAGCAAAGAGCTGGGCCCAGGTATTCCACCTTGTAGTGGCCTAGTGAGTCATCCTTACACAATGCCTCAAACACTATTCAGGATTTTGTATTAAGTAGAATGGTGTTAACAAGTGAGACTGAAAACATCTCATCCAGAATGTCCTGTAACCTAGTTAGGAGACTCCCATGGGAAATTTTGTTCAGATCTCCTCATTGAACTGAGCAGAAAACAAGTGCCTGAACCAGTAGGCACCTTTCTTAATCTAGCATTTCATTTCCTTCACTTTTATTATAAGTGCCTGAAACAAAAGTATTCTGTTTTGGCCTGATCAAAGTGTTTCATTTAATTCCACCTAATTTTTTTAGGTGATCGTTGGGTCAGGAAAAGAGTTCTTCATCCTCCAGGCAGTTCAGGTATTAGTTTTGAAAACAATTGGTCTTTGGCATGTGATAGGTACAATAGACTTTCCAAAATGCTGTGAATGATACTACACTTCTTGCAATTACACCTGTAAGTGCTGCATAAATTATAAAAAAAACTTATAAACACTATAAGAAAGATTTTGTTTTCATGCAGAGATAGATATATTCTTCAATTCAATGGAATTTTTCATCCTTTCCTATGTAATCCTGCAGGTGACTCACTGGGAACATCACAATGACATTCCCTACGTTTCTCTTCCATAGATACTTTATCATCCCTTTAATGACAGGGGACACTAGATCAATCACCTTATTGTGGCTGCTTTATACTATTACAAAAACCAGCAAGTATTTCTAGCATAAATCTCCTATTACAAATATGATATATTAAAATGGCACTGTGGCTTAAAATATGCACTGATAACTATATATATATGGTGTGATCCTGTTGCGTGCAGATGCGGGGATAGTTCTCAGTGCATATTTTTTTTATATATATACACACACACACACACACACATACACACACACACACACACACATATATACTTTCTTTGGTCCCACATTAGCAATAAAAACACATTAATCACAATTGTTAAATTCTCTATAGTACTCTAGCGAGTGTTAGTATCTGATATCCCACATTGTTAGTTCAAGATAAACAAAGAGAATAGAAGATGGCTGACTAATCTGTATTAATTAGTGACAACCCCCTTATTTTCCCTAATGATATATTGAAGATGACATTATCTGGAGAAGCAAGGTGTTTAATGTAGACTAAACATTTTTAATATATTTTCTGAATAACAGGATGTACATTGAGCTAGGTGTCATTCTGTTCTATTTCGTGTGATGGATCTGCCGAAAAACACTTTTGCTTAATTGAGATAATATTGTCTTTTCTACATGCCCTTTGTGGAAGAGCTGTGCTTATCTAGTTCATTCTCCCTGAAATAAAAAACATTCTCAAATACACTCCAGATGCCAAGGGCTAAATTCAGGGGTTGTGTGGAAAATGGAATAATTAAAATCCACTTTTACTCTAATTTTGATCTGGGTCCTTAGCTGAGTCAGTCCTTTACTGGATCAGTGCCTCAAATGTATAAGCCAGCCCTAAGTCTTGTGGACGAGCAAAGAAACCCTCAGGAAATCATGGAGAAACCACCATGCAAGAAGCTTCCCTGTTGTGCAGCCTGCATTGGTCTCACCACTTGCTCACCCTTTGCTTCAGATAGCACAGGGACTGGCCCTTCCCTTTGCTCTGCCTTTGAAGGTAATTAATGTACTCCTCCAATCTGTTAAGCTCTTCTAGACCTGTTTCCACCCACTTCTCAGTCTGCTATGGAACCTTACATAGTTGAAAATTAAATACTGAGTAGCTAGAAGAAGAAATAAGTTAAAATAGAGCCAAGGCTACCTGTAGCTATACCTTCTGACTCCAAGGAAATGCAAGCTGAGTGGAAGTAAATTAGTCCAAAAGGATGCAAAGAAGGATGAGGAAGTCTGTGCTACTGTAAAGAGACTGCTAGACAACAATGACAGTCAGAAAGAGCACTTTTCTAGGATGCAAAGGACTTAGGCTTACTTCCTTGCTATGTTACAGACTTCTTTATTATTTTGGAAAAAAACCTTTATGGCAAAAATTTCAAAAGTGTCTGTTTTAAGTACCTAAATAGCTTCCATTTCTATAGCATTTGAAAACCTCAAAATCTTTGTACTCATTTTCATAAGATAAGGAGCTACCATTACCTCCTTGTTACTGAGAGGAAACTGAGGCTCAGAAAGGCTGTGGTCAGGATCCTATTCCACCTCTAACATGAATACATGACAGTCTCTATTCCTTCTGTTGGCTCTGGGCCACTGGGCAGAAAGGAATGCAAAGATTTTGGGGATCAGAAAGGAGTATGCCAGATGGAGTCTAACTGTGCCGTCTAGTAAAGTGAGCACTCCCCTGGGGAGGGGGTGGAGGGAGCCCAGGATATGGTCTCTCAAAAAAGCCACAGTATCATACACCCTCTTGGTTTCTCCTCTCTATTAGGCAATGAATATTCTGCTACCCTGAGTACCGGCTTAAACAGGGGCAGAGGATGGACCCAGCTCTGTCTAGCTCATAGCCTAGTAGTCAGGGTACTTCACTGAGTAGTAAGAGATGTGTTCAAAACCCCAATAGGCCTCCAACACTATTTTGTGTAGAGACATTGCTCAAAAGGGGGGTTTCTCTGGTATGCTTGAAGTCTTTATGGAGTATTTGTGTTCTCTCATTCCAGACATATTCATGCTATTGTCACTTCAATTCAAATTTGGATGCGTGATCACAGTAGTTAATTTTGCCATCCTGCGCTATTTAAAGTGCTAATGTAAAGAAACCCAAATGTTTCTGACCAAACAAATTATAGTCTACTCTTGCTGGCTTGAAGACTCCCGCTAGTACCTGGCAAGTGGTAAAACTGGTAAATATGAGTATAGCCCATTGTTACTCTCAGATGAGCTCTAGCTGCCCACAGAATTACAAATAGAACTAAAACTCTGGGCTTTAAAATAATCTTGGAAATGATGCTGTTGTAACTGCACCCACAGCAACTGAATGTGGTTGTGCTACGGAAATATACTATGCAATAAGTGCCACAAAATAGTGTAAGGATACCCAGCTGTAGGATGGCCAACAAGCAAAAAAATGTTACATATGGTGGGAAGATGATATTTCTGTTTCCTGGTAACTTTCAAGGTCTCCAAATTTTAAAACACCTTTCAATAGGTCCTTTTTTTTTAGATCTAAACCTGAACATTTTATTTTGGGAAGGGTTTTTCGCTCTAGGGCTTTTGAGCCAGGGAAAAAAAAGGGAGAAGGGTGAATATGACTGATTGACTTCCTAGAGTTTGCTGGCTAGAGAAGGCCCACGTCAAATACTTGTTCTACCTGAGTCAGAGTTATCTGGGAATAAACAAATTCTACTCTGAATCAGTCACTTTTGTCACTTAACTTCCAGTCAAGAGCATAATGTAACTTAATCAGTCAATAACTTTTGACCCCTTATCTGTCATATTCTAGGCCACAGCCCCAACCTATGCTTACAGTTTTTCTCATCAAGTTCCTAAAGAACTCAGCATCCAAGAACACTGATCTGATCCTGACATGTCTCTTTGATAAGTTTCAATTTCAATGCCATTTATTTTAGTTTAAAATGTTTTGACCAATTGTTGCAAAAAATTATTGAACTAAATGGTTTACAATCTCTCTGTTATCTGTGCTTTGCCTGATATGTATGTAATATATTCTACTAGCTGTATGCTTCTTCCTAATGTGTTCCAACCCAAGTTTGTTCCTGATGCTCATCAGGGAGTTTGTTGAACTGAACAAACTCAAGAAATGTCTGTTGCTGGTCTGGAATGTCATCACAAGTTGGAAGTGTTACAATCCCTGTGTGATTTGCTAAATGGATGACATATCTGGTAAACATGTGCTTCATTATGCCCAGTTTCTTTACCTGATTCTATCTGGAAAAGATGATTACTGGTACACTAGAACTTCTAGAAACATGGCCAGCCAACAGTTCTTTATCTAGACAATTGACTTATTTTCTCCAGCAATTGGTCACTATAGTACCTGGTTCTGATGCAGCATTAAAAGTAGTTTGTGCTCTACCAGTGAGTTTTCAGCAGCAATTCTGTTCTTTTTAATGGTTTTCAGTCAAGAAAGGAACCAAAAGAATACATAACAGCATTAGATCTTAATTCTTGTCCACAGAATTTGACATTTTTCTATTGGAGAACAGTAGGAAAGACATTTATTTCTATAGAGTTTTTTTTCTTCTTGATCAAAAGAACATGTTTTAATTGAGGTTTGCAAAGATGCTTTTTAAACCATGGCTTCTAAAGGGTATCTCTCCCAGTCATTCCTTTAAATCCCTTAAATCCTATCCCAAAATCACTGATTGTACTCTCATTGGCCATGTCACTATGAGCAGGAGCATGCAGTTCCCGGGGCGGGAAGGAAGCAGCAGCACAAATTCATGCCACTGCTTTTTGCCCCAGCACACAACCCTGCACATGGGGTTAGCATGGGAAAAAATGCTCTGGGTGGGATTAGGGAGGGCAGGGCCATCCGTGGTGCTGGCCCCAGCAACCTTAACTGGGGTCCTGGGAGCATCCTGAGGCTGCAGTAGCAGCAGCAGCAATCCAGGCATGGCTCTGGCTGGCCAGACTCCAGTTCTGGGTGGCTTCCACATGCACCACCCTACTTTTTTTTGGTGCAGTTTTTTTTTTACACTGAGAGGTCCCAGTGACAAAAAAACCCCCCATCATACTGCAAATTAGCAATGTGGTAAATGCCTGCATGTATGGTGTGTGTGGTTTGAGCTGCCACACACAGGTCTGAGGTGCCACAAACCACATGTCTACGTTCATCTGGGCATTGACTTCAAGAAGTATGATTCACCCCACCCAGACACCTCAGAGACTTTTTGCCTTCAGAGAGTGGGCAGCCCAGGCAAATTATTTATGTTTCTGAAGAGTCTGAAAAAAGACATGCACCAAAAGGGATTAAAAAGATTTTAAAATGGTTAAGTAAAACCGTCATGCTTATCTAAATTACTTCTATTTCTGATAAAATAATCATTTTACTGGAGAGAGAAGCATGAGAGGAAAAGTGGTGAGTTTTCTTGGAAGTAAGATTTGTGCACAAGGATTAATACCTTAACAGGTGTCTTTACACAGGCCCATGAAAGAACACAGATGTATCTTCAGAACTGATATTCTACTTACATAAAGGATTTTCAAATGCACTTATAAAGTGTTAAGCATTCACTTTACTCTCTTTAAGTTTCAGAGAATTCATTAAAGAAAATTTTCCCTTGCAGTTCACATTTCATTAGAGCTCTTTGAGAATGTTCTGATTAAATTGATTTGGTTGGAAATTATAGTTAAGAACTTCCACGTAATTGTTGGTATCAGTTTCAATAGGGGTCAGATTTTGGGGCAAGGGGAAGGAGACTTGTCAATCACCCAACATAGCCATTTCCATAATGGTCTAGGGCACTCACCTGGAAGCACCAAAATTCAGAGCAAGGACTTGAACCTTAGTTTCCCATGTCTGAAATGACAGGCCTGATGACCAGATTCTTGACCTGCCCAGGGGAGAGAAAGAAACTGTTCTATTTTGTATAAATAATGAATCACTAAATAGAAAGGGGACTTAAACCTCCATCCCTTGCATCCCAGATATGTGAATTAGCAAATGTTTTATTAGTCATTTTGGAGGAAGTGACGGGATTTCTTTCCTCCTTTATGAAACACTAGGTGAGGTTTTATGTTGTGCCCATGAAAAGAAAGGAAAAATAAATAAATTTCAAATCCATGGAATGGAGAAGTTTTCCTCTGCCTGACAGTCAGTGGTACTCTGGGCTGTGTGGCGTGGAGTGAGATGTTGACATTAGCAAGGGTGTGAGGAGATTACGTCTATTGGATGGTCAAAACTACCACATACAAAGATAGTTCCAGGGCAGTCATTATTGGAAAGAGCTATGAGTGATGTTTTCAATCATATTGTTGCATCCCATAATTGTGTCTGTGCCTGCACTTTCCTCTCAAACTTCCCTACCATTCAGTATCTAATATTTAGATTGCAAGTCTGTTGAACGTTCAAAGTTTGTGAAATAAAAAATGCCTCTCCATAGTTTCATAGAAGTAGGGTCAGAGAGGACCTGAGCAGATCATCTAGTTCAACCCCCTGCCCTGGGCAGGAATGAATACAGGGCTTTTGTGACCCCTTGTGGGAGGGGAGACAGAAGCCCCCCTCTCAGCATGTCCCAGGACCCTGCCCAATGAGCCCCAATACTTACCACAGGGGCCGGGACAAGCAGCAGCTAGAGGAAGACACCAACCCTGGCTCGGCAGCTTTGCAGCTGCCTGAACCTGCAGATTGGTGATCCCTGGGGGCAGAGCCTGGGAACAGCATGGGCTACTCAAAAGGCAGCTGGGGAGACACTCAGCTGCTGGAGAAGAGAGACGGAGGCTGCCGGCATGAAGGCGAGGAGGGGAGCTGAGTGAGGAGCAGTGCGACGCCAACGAGCCCAATCAGGACACGGGCGCAGAGCCCCAGATGACAGAGCCAAGCGGAGAGGAGCAGAACGCTGACAGGGAGAATCAGGATGCTGGTGGGGAGCCACAGGTGGTAGAGCCAGGTAGGAGCAGAGGAGTGGGGCTCACAGCAAGAAGCCCCAGCATCCGACCAGGCAGCCCGGTAGGAAAAACCCCAGGGCAGAGCTCAAGGAGCTGGAATTGGCCAGAGAGGCACAGCAGGGAGAGGAAGGTTGTCCCCACAGTTGCAGGTGAGGATCAGGCTCTGTGGGAGTGGCCAGGTGCCCCGGGGGGGAGAAGGACAGTGAGTAACTCCAAGACTTGGTGGGCAGACAGGTAAAGAAAGAGGAGCAAGCAGCAACTGGCCCAGAACCCAGCAGGGGAGGGGCAACTCCCATCCATTGGTGGGAACAGGAGTGATTAGCTCCCATCCTGTGGGTCCCCTGGAAAGAGTAAGTGGAGGGATCAACGTTGAGTCTCTTTCTCTCCACACTGAGGCAGGAGAGTTTGTGGAGCTGGAGTCTCCTGTACTCCATCAGTAGATGACTAAAGCCTTCGCAGGGAGTGAAGGATCTTTTGAGTTATTGTTACCCCAGGCTGAGGCGTGTTTAGTTTGTCCACAGGTTGACCTGAAGATTAAGGATCAGTCCCATGGTGATTGACAGCTGAACACCCTACCTTGCTAAGGGTGGGCCTCGTGGGTGAGAAGAGATCACCCAAGGAAAAGTACAAGGAGGCTGAGCTCTCCCAGGTCGTGGATGTGGTAAGGGTGGGGTAAAGGGGAGGTTTTGGAGCCCCATGAAGAAAGACCCAGGGCTCGCTGGGACCACCGACAGGGAACTGCCTCCCCCATCTATCAACATGAAAGTCGTGGCAGGCGAGTAAGGGGCAGTGCTCAGAACCATCTAGGTGGCCCTAGAGTGTGGTCTCACCCTGATGTTGCTAGGGAGGATGGCACCAACCAAGAAGGGGCCAAAGCCATACAACACCCCTACTAAGTTTAAGCTCAAATGACCCCAGCTACACAATTATCAAGCCTCCTTTTAAAGACCCCTAAGGTAGGAGCTAGCCACTTCCCTTGGAAGCTGGTTCCAGATTCTGGAAGCCCTGACTGTGAAGTAGTGCCTCCTGATGTCTAGCTTGAACCTACTCTCAATCAACTTTTGGCCATTGTTCCTTGTTACTCCAGGAGGTGTTTGGGGGAACAGGGTCTCACCCAATCCCCTCTGGTCCCCCCTGTTAAGTTTAAAGATGCCTACTAGATCCCCTCTCAGCCTTGTCTTGTGAAGGTTGAACAGGTTCAGGTCCCTTAGCCTCTCCTTTTAGGACCTGCCCTACTGCCCCCTGATCATGTGAGTTGCAGGGTGTTGATTTCTGTATTATTTATAATGTGTAATGCTCAGCTGATGTTGGTGACATGAATGATGAGTTGCTCTGTGCAGGTGTGGACAGGGAGGAAATAAGAAGTTGACTACATACAACTAGCTCATCACCCCATGAAGTCATAGGCAGTTTCAAGAAATGATACTTAATGGGTGATCATTTGATGTTTTCTTTCATCATTTCACTTCTGCCAGGAACAAAGTTCTGGTTCTATGGATTCACTGTCTCTCAATTCACTATATCACCATGTATTAGGCAAATTCAAAAGAATGTTCATAAAAATGGGAGGAAAAAAAGGCTCTTTGCCTCTTAAGCCATTATTTTCATGGGTAGCTCACTTACTTGGGATAAGTAAAATCCAGGTTAAAACCCCTGGCCTGGCTCAGAAGAGACTTGAAGCTGGTCCTCCTACAGTGCAAGCACTCAAGTACAACTTGAGGCACCTAAATAAATGTGGCTGATATCCACAATTCCCATTGACTACAGGCAGCTAAATTTGAAATTGTAATCTGTGGCACACTTTGGCTTCTGTTCAAGTAACTTCATCTCTGAAACAGAAGATGCATTAAAAAGGTTGCTAAATGCATGACAATGGAAGTTCCTCTTCAATAAATTATATGTACCTCTTGTACTTTATGTTGTGACTTTCTTCTCTCTAGTTATACAGATATAGCCCAGAGGAGACGAGGGGGGAAAGTACCTAATCTGTTGCAGTATCCAAAGCTTTAGCCCCAAACCCCCACCCCCAAGCAAGTTTCTGCATTTAAATTAGCCAAAAAGCAGAGTCTTCATTGCCTCTGAACTTAGTGCTGACTATGCTTATGAGACAAGTAAGGTTCAACTGTAAACTGTCTGCTTACAGCAGTATGCAATTAGATTGTAGTGGCTTTTATCCAGAGCCATGCATTAAGATGTAGAAAATAATACTATGTTGGTTGGGTTCCTCTCCCCTTCCCTGATTAATTAGAATTGTGTTATCAGATTAGATAGATAGAAAATTGGACTCTTTGGCTAAGTCCACACAAGCACATCTGTGTAGTATGTGGCACCACAGACACACTGAATCTGTCAGGGCCCTGACATCTGTTCAAATGAAAGCTGGATAGAAACTAGCTATAAAGTTGTTACACATTTTCAAGCACTAACTTTGTAACTAGTTGGCTCCTCTTAGAGCTGGAGAGTCATTTTGATCTTGTGATAATGACTTGGTACATGTTGCAGTCTAAATTTATTCAGTTAATTGCATAATATATGAAAAATGTGTATGGGGGTGTGGCTTAGTGGAAGTACGGGACTGTCCCCTTGGTGCCAGGGAGACTTTCGTGACATGCCATATGAACAGGAACATACCATTATAGGGGCACGGTTCTCTTTTAGTGTTAGTAGTAGTACTTTGAAGAGAATAATAAATATCTACAATGTGATACAGTAAAATGTTCTGGGAACTATCTGGGTAAGTGTTAAAACACTTAGATTCAGATCACTGAACAAAGGGGATGCAGCGTATGATTTAAAAACAACTACCTTAAAATAATTTAAAATAATTACCTTTTTAATCTAAACTTATGAACAGCCATGACTATGAATAGGAACTGGTTTGTGTAGGAAAATATAAACATTTAGACAGTCATAGGCCTTGATTTTTTTTTCACAAGGACTGCTTGCTTGAGTGCCCAAATACCACATTTTGGTGCTTGAACCAGCACAAAAACAGGCATTTATGTGTCCCATGGGTCTAAAATGGGTTGTGGACATCTTAGTAAAGTTCTCGCATTGGCTTCTCTGTTATCTCTAGCAGCTGCTTTCAGAATTACCTAAAGAACCTAGCAATAGCAATATGTCATAACCAGGGAGGACACTTAATGGTCATATTACTTATACTTACAACATCGGGGCTAGGAAAAACCATAAGTGCAACACAATATATATTTATGTATGTTTTATACATACATATATTTAGAGACAGAAAAAAAGAGAGAGAATGTGTGTGGGTTGGTGTGTACATATACTTACAAAAATTGTATTTAACAGGTATTTTCTGTGTATGATTTCAAACATGTCCACCCTAAAGTTTTAAGGACAATTGTGGGGGGAAGGAGAACGCAGAGATTAGGAATTCAGAAGACACACTTGCCAATGTTCAGGAATTTTTAAGTGGCACATTATTTAATCTGAAACTTCCAATTTATCAGAATCTATACTTTTTGGGAAAATGCTTCTGTTTTAACGAAAGTTTTGGTGGGATGGTTTCTCAGTTATGAGATGGGCTATCTGGTCAAAACCAGAGGAAGAGACAAGCCTGATCTGGCCCAATCAATAGTTTCTTATTTGCACTAGGTGGAACAGAAGAGTACCTGTAGGAGAAATTAGGAGAAACTGATTCTAAAATCCAGTAATCAGGACACTCACCAGAGATGTGAGAGACTCAGGTTCACATCTGTGCTCTGTGTAATTGTAAGATGGGATTTAAATCATAAGTGAGTGCCCTAACTACCGTTTATGGCAATTCTGGATGTGATCTCTCTAGGAGTTTTCTTGTTTCTTAAAAAAAAATAGAAAGATTTTCCTTATATCCCAAATCAGAACAAAAATTTTAAAAGTTCTTTATTTCCCCTGAAAAACTTCATATATTCTGGCCAACCCTGGATACATTCCCCCCCAGCCCCCACCCCAGCCCAGTTTTCATTCAGATTTTCACAATGGGGCAGGCCACTCTTCAAAGTACAATGGGTCTGCTCTACTGATTCTTCGTATGAACTATGTCCAAAACAGATAATAGAGATCATGACTTCACAAACCAGAACAGCCATTCTCACAGATAAAAGCTACTATCCCAGTTCACTTAAAAGTTTGAGAAAAATTACCAAGGACAATCAAGAGTGAGTGATGAGAAAAATATAAGAAAACAAGCTTCTGAAAGTAGGTTTAAATGACAAGAGAACCTAAATGCCTTTGAGAGTGTAGAGGGACACTAAAGTAAGTGTAAAGATGTAGGTTTTGATGGGGTGGAGGTGGCAGTAGGCACAGAGTGACAAATTTTAAACGAGCATAACAGAAATATGAAGAGGAGATGAAGGTTATTACGGAAAATCTGGATTCTAAGAAACTGACTCGTGACTGATAAAGTGAAAAGCTAATTTAATGAATGATGAGAGCTGGTGGGAGTCATCAAACAATAATAAACAGTAGAAGTTAAATGTTAAAAGAAACTCCTCTTGAATGTATTTAAGTTGTATGGTTGTCTGAGAAGTGTGGGTAGCAGAGCACAAGGCAGCAATAGCAGAACAGTCTGAGGCCTTGTCCACCTGTTAGTAATATTATTAAAAATGCATTATCAATAGTGTTGTTAGAACAGCACAGCTGCCAGCTCTTGCTCTCCCTGGTGGGAGAAGAAGGGGGGGAGGTTGGAGAAGCTACTAAAGGCTCTTTGTATTAAGGTATCACTCTCTCTTTGTTCTGCAAATTTACTATCTCTTTGTTACACTAAATCACACTTCCTTTCATGCCCCCTACACTTCTCAGGCAAGATAAGAGTAATTGC
>NW_017728943.1:43767228-43788893 GCF_001723895.1 Crocodylus porosus
CCGCAGGCAGAGAGTGTGGTCTTTTGTCTTCTCTCTCTGACCCTATTTGCAAATATATACCTTTTGTATTACCAACAATGTGTGCCTAAAGGATCATTATTCATGAGCCTCCAAAGAAATGAACTGTGATTTTTACATCACACCTACAAAAGTGCTAGATGTAGGTCTTCTTAGGATAAGTGAGGGTGTTTGTTTTTCATTCTTTTTAGTGAAATTCATTATACCAGTAAATCACCTAGTGTTAAGTCAAAATGTATGTAGGTAGACTAGAAAGCTGTCATATACTGGTCCTGTTTATTCCCCTTTCAATATAGGCAATAGGCTACAATATTGTAAACCCTTTTGTGTAGTTAAGGCTTGTACAACTTTTGTTTCTAGACAGATCTGAGAAGTAAGATTTGTCCCTTTCAGGGCGGAGAGGAAGAATTAACTGGACTTGACTATTCAATAGGTCTCTCCAGATTAGTGAATTTTATCTTAACTACTTTGCTGTTATGGTTCAGAATAAAGAAGTGGCAACTCTGATTCATAATGAACAATAATTCATTTTCTAAATATTACAAATTAAACATATTAAACAGGTAATGGTAAAGAGAATGAGACCACAGGAAATAGAGACAGCCAAACAGTATCCAAACATGTCTCCTTGTATTGTTTTCACTAGTCTGTCAATATAGCTCATACATACATCTTAGGTTACCTCACTATCAAAATTTCACTCCATCATCCATCCAAGCTATAGTTTTGTCACTCAGCATTGTATATTTTCATTTACTTTGAGCACATTTGTATCATTCCTTTGTGTTTTGATCTGTCTTATTTTTTCCTACATTGTAAGACCTGGCCTACAAAGTTACTTGTTTTTTAAGATTAATTATACAGAAATTCTTCTTAGGCATATAGCCTTTAGCTATGTACCCAATCTTGAGCCTTATGTCTCCTTAGTGGCGTCTATATATCAGTCTATCTCAGCCGGTGTAGCTTAGTCACTTATGGGTGTTTATGAATCAGTTCTTTATTCATGTACCTTTATCTTCTACTGTTGGTAGTGGTTACTGTCAGATCCTTTTTAGAAATCTACCCACTATTAATGAATGTGCACCATTCTAAAGTGAATTTCTGATTAAAAATCACTAAAACAAACATCAGACGTTCTGTTAACTTCAGTGGCACCAGCATTTCAGCCAGAGCTTTTAGCTCATACCAGACACACATTGGTTCGGTGTTTACAATTTTCAGCTGCTCATTATTTTATTTTAATTAGTCCTAGTGTAGAAGAAATGAGAGGCATGTGTGCACAACACTTTAAAACGGGCTAAATGCTTTTGCATCGCTTTAATGGAGTCGGTGTTTGCACGCCTTGGCAGCGTATTGCACATTAATTCCAGCCGCTGTAGGAAATTTAGTGGCATAATGCACCTTAAATAACTTGGACCACAGTTTGCTGCCCCTACAACTGCAGAGCAAAGCATCAGGCTCCATGCAGCTCCACGGCTCTGCAAGAAGCCCTGCAGGCAGCCTGAGAGCAGCCCAGGAAAGCAGCTCCACCCAAGAAAACCAGTGAGCCTGATCTTCCCCAGCCCCAGAGCCTGATTGAGCTCTGTGGGGGCTGGGTGCTTCCCCCCACAGCTGGTGGGGGTGAGGGGTGCAGTTGCCACAGAGGGAAGCACCAGTCCCACCGGTTCGCAGCCCAGGGACTGCTCCACCCGCCAGCAACTCGCCTCCCCACGAGAGGCAGGTAAGTCAGCAGGGTATATGCACGACACATGGGTTTAATCAGCCCTAAATTGACGCAGTCTTTTTTAAAACCCACTGCTTCAATTTAGGGCCCCTGTTTCATCTACAGATGCCCCTAGTCTCTAAAGGATCAGTGGTTTGTTGCACAAGGTCACTCATAGGCCATTCAACTATGAAAAAAGCCTTATGATCAGTTGGGAGAACCCCAAAAGTTTGACTTAGTAAGGCCTTTCAACATGTAAAATTCTAAGCCTCCACCTGTAAAAAGAGGATTACTTGAGGTGCCTGTAGATGTGTGGGGATGCTGCTCCTATGTTCTGTAATTACAGCGAGTCAGAGCAAACTCAGCTAATTATTGCGCTCCAGTAGCCTCTGCATCTTGTATATTTAGTGTCCCCGCACTTCAAAATGGTGGTGGAGGTTTAACTAAAACCTGTCAAACAGTTTTCTAAGAAAAGATTAGACCAGTGGTTCTCAAACTTTTTAGACTCAAGGCACCTTGCCATAAATTTGAGAACCACTGCTCTAAAGTATCAGCTTTATATCTTCAGGCTGTCACTACTGCCAGCTGGCACTACCCCAAGTACCTCTGATTACAGGAGGGGCTGGACCAAGAAGTGGCTGTGGCAGGAGCGGGTGCTTCTGCTTTCATTAGATTTATAATGAACCTAACAGTTAAGCAAAAAGTAGAGCAGGGTGGTACTTTACAGATTAACTCATTCAAAAAAGCATGAACTTTCATAGGCTACAGCCTACTTTGTCTGGTACTTCATCACAGCATATGATAAAGTAATCTGTAGCCTATAAAAACTCATAGAACATGGAGCCACCTTGCCCTGCCATTTGTCTACTTTCAAACTACCATGGCTGCCTACCTCTAACAAATTAGGATTATGGTAAACCTAATGCAAGCACAAGTGCCAGCTCCTCCTTCAGCTGCTTTCCAGTCTGGCTCCACATGTCCCTCATGGAAAAAGAGAATAAGAAGCACTGGGTTAGACAAATATCTGTCAGAAGTGGTTTACTTATGTTGCTCCAGTACTGAAAAATAGACTTCTTGAGGTCCCTTCCAGTTCTGTATTTACATTATCTCTAAATGAATAATAAAGGGAACTAAGCCATGAATACAAAAACCAATTGTTATAGAGAATGTGGTGATCATTTTTTCTTCACATCCAGTTAGAGTAAGAAATAATGAAATCAGTTTCATTTGCAACTAAGAAAAAACTGAGCTTAGTCCAGTCTCTCCTCAATGTGCCTTTCTATGTAGCATCTCATCAGCTTTTAAAATAAAATGTAAATCAGCTGATAACACATAATCTTCTGTAAAACAAATACATAGAAGGACATGGCTAAAACTGTTAAATACCACACCTGTAGCAATATAATCTATGGCAGAGGTGTTCAGTTTTGGGCTGTGGTCTGGGTCTGCCTCCCAAAATGACTGGTTCCAGGTTTCACTGGCAAGTAGCTTAGCCCTGCAATGGACTCTTGTTCCCCTTTACAGCCCTCCCTGGTCTTCTGTCTTCCTTTCTCCCTTCCCCACTCTCTCCTGCCCCCACTTTGACATTGGCAGCCTCCTCTCCTACTGGAGAGGAGTGGTGGTATATGGTGCAGTTCCCCTGCTGTTCTGAAAGGGTGAGCTTCACTGATGTATAGCAATATGGCCACTTGTACACATGATGAAGTTGCCCTTTTTAGCAGTTTAATTGCCCTTCTATAGCAGTTTAATTGCATCACAGGTTACAGGTGCAGTGGTGTATTGCAATTTATCACACTGTACACGTGGTGGTGTTTTGCAATGTAAATGATGGTTACATTGCAAAATAAAACACATCCTGATATATTTTAATTTGCTACCTAACAAATTGCAGTGATACAGCCATCCCTGAGCCCTCCCAGGCTTCCAGTGCCCTGTGCACTATCTGTCCCTCCCGGCCCCTCCGCCTTCTCCAGCCATCAGCACACCCAGCTTGCCTCCGGGGCAGCTTGGCAAGGGGGCACGAGGATGGCCGCTTTGTGATGTCCATGTCAGGTAATCAGAAGGGGCTGCGAAAATAAAATGTTCTACCAAAAGCACTAATAAAAGGAAATATGCATTTTTCTGGCATCTTCCCCAATTACAGTGTTAATTTACATCAATATGCCTCAGGACATGGATACTTCTGTTTTAAAATTGGCATATGCTGAGTTCATAAATAGTTTTTACATGCACTTCATAGTAAAACTGGGATCAAATGACATGTTTTTATTATTTATAATTAATTATATTACACTTATTCCTACAGGATCCCCCTAAATAGGTACTATATATCATATTAAGCCAAATCTAAGATGAAGTTGAACTTAAGACTACCTCCCAATAATTAGATTGTATACATGGAAAATTTATAAATTCGTTTTAATTTCCCCATACAGACTTTAATTATGGGAGGATCATCTTAAATTCATCTCCGGCACCACTTCAGTGGAAGAAGCAGTGGTAGGATGCAGGCAGCATGGAAGCAGTGCAGAGGCACATGGTAGAGAAGGTGATGGGGGAAAGTTGCGGAGTGTGCAGCTTTGCCCCATGCTGTCTGTCCCACCATGTTTCTTCCTTTCTGCAACCCCCCTGCAGCCTAGGACCCCTGCCCCCGCCTCCCTTCCCCCTCTTCCTCCCGTGTCACCCTCCCTATAGCTTCTGCTCCTCCCCCCGATTCTTCTTTTGTACTGGCAGACTCCATCCCCTCTCTAGCCTTGGGCATGAAGCCCAGCTATAGATACAGCCAGAGCAGCTGCCTGTCTCTCTACTCCCCCCACGCATTCCTCCTCCCCACCCTATATTGGATTTTTACCATGTTAAATGGTGGAGAACCTGTCACATACATAAGGTCAGACAAGGATAGTTCTATACTTGTTTAATGGAAGGGAAACTACAGCTTGAAGATTTAATGGCTTGCTCAGGTTCAATCAGGAAGCCTGTGACAGAGCCAGGAATTTTATCTCAGATATCTTTGGACCTTGTCCAATGCATCAACTGTAAGGCACCCTAATAACTCCATTTATAATCCAATAGTAAATTCTTATTTATTCCTAAAACTGTGAGGGGATGCTTCCAAATGCTGTTAAGGAGCACAGCTGGAGTGTCACTTTTGCCTAAACATAAAACAAGTATAGCACACTTGCAGAACCAGGAAGGGCTAAGTGAGTCAAGAGCTTTTAAATGACAATAGGATTTTTAGGACTAAAATTGCATGGTGCTCCACACTGTTCTTTCAAATGTACCCAACATGATCTAGAAAAATCAGTGCTAGCAGCCAGGCAGCAGTTCAGTGGCCATGGTGTCCTGCTGTGAACCTAAGGCAGTGTGCCATTTATTATCATGTTTTTTGTTCTGACATGAATTCCTGACCACAAGGAGCTGGATTGCAACTATTTATTCATAATAAATAAATATATATCCACCACCTAGTAATAACCTTGGTTGCTACTATTAGGGTTTAGGGCACACCTAGCCAGAAGTTTTCTAATTCAGCCCCACTGTTTCTGATGATCTCACTGGCTGCAGGGAACCAGGTTTTAAGATATAATCCCAGCACTTTCAGAATGACTTTGCTGCTCAATACTCCCTAGCTTGTAACTCTAGTGTCTCAGACTGCTTCTCAATCTCAGTTTTGTGTCTTGTTCCACACATTGCCTGTCCCCCAGATCTTCCTGCACTACCCAACACTTGGGTCCTGTGTGGGTAGTCCCTGTATTTAATCTGCTCCCTAGCCCCCTGCATCACCCTCCACTCCCGTCCTGCATTCTGACTTCATAGATTTCATAGACATCAGGGCTGGAAGGGACCTCACAAGATCGAGTCCAGCCCCCCGGCCAAAGGGCAGGAAGTCAGCTGGGGTCATAGGATCCCAGCAAGATAAGCACCCAATTTGCTCTTGAAGGTGTTCAGTGTAGGTGCTTGAACCACCTCCAATGGCAGGCTGTTCCAGACCTTGGGGGCTCGGGCAGTAAAGAAATTTTTCCTTATGTCCAGCCTGAAACGGTCTTGCAGGAGTTTGTGACTGTTCGACCTTGTCATCCCTTGGGGTGCTCCAGTGAACAGACGTTCCCCCAGATCCTGGTGGTCACCCCTGATAAATTTATAGGTGGCCACCAGATCACCCCTGAGCCTGCACTTTTCCAGGCTGAAGAGCCCCATGGCTCTCAGCCTGTTGTCATAAGGTCTGTTTTTCTGACCTCTGATCATGCGCGTGGCTCTCCTCTGGACTCTCTCAAGGTTTTCCACATCCTTTTTAAATCGTGGAGCCCAAAACTGGGTGCAGTATTCCAGCTGCGGCCCCACCAAGGCCAAGTACAAAGGGAGAATGACGTCCCAGGATTTGCTCAAGAAGTATCTATGGATGCAAGCCAGCGTTTTGGACTTCTGCACCAGGATCTGGACTCCTGACTCTAATCTTGGCCCATGACTGTTGGCCCATGGACTGTTGACTATCATTCCTGATTTCCATTTCTGATGTTAATTTAGCTCCTGATTCTAGTTTCTGACCTGGGGTTTTTTTTCCAATTACTGTTCCTGGTATCCTGAACATAGATTTTGGCTCCTGGCCTCACAACCCAAACTCTTGGGGCCTTATGGAAGATTACTTATGAGGTACCAGCTTCCAGCAGTTAACACCTGAGGCCAGATTTAATTAGCAATCACATTTATATGGTGTAAGTCAGAATTCAGGGGAGTTAAAACTGGAAACTCTGGTGAGGTAAGGATCAGTCCTAAAGACACTATTCTCTGACACCAGTCTTCTAACTCACCAAGTTCCTCTCAATAGTTTTATGCTTAAAAGGCAGCCTATGCTCAAAAATATTGTTGGAGTTGTTTGATTTTTTTTGCTTGTTTTTTTAAATAAAGCATGAATCTCAAAATGTCTCTGTGGTAAGAGCACTTGTTTTTGCCTTTATTCTACAAAGACTTTACATGGTGTTGCCATTAATTTAGGACTGGAATTAGAATGAGGAAGACTCCTAACCAGGTTAATTTAAAATTAAATCCTATGGTTATAAGATGCCACACTTTGCTCGGCTGTAACTCATACACTGCATGGATCCAAGAATATGCTTCTCTGCTTCCCTTTGACAAGACTCAAAAGGGCATAACAATCTCACTGGGGTATTAAAACAACAGGCATAGGGGCAGTAGCCTAAAAATCAATGGACTGGCAGTAAATGAGAGAGAATGAATGAGTTGATGCATTGACTTGCTTTAACATCAGGAAGTTTTCTAACAGTGCCATTTTGCACTAATTGAAGCACTTGAAGCATTACATCAGATAGAATGGCATAGAGAGATCTGCAATAATTCACTCTGGTCATGCCAGAGCAAAGGTTAGTAGTGAATGCCCCTGGAGGGAAGCCAGCTTATTTGTTTCCATATTAAAATAGCAGAAAAGGTGCTTTTCAATGTAGTCTCTATTTATGAGGTGACACTCATGTCAAAAATGGTATCAGCTCTATCTATAAACTTTGCAGGTGTCAAACTGCTCATTGACTTTGGTAGGAATTCTGTACAAGAGGACTTGCACAATCAGGTCCATTAAGGTAATACAAATGAAAAGTGCCTTGGAGTTAAATAATTTGACTTATTTCTGTTTAATTTAACATCATAGAGAGAGAGAGAAAATGGGGTGCTTGTTCTGATCGCCCTCACGCTCATATTACATGGGTGTATAACTCCACTGGGTGCAATGATTTCAACCTGGACCTGGCAAACATTTACTCCCAGGCTTCATGTGTAAATGCATAATTTCAATACGTCCACTCACAGATATAAAATTAAGTAGGCACACAAGATTTTATTGGATGGGAGCTTCAAACTGTAAGCTCTTTGAGGAAGAGACTCTGCTTTACTTTTTGCAAAATGCCTCAAAGCAGGGAACATTGATCCAGTTGATGCCCTTAGAAGTAACTGCAATAAAAATTAGAAATAATTTGAGGAAGAAATTTGGTTTTATTCTGTAGTGTCCCCATCAGGGTTCTAGGCCTCCACAGATTCATACCTCAGAGGTGTCTATAAAGAGCAGGTCCTTCTAAAGACCTATTTGTTTGTGACCAGGAATTTTGAACTATCTAGCTCCATTTTTCTATTTTATGCTGTTTTTTTCAGATGGTATTGTTATTCTCAGGGAAGATTGTACTACCTTCCTTGAGCTACAGTAATAATGGACTGAAGATGGAAAAATGATTAACACCTGTTTTATGGACTATCACCTAGCTCCATTACCACACTTTTAATTGTCTACTCCATTCACGTGAGGCATTCGGCTAAAAAATGATTAGGTATCCACTTTATCATTAGCCACCACATTAACTGGAAGACATTTTGATTTAAAAAATCAATCAGGCTGAAGCAGTAAAGTCAATAAGAGTCATGGGTTTCTAGAAGCAGTGGCTTCTAGCAAGCAAATTTCTTAATGAAAGCAAATTCTTTTTGCAAAAAAAAGCCTTTGAGAAACCTTGTTGGTTATTGCACCTTTGTTGAATACACTGGTTCTCAAAAAAAAAAGGAGTAAACAACTTAAAAATGTCTATTACTGTACTATATTACTGTGTACCTCTTTGATTTGGTGTTATAGACAAAATAAAAGCAACCGTTTATATCACTACAAGCAAACTGCAACCTCTCCAGCAGGCTAAGAGATATTGTAGCATTGTTCTCTATGGTTTCTTTTTCTTCTTTCTCCATTTATACTTCTTCTTTCCCTTCTTCCAGGTTCCAATTCCTTCTTTTTGTATACCCTCTAGAAATTCACCCAATACTACTGGAGGAGGCAGTTCACAAATGGTATTTTCAGAAAGATATTCAGTGAACCTGATTCCCTCTTGATATTATAGGAGTGTTATATGAGAAGATGAGTTGCAGTAACTGCAACAAAGAAATTAGAGAAACAATAGAGAAGTAAAACTGAAAGAGACCTCCATAGGTCATCTAGTCCAACTCCCTCCCTGAGGCAGGATCATCCCTTTCCAAACCATCCTATACAAATCCATAATCTAACCTCTTAGTAAAACTATTGTCACCCTGAAACAGTACCTGTAACACTGTAATCTACCTCAGGTGAAGCAGGGAGACCACAACAATCAATGTCCTGCTTCTGTAAAATGTTGTTAAAATACACTAGGATAGCGATCCAAGGTAGAGGTCCATGCTTCCCACTACAGAAGAATACAAAAAAGCTCATAGTCCATTCAAATCTGACTATAGGAGCCAATCTAACCATGGGGTAATATTTCTTTCTGACCCCAAATATGGTGATGAGTCTGACACTGAGCTGAGGAGAAAGACCCTCTAGCCATTATTCTCTGGCTTTAAATCTCAGCAGGAGCATTGGCACACCCCAATGAAAATCCCCAGCCTTGACTACAGTCAACACCCAATGCCTTTGAGGAAGACTTAAAAAAAAACCCTAACACAACAGAAAGCAGAGGTGAGGGGAAGTGAAAACAATAACAGAGCAATTCTTCTGTTGCAAAGACCCTGAATATGTCAGAATGTTTTTCACATTATGGATTTCTATTTGAAACATCTGGGTTTGTCTTGTGAATCATGTGTAGGTGTATGTACAACTGAAAGTACTATTGTTGCACAGCATGGTGCGATACCTTTGAAAGGATTTTATGGCACCTCAGTAGGGCTGTGCGAAGCTTCAGTCGCTAATTGGATTCGGAGGAAATTCGGCCCGATTCGGCAGCTGAATCTCCAAATCCGAATCAAATCAGGAGACCCATTAATCTCTCCGAATGAAATTGTAAGCCTCGGAATTAATTCAGAGAGATTCAACAATTAGAGCATAGACACAGCTTTATACTTTATGTGCGTCTTTATATAGGACATAGACACAGGTCAAGGTACCAGCTGCGGCTTGTGAACAGTGAGACCATGGGGCGGATGGAACATCTCATGGGAGCATGGGGGATCCCCTGCATGCTCAGCAGCAGAACTGGAAGTGGACCAAAAGTACTTCCAGTCCACTTCCGGGTCCACTGCGGAACACTCAGGGTATCCCCCTATCCCCTAGCTCAGTGCTTGGTGCCTTTTGGGTCTGGGGGGAACTTGGGGTCCCTCTGCAGTCAATCACTGATCAGGGGCCTGGGGGGGTCCTGCTCAGTGGCAGACCCAGAAGTAGACCAGAAATCCAAATCTAATACTGCCTGCTTCGCACACCCCTACACCTCAGTATGCTACGGCACCCAGTTGAGATTCGCTGCTGTAGAAGCTAAACTGAGTAATGGTGGGTGCATCTGCATGTGCAAAAGGAATTAAAATTTGTGGCAGTGGTGATATCTTTAATTAGACCAACTAGATATTTGCACCAAAAAAATCTTTATTTGCAAGCTTTCAGGCACAGGCACCCTTTATCACATAGGAGACTGCAAAGATTGTAGAATTGCTCCTAGGTAGAAATGAAAATTCATATTTCACAGGAGAGCTGAAGGTATGGTAAAGTCTCCTGTTTGGAACAGTTCATTTTGTGCAGATTAGGCAAAAGTTAGAAAAGTCTTTGTATGTGTGCAATTAATTCAAAGCAATAAACTCTGGAGCAGTTTGAGCCAAAGTGAACTACTCCTGGGCCCAGCATGTACATTTGCACCCAAGACAGCAGAAGTTTGAGCTGAGGTGGAGCAGTTTATACCAGAGCCATTCCTACCCTGCTCTACATTGGGCTTCAGTAGGGTTTTGAAAATGGAAAAGTAGGACGTGTGCCTTCCCCAGCTTGGCGCAGCCAGAACAGAGCCGAATGGAGCCCATGGGGGGTGGGAAAGGATGTGGGTTGCCTGCTGTGGTGCTTGGGACTCTGCAGCCTGCTACCCTACTCCTTGGAGGCCTCTGTAGGCCAGCGAGTTCTGGTTTGGGAGGGTGGACAGGCTCAGTGCTACTGCCACCACTGCAGGGAGCTCCAGACCAGATGCACCCCCATGGCAAGGTTCCCTCTGCCTACCCAGCAGCAGTGGGGGGCACAATTTTGCACTGCCAGTGCCCCTGCTGCTGCTAGGCAATCAGGGGGCACCTCACCATGATGGCACACCTGGCACAGGGCTCTCAGCAGTATTGGTGGCAGCACCAAGCATCCCTACCCCGTTCCACTCTCCCACACCATATCCTACGGAGGCCCTAGGGGAAGGGCAGCAGGCTTCCCTCCCTCTCTGGGAGTGTGTAGCAGTGGGGAGCCAGGCCCTCCAGATGAGTTGACCATGGCTCCATCCTGCTCCTAGGCTGGGCCCTGCAGCCACAGATTCCCACCCCAGACCCAGGCCTTGGGCCCCACGCACCATGCCAGCCTCAGCCACCATCCCTGCCCCACTCCCTCACTCACCATGGACGCATCAAGCTGCCCCCCAATCCTCTGCATCACCTATGTCCCCTGCCTCCCCACACAGACTTACCTTCAGGCACCTGAGGGAGCCACTCTCCACTGCTGGCTGGCTGTATTGCTAGCCACATGCAAGTGTGCACCCACGCATGCATATGGTGCCCCCCGCGTCCCACTCCCTCCAGTCTCAAGCAGTCCCTTGCAGGCTAGAACTCTGCCAGCCTGCAAGAGGAAACCCACAGTTTCCCATGTTTTTCTATGACAAGTGGAAAACATGAGTCC
This sequence comes from Crocodylus porosus, assembly GCF_001723895.1. Classification (NCBI taxonomy): domain Eukaryota; kingdom Metazoa; phylum Chordata; order Crocodylia; family Crocodylidae; genus Crocodylus; species Crocodylus porosus. The sequence continues at coordinate 43,778,592 of NW_017728943.1, forward strand.
CTGTACATCATTCTGGGAAAATAGATGCTATGGTTTCATTTTCAGGGGGGATTTCGAATAAATGCTGTCCCAGAGCTGGGACCAGGACTTGATGTTTACATCAAGCCTGGGACCAGGACTTGATGTTTACATTTCAGGACTGTCCTGCCCAGATGGGGATAGGTGGTCACCCTAGGGTCCAGGTAGCAGCATCAGGTGGTGGAGGGGCTGGCTGAGGGACTACAGTGCTGAAAGTGCAGAGCCATGGAACTAGGCTGCAGGCAGGATTCTAGCCCCTTGCTGCCTGGGATGACTGGGCACAATTTATGCCCACGGTCAGCATCTACATGTGCATTTAATTGTAGTTAGTTACTCTGCCATAAAAGAGTACTGTCCCTGACAGCACTATCTTACAGCCATGTTAATTAGTTTACTGTGGCCTAATACTGTCACACATGTAAACTGTGACACTTTACTCCGCAGCTAATTAGTCTGCTTTACAGTAAATTACACATTTAGATGCAGTCTGTGGGTGCTTCTTTCTGTTTGCAATCCCTAGCGTGCCACTGATGTAAGCCTTGAAGGCACAAAGGTTGTACAGCTTGTACTAATGTAGCAACAAGAAATCTCCACATCTTTAGTTTTCTGGATATCTAGTCTTTTCTGTTTAGAATTCCTTTTCCTTTGAGTCTGCCCTTATTTTTTTCAAAGATATTAGATAATTCTTCTACAGGCAGTTTCTCAGGTTCTGAGAAACTCCATTTCTATGTTGTCCACTTTTTATTTCTACATGTAATATTGTAGGAGCCAGAGAATCAGTTTTGGCTTCTAATGATTTAATTGATTCAAATAATATTCTCAGAGCCTTCCTGTTATTTTACCCATGGTTTTAAGGCCAAAAAATGTTTTATTGTGTTTAGTCATAAGGAGATATCTTAAGGTCACTTTAAAGTGGCCTATTTAGATCCATTTGTACTCAGACTCTCTTCAATTAATAAATGGTAAAATAGATATAGGTTAGTCTAAGGGACCATACGCTAGTTTAATACCCAATCATAAAACATGTAAATTTTGTATATTTCATAGAAATGAAAGCCAGAGGGGATCGCTAGATCACCTAGTCTAAAGTTCTATGTAGCGCAGGCTATTAAATACCCTGTAAGTCCAAAGGCTGTAGTTAATTTAGTTCTCTGAACAGCTCTAGGCTTCTAGGATTTGTGGCTACCAGATGGCCTTGTCTTGTAGACTAACCAGTAGGCATGAACCCTGGGAGCCCATGGCAAAACTTCAAAGAGTTTGGCAAGGCTCCAAATTTTGGTTCCGCAGCAGGGAGCCTTTAAACTTTTACTGGCTGTCGGCAACTTTCTCAGAAATCCTGGCTCCCTGTTGTGGAGTTGAGAGCCTAGCCTCAGTTAGAGGTGGAGTTCTTGGGGCTTCAGGATCACAACTTCAGAAGCGAGGGATCTTTGGGCAGCTGTTTGTACTAGAGATGCAAACCCTGGAGTCCTGGGGTTCCTTGGCCCTGAAACGAGCAACATGGTAAGTAATTCCTAAAGCTGTGGACCTTAAAACCCTCTTAGATGGATTGTACCAGAGTCTCTGGATGGGTCAAGATGAGTGCACATGTGCAGGCATTAGCAGAGCATGGGGGGGTGCAAAATTGGAGTATTCCTGTGTCAAAAAACCCCATGCCTGAAAAGGGTGAGATGGTACACATGGTGACAGCATGCACCACCTGAAACCAGAGCTTGGCTAGCTAGAGGCAGACTCCAGCTGCTGGCCAGGCTCCACGTGCCCGATTGCTGCTGCTAGAGCCCATGAGGTCCCCAGAACCCCAGGAAAGGCTCCTGGGGCCAACCCACGTGCTGCCCCAGTCTCTCCTACCCCACCCGGGGCAACTTGCCACGCACCAGAACACATGTGCATGAGCATTCCTCAGGGATAAGTAGCAGCAGCACATATTGTGCCACTGCTGTTTGTCCCTGGAGAAAACCGCATAAGTACTCATCTGGATGTGCCCTCTGAGTCCAAGGCACATCCACAAACCAGACAAGCCCAGAACTAGGAACCTGGAATCTCTGACTTTGGGGCAGTCCAACAGTGGTTCCCAGCCAAGAAACAGTCCACCTGGGTCCAATAGTATAAATCCAAGCAGGGCTTCACTAACAGTTTCACAAGAAATATCTTGGGCCCAAAAAATCAGCATTTTAATTACCAGGAAACTCTATTTTAAACCCATTCCCAATGGTCACAATACGTCGGGGGGAAGTATTCTAATATATATCTGACCAAGGTATATAAAAGATTTTGAATCTGTAGCCTGCAATGATGTAAAAAAGGACACATTGTTTCAAGGAGCACAATAATGATTACTTTATGGATTCTCATAAATGGCCTGCTTCCCACATTATCTAAAATAATTGGTTCATAGCTACCACAAAATGAACAGCAGGTAGGAAATGAGGTTGCAGTTGCCAAAACATAATGGATCATTTAGTCATTCTCTGAAGGCTTTAACACTTGTTCAGATACTGCATACAGGGCCTGATGCTGATCTTGCTGATACCAAGTATAAATTGGAAGAAACTCCACTGAAATCAGTGACATTACATCACTGCAAAAACAGAATTAGGCCAAGAGCAAATAGCTATTCAAAAACAGATGTATCTAAAATGTTGTAATACAAGAAAATGCAGCAGCTAGACCTGCCCATGTAATTGAAAGAATAAACTATAGTAAAAATCGCTTCTTTGCCTAAACGTTTTTATTATTATTTGATGATGTTATGTCAGAGTCCTAAAAGTCTAGAGGACATGGCCAATTATCAAAGCTAGTATTATAGGCTTCCTTGTATAAAGACTGCAAAGAACATAACGTTTATATTATTTGGAAAGAGATGGTAATTTCTACTGAATGCGCTACGCAAAAAATATGCCTCTAACCACCAACTTCCTATAAAAACTTTATAAGTTGAAAATTGAGCAGGAAATGCATACTTTGAGCAGGAAATGCACACTTAAGAAGGGGGAAAGCATCCTTCAGCAAAACTCAGGTTTAAGTTTAATTAATCTGTTTAATACGTTTCAAACTAACATTATGTCATATGTTTTAAAATTCTCTCATCTATCTATCTGTAGATAGGCGTGCGCGTACGCGTGTGTGTATGAGATTATGAATCACTATTATATGTATGCTAGCAAACTGCCCATCAAGAATGATGGGGGGGGCAGTGAGGATGGAGTCCTGCATCCAGCCCCATGGCTTCCCCCCACTCCTTGTCCAGCCCTACTCTATCCCCACCCCCCTCCCGCCGCGTTGGGTCTGACCCCATTTCCCGCTTCCCCCCACAACTCCTCCACCACATCTGGTCTGGCCCTGCTCCCCCTTCCCCCCCAGTGCTTTGGGTCTGATCTTGCTCCCCTCCTCCCCCCACCACTTTGGTCCAGGCCCGCTCCCCTCCCATACCACTTTGGGTCCGACCCCGTTCCCCGCTTCCCCCTGCCACTTTGGTTTGACCCGCTCCCCCCACTCTCCCTCACTGCTCCAAGTCCACATGGACCACATCTGCCTGCCTCCTTCAGGCAGGGAGGCATGGGGAAGCCCCACTGCTTGGGCAGCCAGGTCATGTTCCCCACTGCCAAACTTCCCTGGCAGCAATGCAAACTTGGGTCCACGCAGCACAGGCTGCCCACCCAACCACCACCCACCTTCTTGGCAGCATATGTGCCAGAAGCATTATGGACAGACAGACAGACAGAAACAGACTAAGCCTTTTATTATATTAGAATTCACTATTATGAATCACTATTACATACACATACACATAAATATAAATATAAATGTGATTCATAACATAACATGCCCAGATTAAAAAAAATAGATTTAGATAAGGCAAGATAAAACTATTATTTTTTATCAAAAGTGATAATATTGCCAAAAAATATCTATCTGGAAATAAAGTAAACAAAAGTTAAAGAAAGAAGTCCTTTAGTCCTTCATAAAACACTGCATATAACACCAAAAAAATCATTTTTGAGGCAAAACCCTTTTGATTTGAAAATGATGACACATTGTTTCATGGGAGTTCTAGTTTATGAATTGCGCTCCTATTTTCCTCTAAGTCAAATACCCCTGGACAGGCTGCCTCTCCCCATGATGCTCCCTTGTGTTCCTTCTTATCAAGCCACAGACCTGCGACAACACTGGCAAAATGTATCGTGGTAAAAGTAATCTAGTGGGGGAGACTACTCTATAAAGAAGAATGGTCATGAAGACTTTTGTGTAGCACTGAAGTGGATGTTTTATTTGAAAGGTTTTGGGGTTTTGTCCAGTACAAACACAATTTATGGGGAAAAGTCTACATTTTCCCATGGAAATAGATAATTTTTACAAGAATTATTTGGTTAGTCACAAAAGTAATTTACCATCAAATTAGTTTTCATAGAAAATGTTCAACTCTCTGTATATAACACATAATTTTCATGTCTGTAACATGTTTTTAGCATTTATTAATCATTTATTAACCACCTACAAAACATGTATAAATATATCCTTAGGAAAAATGGAAACTCGTTACATTATATAGCATGCTGGATAACACAAAAGAGTTGTATAGCAGGAATTACTGGTCAGCCTTGTAATTGCTGACAACTATGCTCCCTACACTAGTACAGCTTGCACTCCAAAATTTTTTTAATCAGATAAACTGTACTGCAGCAGGTGGATGGAAAAATGGAGGGATGGAGAAAACCTGTTTTCATGTGGAATTTGAAATGACATGGGAAGGAGATACTAGGACATTTTCTCCACATGGCAGGAGATGCTAAAGAAGAGGGTTTTGCATCACCTAGAACACATGTATAAATGCCCTACAGTGCTGAGTGTATGTTACTACAATGTTGTTTTTTTACCTTTTACCTGTTCCCTCTCTTTGGCCCATTGGCTTGTGACCATAGTCTCAATGATTTCTCTATAAAAGAGGGAACTCCCCCTTGATTCTTGTGCCAGTTTGGGGGCTGCAGATTTGGCACAGTATTAACTCTAGAGTAAACACAAAAGTGACATCTACACCTTCCTGCCTGTATCTGCTAAGAAAACATATTGTAAATCCCATAGATTAATAAATAGTGGCATTGCTGATCAGCTGTGGAAGCTCAGCCAAACTTCTAATGAGAGATCAAGCCCTAACTCTATTCGCCTCCTACTTTGCCCCTCCCCGCAGTCTTTTTGGAACTCAGCCACATAAAGAAGGCTTTAAACACAGGCAACATCCTAGTAGCAATCCAACAGTTCCTTCTTCCTGACTTCTGGTTCTTCTGTATACCACTTCCTTTCTCTATTGTCTTGGGCAAGTAAACACAAACCTATTGATTCACAGGAGAGTCCTACTAGGTAGAACTCGACATGAACATCTTGGTGTGGAGTATAAAATACAGCGTAGAAATGGAGGGACAACTCATCTGGAAATGTTTGATTTAAGGGTAGCATCAACATCAAGCCTAAATATCAATGTAGACATACCTAGATATTTAAGGGGAGATGGGCTCCCACTTCAACTTAATGTCATGAGTTCATACTGGCTCAGGTTTCTTTTTATTTTGCTTAATTCTTTTGAAACAGCTTGTAAAGGGGATTTGAAAATAAGCAACCACCTGAAACATAAATATTCAAAGAAGGTTTAACAATAGTCAAGGTGGTAGATTTTGAAATAATCTTGAGTGGCAAGGGACTGGAGTAGTTGTAAAATCTGTATTTTTGGTAGGTTAATCAGACAGAGAAGAAAGGCAAGGAAGATGTATATAGCATAACTAGTTCCAAACATTGTATTTATGATTATGGCAGTGTTTCCAGTACATAATGCACTTCTTTCAGGTTTATTCTAGAGATGGGTCTGAAAAATTCCAATTCCAGTGCGGAGGCTTCTGAGGGCATATTCAGAGTCTGACTCTTTATAGAGAGATATGATTGGAAATTTGGTGTGAAATCTTAATGTCATTGAGGTCAGTAGCAACAGTTCCATTAACTCCAGTGGAGCCAAGAGTCCATCTCTGTTTCCAAATTCTGCAGGATTTGGGCCTATTTCACTGTTGGATTTTCATATCCATGCATCTTTAATTCACCTCCTTGATTATAAAAATATTAATGTGTATGGATCTTGAGGCACGTTTTGCACTCATCTCTTGCAAGGATTTGTAAACAGATCAATAGAATTTGTTCAGGTCAATAGAAGCTCAATAAGAACAGTGGGGAGGAATTAAACCTTTGAGAATGCAAACAGGGTTGGTTTGGTTTAGTTTTATTCCCAGTATATTTATTTTAAAATGTAGAAAAGGATATGCTGCATTAGAAACTAGAGGAATTCTGAACAGTAGTCATGTTTTAAAACAAAAATATATTTTGTATAACAGGGGTTTTCAACCTTTTTAAGTGTACCACTGGTGGCTGGACATGGAGCATGTTGGGTGGGTGGCACATGGCCAGATGCAGAGCAGCAACAGCGCAGGGTGGTGGGAAGCAGTAATGGAACTTCCCCTTCCTCCCATGTCCAGCCGGCCAGGTGGCACGTGTGTGGCCCACAGGGGGGCACCACTGCCCTTGCACCCCCTCAAATGGGAGGAACATTGGACTAGTGTGAGCATCCTCCATGAAGCTGTGTCCACCAGCATCAAAGCCTTGCTCTTGAGAAATCAACTCTAATAGATCGGCCACTGCGTCCAGATGTCCAAGAACTGCCTCCCTCACCAGAGTTCCTTTTCGCAGCTCTCTGTTTGCCAACGCTCAAAGGGAGGCCAAAGGAAATGGTACAAAGACACAGTCAAGGTCACCTTCAAGCACAAAGCCATCAACACCAACAGCTGGGAGGAGCAAGTTGCTGACCATTCAATGTGTCGCCAGCTAGTCCACCAAGGTACACACCACTTTCAAACCCAATTACTCACTACTGAGGCAGAACGGTGGCAGCAGAGGAAGGAGAAGGAGACCAACCCAGGGCTGTGAATCCCACTCCCCCAAGCAACAACATGCCCCCATTGCTGAAGAACGTGTGTATCCAGGATCAGGCTCCTCAGTCATCTGAAGACCCATCAAGCCTAACAGACGTCATCCTTGATTCCAAAGGACTGCCAATGACCTATTTTAATGGGTGCTCAGATGTGTCATACAAGTGTAGAATTAGTACCCTGGTTTCATAGTATAGATAACATTCCCTCAGAGGTTTTCTAGTCCTCATGGGGAGTACTACTCTGTATGAGAAATTATCATTGCTTCCCTTTTCACTGCCCCTGGGACTTTCCATTCAGATCAGTGCAGTCAGCAAGGCCTATATACAACCAGCTCCTCACATCCTGCCAGCTTTAACTGATCCATGTACCTGTTTTCTGTGTCACCTCTGGTCTTCCAAATAAATTGGGCCTTTTACACTGGATGTTGCTGTTGCTATAACAGCTTAGCTCTTATGTCCTGATGGTTCAACGATATGATACATGGTGGCCTCCAGGCACCTTTGAGAAACCTTGGTCCTGAGGTCCAGATATTTATGTACCTAATGTTTGAGTGCTTTTGCCTTGGTGTTTCTATATCTTTTAGAGTCTGGGAAGATCATGCTTTTGGTTCAGTTCCCAGAATATAGATTTAGGAAGGCATCGCTGGTTCGGTCTGATCTGTTCAGGTGGTTTTCTTGATAAAGGAAAACTGCAAAGAACTACAATTTTCAGAAAGTTCAGGCTCACATGCATGAAGAATTTATGTGCACCATTAACATATTTGTGTATGAATGCTGAGTAATTATGGATGTCAGTTACAATCCCATATGTGTGATATCTCCTATGCAATATAATTACACATACATTTTTCACATCCAATTAATCTTCCAGCCAATCTCTTTAAAAATCTTACCTTTAACTCTTTACCTGTATTGAAAGTTTTAATTTGTAAGAAAATGAGACCCTCTTTCCAACAGGACCACAGGGAGAAAGTAAACAGCAAAATGCAATTTAGGAGGCACATCTACACATTCAATTAATGCACATGAATAAACTCTGGAGCTTATTGCTCCAGAGTTTTATGCTCCCGAGCATGCCATTTGAATGTATGCCTTGGAGCAATTAACTCCATCGTGTAGATGCACCCAGTAGGTTGTACACTATGGAACCAAAAGAGTTGCATAAAATGGAGGATGAAGATAATGTGCTATATGTGACTCATGGGCTGGAACGGAGTCCCTGTAGAGAGTGCTGAGAGAGAAATTTCCTTTTCAGTGAGTCAGTTACTGCTCTCTAGGGCCTTCATCAGTTTAATGTTGATCATTTAAGGCAGGGGTGACCACCCTGCCACATGGGAGGCACAGGTGGCATGGGCAGCCTCTGTGTGTTGTACACATCAAATTAGGGAGGAGGCCAGGTAACACAGAAGTAGACAGGGTTAGGAGCAAAAAGTAGAGGCTCAGACTGGGCAGGAGAAGGAAACAGGAGTGGCACTTAGAGAGAGTGCAGGGGCCATTTGTGGCATATCTCTCAAAAACGTTGGTTCACATTGATTTAGGGAATGGACAGCATGCGATGAAACAGAAAACAACTCTTGAGTTTATTCATACAAAGCATGTGGAGCCCATTCAAAGTAGCCCCAGCTGGCAGGGGGCTCCAGGGGTCAGCCAGCCAATCTTTTCTCCAGATTTAGAAATAAAGTCATCTTACTATTGTTGTTCTTATTGTTATTATTGTGGATACTATACTATGCTAATTATTATTTTTAACACAATACCAGGTAAAGCCAAAGTTCATGATATGTTCAGTACTTATATATATTTTTGCTTTCAGCTGAGCTCCACAGAGCTGTGGAAATAAAGCCAAATTTACCTTAATGGTAATTTTCACTAGCCTTGAATAAATCAGATGAAATTGTTCAACTCTGGTGTGAGAATTTGAATTTCAGAGTACAGGAAGTAGCAATTCTGTTTCCAGTCGCACTTTGTTATACATATATGTGTGCCTTTTTTGAATGTGTCAGTGAAAACAACTATAATCCTAAACTGTGTCTGCAAGTTCCTAGAACATTAAGATAAAATGTTGTTCTATAATATTGACAAAAGCAACTGAAGCAAACCTAGGGTAATTTAAGTTCTATTCAAAGGTAAAGATTTCAATATTTCCTTATTTTTTTAATTGCGGAAAACCAAACTGAAAATGAGTAAATGAGACAGAATTTAAAACAATTATTGACTTGATTTTCTATGATCTGCCCATGCAGATCATTTCTTTTCTAGTGACTAATAACTATTATACTGAAAAAATGTTGAGGTATTGTACTGATTTTGTTATTCTAGTACAGTTTATTGCATCTGTATCACTAAACAAAAGAATGATTTGTGACTTATCAATGATCTCAATATTTACTAATCCTCCTACTCCAGCTCCCATTCTGCCTGTTTTAAATAGATCAACAATCACAGATGGGAACCCATAATGGGTTTTTTTAGTCTGTTTATGTGTTACTCTGAGCTTATCTTTATTTATGGAATTTTGCTGCTTTTGAAGAAAAGAGTTTTTCATGAAAAGATACTCAGAAGATTTGTCAGCTGTTTTGAAAACTATGCCTATATGAACCAACACAAGGAGTAGCTTCCCTACAAAGTGCTTATCACATCCCCCACATCTCACATGCTTCCTCTTCCACCCTATCCATCATCCCTGTAGAATATATTTTGAGATGAATTTTACAAAATCTCCTAGAGAGAGTGGATTAGACGTATTTAACTTTTCAGTGAAAATTAAAACCTGAATGTTTCCCTCCAAAATCTAAAATATTTTGAATTAGAAGTATGTTCACAGTGCTTCATAGGGGTTGCAGTTCCGGTACACCATACTCCCATTCTCCTCTATACGCCAGACTCCTCACTTAGATTGTCTCCCGCCATTATACATCACAGTCTTCCCACCATAATTCTAATATTATAAAAGCCTTAGTCCGTCTGTCTGTAATGCCATATTCGCACTCTGATTGGTTGTTTCCAGACAGGTGGTGGTGCTGCAGCGAAATGCCACCATGACAGCAGGGATGGAGGGGACAGAGCCCCCAGCACCCTACTTCCTGGAGGTAGCATAAATGGAGCAGACAGAGCAGGGAGGCAAGGCACCAGACCCAAAGAGCAGTGTGGGGAGCATGACTGGCCCTGCACCGGTGGGGGGGAAGGAGGGAGTGGGCCTGGCCCCAAAGCAGCAGAGTGGGGAGGGTGCCAGGAAACAAACCCAGTCCTGAAGCAGCAAGGGTTCAGGGTGGGTGGGGCAGGCCCAGCCCTGAAGTGTGGGGGGAGGGAGAGCCAGACACAGG
>NW_017728943.1:43789070-43805403 GCF_001723895.1 Crocodylus porosus
CACCCTGGGTCATTCTTGACAAGCAATTTTCTAGTTACTGAATAAGGTAATGAACCATCATGGACCAGAACTGTGAAAAGGAGAACCCCTACTCTGGGGCTGTGGAAAAATACACACCCACACGCCTGATAAAATTACATCATAAGCTATATCCTTGAAACAATACATATTATACATCATGTGTCTGTGACAGAAAAAAACAAACCAGTATTTTTTTCCAGCCATCAATATAATTCTTAATGTTTTTCATTCATGGGATACTTCTTCTCATCAACTCTTAATGTAAAAACTAATATAAACTGTAGTAAACACTGCACAGTCACTGTGATTTGTTTTTTGAATCTCAAATCAAAGATCAGATGTGAAAAGAATCTCAGGAAACTGACTCTTGTTGAAAGCTACTTGCTAGGAGTGTGTACAGCATAATTTCAGAAAAGTTCTCTGCAAGTGATAATCTTATGCCCTTTCATCTCTGTCACCAAGTATAGAATTTATACACTACTTCTAAGACACTGGCAAAGGTACTGTTTGCAAGGTTTTTCATCATACAAAGTAAAGCTTCTCAAGGTTATAACATTAAACAAGGCATGCATGACATTTGTAGCTATACTTTAATGTTACATTTTCTATTATAGATTATGGTTTTGAATGCTTCACATTGTGTTCTGCCCTGGTTATTAAATTACCTTTTTCAAGGACATTTAATGATATGCAAACCCCTCCTCATTTTAGCAAATCATGAAGTTTTATACATTTCATTGACACAAGAAATTACCATATGAAGTTATCATAGTTTAATATGTACAGTTTGAGGATTACCAAATACTTTGCCACTGACAAATAGTTTGATCATAGGAAGCTTTAAAACTGAAGTCAAATGACACAATTCTTATTAAATACCTAAAAAAACCTGCAATAAATTTTTGGGATGCATTTATATGAAATTTACCTCATTTGGGGTTCAAATTCTATTCTGCAATTCAGTAATTTTTTTTGTCTCAGCACAACCATAAATATTAATGTTGGTCTTTTCCCAGCTGCTACAACTGTCAAGTACTGCAAAGAGCTATTAGATAATTCAAAGGCAACTAAATCTTGTTGGTTTTATGATTTACTTTTATTCCCATGGTTGTCCATAGATCAAGATTATATAATGCAAAATTTTGTTTTCCAATGCATATACCAAAATTACATTTTACACACACACTCTAACTTCAGCCCTATCAGATCACAATATCAATGGCTTGGTAAGAGAACCACCAGTAACTTACGTAACCAGGATTTATTAAATTTTTGATACAAACTGAAAGATATCCATCAGAAATAATCATGAGTATCTATGTGAATCAAATCACAGTAAATCTTAAAGGAATATCGATATACAACAAGTCCTGAAGGTGAATTTCCCGATTACTCTAAATCCTATTTCAATTAATACACATCCCTAGTTTTGGTTTATTTTTTGCCCTTGTCTCTGTTAGATGTCATTTACCTGACATCTCTAGTATGGCAAGCTAAAGTGAATGAGAAAAGGACAAAAAATGCTGAGGCTCATTAAAGACAATTTGCTGATTCATATTAGCATTTTTACCATGTAACTGGTCAAAATGACTGTCAAAATGTTATCTAAGAAACAGATGGGTCATTAATTTTAAATAAAAGTCAGGTTCAAAGTAGCCAATCATCTTTAAAATGCATTCTCTTGCTTTAATTGTATGTATGGAGAGCTATTGTTAACACTACTTGACACAATTTCATAAAGGCTAATTCAGTGATGAACCCATCTGAACTTCTGCTGGGAAGTTTATTGTCTATGAAGTGAGGCTTACCCAGCAATTTATATTTGGCCTGCTCCAACTTCCATTGTCTTCAATATATCCAGCATTAGACCATTATGCTTCAAATGTCTGATCTCTGTGAACACGAAGTGGCAGGCTCCTTTGTTACATTCCTTCAATACAAATATTTTCCATAGAATTTTTACCACCAAAACACTGTTGTATGCATAAAAAATATAAGGCTATTTACTAAAATTAAAAGCAGTTTTCACCTCTAAATTATTTACCCTTGAAGTGAAGCTCATAAAAGGAACATATTCCATTCTAAACTTGTGAATCTTTCCAAAGATGAGAGTTTAATATGATTATATTTTCTTCAGTGTAATGAAGATGTTTTTCACTGCTTCTCAGGCTAATGCTGTTAGTTCGATAGAAAGTAGAATATGTCAAAGAATTTAAAGAAAAACTGTTAACTTTAAAGCCTTGCCTCTTTCCCTTTTCCCCAATAATAAATGTCTTTTTCTCAATAATATAGTCACCTAGTAGGGTAAAAATGATCAATTCTCCAAAATTTGGGGTTTTGTAACCTGAAAACTAAACAAAGAAGCAGAGAAATAACAAAGATACTGGCATAACATTTTTAAAAGGTGTCAGCATGGACATATAAAAATTCCCCTTAATTATCAGTGCACACAGAATTAGATCACTTCTGCAAATTTCACCCAAACATTCAGATTCCAGATCAGGTTTGGTTTCAGCAGCAGCTTTTATTTCAGCCCAGGCTTCAGTGGTGCAAAACAGGGTTTCATATATTAGGTTTACATATTAAAGACAACATTTTTTGGCATGAAAGCAGAGGAACCAGTGGCACAGAAAAACTCTAAACCCTTCCCACACACAAGAAGTATTATTTATGCCTCTTTATAAATACACTAGCCAATTGCCCATCAAGAATGATGGAGGCAGGGGGTGGGGGGCCAGGACAGAGACCTGTGTCTGGCCCCCGCCCCCCCCATGATGCTTCGGGTCTAGTTCTGCTCCCCGGCCCACCCCTTGAGTCCAAGCCTATTTCCCTCAACCTCCACGCTCCGGGTCTGCCCGGCCCACATCCATCTGTCTCCCCACCCCACTCCCCTTCCTTTCTCCCTCCCAGGGCAGGATCCAGCAGCAGTGGTAGCGGGGTGCCATCACTGTACCCCCCCATCCCCCTCCCACTCCCCTCCCTGCTGGCTTTTTGTCAGTGCCCCACAGTGGTGGGACAGTAGCAGCATGCAGGTGGAAAAAAGTCCTGTGTCCAATCCTACCCTCACTTCTCATCTGGTCAGGGGAGGTGGCAAATGGGCCTGCTACCCCCACCCTCGCCTCATTGCTTTGAGGCTGGGCCCATGCTGTTTCTCCCCTCACCTTTGGGACTGTTATTAGGGCGCTGCAGCGGCGGGGCCACCATGCCCCGCCCTCCCTCCCTCCCTCCCTGTCCCTGCTGGCTGTTGTTGGGGCCCAGCGGCTCTGCATCCACCCACAACCTGCCACTGCCCCTGCTTCTCACGTGTGTGGGGGAGGGGGAAACAGACCCAGTCCCCTCCCTCCCCTCCCCTCCATTGCTGCTGCCTGCAGGAAGCAGGGGGGGGCCTGTCACCCCCCCCCCCGCTCTGTCCCCTGGATCCCTGCTGTCATGACGGGGGCAAGGACAGAGGCCTGCATGTCCCCCCTCCACCTTAGGTCAGGGTCTGGCTTCCCTCCTTTCCCTGCCTGCCACTTCAGGCCTGGGCTTGTTCCCTTCCCTCCCCACCCCCATTGTTTCAGATCCAGTTCACCCCCAATGCTTCAGTTGTGAGTCCCTGCACCCCCTCAACCACCTGCATCCCAAGCTGAGAGTGGGAGGGGAACTTCCGCATGGTGGTGGCCAGTGGCAGCCAGCCACTAGCAACAGTTACCCCCACCTTCCTGTTCCCCTTCCTTCCCTCTTCCCTGGCACCTCCTCATCCCTGCTGGCTGTTGTTGGTGGGGGGCCCGTTCCAGCCCCTGGCTCTAAGGACCAGGGCAGGAGGGTGTCAAGGCCAGCACTGCTGGCTTCACCCCCCGACACTCCAGCCCCTCAGTCCTCACTGTCATGGTGGTGCTCTGCTGTGTGGGAGGGCCAGGCCAGTGCTGTGCTGCCAGTACCCCATGCCACTGCCACCTCCAAGGAGCAGTGCTGAGGAGTGGGCAAGGCCAGAACTGCTGGCTTCACTCCCCTGCTCTATCCCCTTCATCATGGCAACACTCTGGTCCCTGCCATCCCCTCTTCCTCCAAGGAGCAGGGCTAGGGCAGGGGGGTGAGGCCAGTGCTGCTGGACTCAGCCTCTCACTCTGGCCCCTCAGTTCCCACTGTCATGGGAGCACTAGCCTTGAGCCTGAGCTTTTCACACACACCCTTCACCTAGCACTAAGCTATTTTTAGCTCCCTGGCCCCTCACTGCCCCTCCACAGACTCCACAGTGGGCCCATTTGCCACCTCCCCTGACCAGATGAGAAGCGAGGGCAGGATTGGACACAGTCAGCCTTTCCCCCACCCCTACATCCCACACACCATTGTCAGAGCCAAGCAAGTATGCTCTGGTGGGGAGAGGGGAGGAAGGGATAGCAGGTAGATTTGCTGGAAGGGGCTCTAGCTCTGTCCTCTTTGGAACCACATTTTAGGTAGTTGAAGGCTGCTATTAGATCCCTTCTCAGTCTTCTCCAAACTAAATAAGCCCAGTTCCCTCAGCCTCTCCTCATCAGTCATGTCCCCCAGCCCTCTAAATATTTTTTTTGCCCTCCACTGGACTCTCTCCAATTTGTCCAAGTCCTTTCTGAAGCAGGGAACCCAAAACACAGCACTCTAGATTTAGCCTTACCGGTGCCAAATAGAGGGGAATAATCACTTCCCTTAACCTGCTGGCAGCATTCCTACCAATGCAGGCCAGTATGCTGTTAGCCTTCTTGGCAGAAAGGGCACACTGTTGGCTCATATTCAGCTTATTGTCCACTGTAACCCCCAGGTCCTTTTCTGCATAGCTGCTGCTTAGCCAGTTAGTCCCCAACCTGCACCTATGCATGGGATTGTTCCATCTTAAATACAGGGCTTTTCACTTCTTATCGAACCTCATGGCTGGGGAGGTTTAAGTGATCAAAAATTGTTCAAACCTGTAACGGAACATAAGTTCAGTGCACATAAACCAGTTTTAAAATGGCTGAAACTGGTTTAAGGTAAACCTGGTTGAATGTCGTATCAGACTTAACTGCTTTGGGTCAAACTGGTTTCTGTCCCAGACCCCTTCCTGGTTTATGTTAAACCAGAGTCAACCAGCATCCCAGATGATTTGCAGCCCTGAGCTGCGCTGAGCTAGGTGGGGCCAGCCTGCTCTCTTTGCTTCAGAGAACAGGCTGGCTCTGCCCCTCTCCTCCCTAACCAGAGCTCTGGAGGAGACTGCAGGCACAGCCAGGTCTGCCTGGCTTCCCTCGCTGCTCACTGCTCAAGCAGGGATTTCCCCCTCCCTGCCTCCCATCTCCCACAGCACAGACTGCAGCCCCACAGACCCTAGCCATGTGGTATGCTAGCTAATGCTGAGAGGTGTCAGAGTGTGTGTGTGTGTGTGTGTGTGTGTGTGTGTGTGTGTGTGTGTGTGTCTCCAATATCACTGGGACAGGCAGACAGAACAGTGTTTGCTTAGGGACTTCTGGAGCTAATGAACAGGTCAGCTGGTAATGTCTCTTTTTGGAAAAAGCTGTTTAAGAACAGCTTGAACTGAGAAAAGCTTTTGTTTTGCTGATGGTTTGACAAACACTGTGGTTTGCAGCCCTGCCAGGTTTGGAGACAGGTTTGCAGACAGGGAGAGGGAGATTGAAAAGCCCTAGTATCATCAACAGGTGCATGCACTGCACATGCCCCGTTTGCCTCAGAATGCTAGCTCGGGGCTGGCAACACTCCTACCCCTTGAGCAGCGAGCCATGGCCTGGCCACACCCCCTTTCAGTTCAGCACTATAGAAGGGAAGGGCATTTTGAATATCTGTCCCTAGGCCTAGCTATTTCTTTTGGTCCAGTCTTCCAATTTGTCAAGGTCTCTCCTAATCTTAGCCCTGCCCTTTAGTATATCTACTACTCCCCCCAGCAATGGTGTCATTGCTGAGTGTGCATTTCAGATTCTTTCAGATCGTTGATGAAGATATTGAACAAAGCAGGCCACAGAACCAACTGCTGGGGCACTCCACTTGATACAGGCTGCCAACTAGACATTGAGCCATTGATTACTACTACTAATAAAGATTTATTATTTACTACCTCTCAAAATATGAAAACAAAGGCTCACAAAATGGAAGTAGTAAGTACTACATTTAAAACTAACAAAGTTCTGTTTTGCACAGTGTTTAATTAAAGTGTGGGACTAATTGCCACAAGATATTCTGGAAACTAACATTTAATCAGATTCAAAAAGGGTTTGGATGAATTCTTAGAAGGTGCATCAGTATCTATTGATCATGGGAGTTAGGGGTATATCTGTTTAATAAGAACTTCCTAGACATTAACTACTGGAGGCTGCAAGCAAAAGAGGTACAGTGGGAAAAACCCTGGTCATAGCCTGTTTACTCTCCTTTTCAGTATCCACTCTCTGCCACTGTGTGACATAGGATACTGGATAAGATGGACCTATGGTCTGACCCAGTAAATGGTGTTTCTTGTGTACTTAGGCTGAGGGAGATCTTTAACCCATCCCAACCACATCCTGAAGTTGTCATTCTTTTTTCCAATAACTATTCACAGCATAATCACATTTGTAGCATCATTCGGAAATGACAGAACCTCTTTTTCCCATTCTCTTTATTCAGCAAAACTTAGACTATCAAATTGATTATATATTCCGGCAAATATTCTTTGATCAGGTAAGTCTGCATGCAGGATCTTGTCCATTATGATATTGCTAATGATGGAGCTCTTTTCTTCATTATTCAAATAGTTAACATAAAAGCCAGTAATCACAGATAACTCCTATAATATCATGATCATGTTGACGCACAGCGATTACTAAATCTATATCTTTATTATTTGTCCTTTCCAGTGCACTCCACTGCAAAATGGTTCAACTGAAGGGACTCTGTATGACCTTCATGTCAACAAACATTTTGGTTCTGTATGGCATTTTATCAACTGTATGAAGTGCTTAGAGTTGGTTAGTCAATTTAGTCAGAAGTCAGGCAGAATGTAGGATGGGGTGACATCTTTAAGTGGTTCAGAGAGGCATGAGCTTTTGTAGGCACCTTAAAGATTAACTTGTTCAAGAAGTCAAACTTTTGCTATGGATGGACTTCCATGACTCTACACCTCTTTACACCTCTCTACTAGGGCTGTGCAAAACAGCATCATTTCATTTCAACTTCCGTTTCACCATTTTGACAGGACAGTGTTTCTGTGACAACTGCAGGTGTTGTAGGGCTTGCTGCAACTGCCCTGAGCTCATTTTCCTACAGGCAGTGACAGGGTATACCTCGGCTTTGGATCACCTGGTCTGTCAGGTAGTTGGTCTTATGTTTCTCACCTGCCACAACTTTGATGATATTATATTGCTAGGAGGCAATGCCCAAAGTGATCCTACCTAATCTCAAGCCCTGTTTTCTTCTCTGGGGCTCTAAACCTCCCCTTTACCCCACCCTAGCCTCTCCAGATGGCACTCATAGTTGTCTGCAGTCAAATCTTAATGGTGCCAGTTGGTCTATTGTTCTGCCCTCAGCCACCAGGGAGACCATCGACTTTAGTTGGGTGCACACCCTTCCATGGGCTGGCCTTGGCCTGCAAATATCCAAAAAAGAGGAAGCAAAACCCAACTGCTCTCAGTCTCTTCATCAGACTCAGTCCATGTCCCCTTCATCTGGGGTCAGGCTCTCATGTCCAAATCACAACAAAAAAGATCAGTTAATCCAGTCACTGCTCTGCACAAGACTACCCCAGCCTACTCATTCACAGTCCCAATGGGATCTCTCCCACATGCAGCGAGGCTGTAACCTGAAAACAGCAATTCTTCTGGCCTCTCCCCCAGATCCTCAGCTGTTACTCTGCTCCAGGGATTATCAGAAATCTTGTGTGTGCAGGCCTCCACTGGCTTCCTTCTCTGGGTCACACCCACAGCATTTCTCTAGCAGGTTTTGCAACACTTGCCTGCTGACAGGTTCAGCCACTCCTCTCTCTGCAGCTCGCAGGAAATCAATCTCCCTCTACCCCTCTCCGGGACCAGAAATAACTCTGAGCAGCCTCCCTCCTCCAATCCAGAACGAGATGCTGCTCTGGAAGTGTGGTGATTGCTTCTCTTCCCTTCTGGTCTCCACCTGCAGATCCACTGGCCCTCCATGCTGTAAGTGTTGCTTGCTTTCACTTTCACTTTCACTGTCTGTTGCTGCTGGCTGGTTTTCTTCTCCTGACCTCTCCTGCCCAACACGTAAGACACCTTGGGGCTTTTGTTTACTCTCCCTCACTTCTTCAGTTTCATTTCGAGTTTCATTTAGTTTTGAAATCACTGTTCTGCTTCATTTCATCTCATCTAAACCATTTCACTGTTTTGACACTGTTTTGATGCTGTTTCAATGTTTTGCCCATAGGCTACAATGGGAAATTATGAAGATGCCTAAAACTTCATCATTTCTTGCCTGATTTGGATGAAACTTGCAGAGATGGTAGCCCATTCTGAGGGCACGATGTTTGCCAAGTTTCAAGGAGATAGATGTAGAGGAAACTGCACCTCATGCTGTTGACAAGCAAAACTTATATTACTTGCCAGCAGCAGCAGCCTCCTGTTATCCAGCCCACAGATCTGGGGATCCACAGGAGGGCTGCAGTGTTGTGCTGGACTCCTCCCAGGGGTGCAGGCCCCCAATCTGTGTACTGGATGGCAGGAGGGTGTGACTGCCACCTGAGACCGGTGCTGGCCATAGCCCATACCCAGCACCAGGAAGATTAGTGCTGCTGCTGGCCCCAGACAGCAGAAGCAGCCTCCTGTCATGTGGCATGAAGATTGGGGGCCCATGGGAGGAGTCCAGCACATACCCACGGCCCTTCAAGGGTTGCAGGCCCCCGATATGCATGCCAGATGACAGGAGGCTGCTGCTGCTGCCTGGGATGGTGCTGGGTGCAGCCTGTACCCAGCACCAGGAAGACTGGTGCTGCCACTGGCCCAAGGCAGCAGCGGCAGCCTCCTATCATCCAGCATGCAGAGCCAGGGGCCTGCACCCCCCAGAAGGACTCTGGCACAGCCCTGCAGCACTCCTGGAAGTGCAGGCCCCCAGATCTGCATGCCCCAACCCTGGACACCCTGCATACTCAAATGAGCAGCAGCAACAGGAAATAAACTGGTGCTCAGCACATGGGGAAAGCAGCCACTCCCCCTCCCCGTGGCTGGTGCCCCATGTTGCAGCCTGGGTGAGGCTGTCTTGCCTATCCATTGCATCACCAGACAGCAGACACAAGCAGCCTGGAGTGGGCTCTGAGCAGCCACAGCACGGGGCACCAGCCATGGGAAAGGGAGAAGCCACTTTTCCTCGCACTGAACACCAGCCCGTAACCCACCGCCACTGCTGGCCTGGGCCCTGCTCTGGCTCTGGGCTTGCCCATCATGGCTGAGCCATGGCAGCATCAGCTGGGCAGAAGCTGCTGCTGGGAATGGAGGAAAGCTGCCCCATCTCACTCCCACTGGGCAGTGTTTGGTGTGGCTGCCAACCGGAGCCTGCGCCATGCTTGGTTGTAGTGCAGCTGCTTCACTGCCACCTCTATACCGTCCAGCAAGCAGCTGTACCACAGGGCACCAGCCATGTGGAGAGGGCTGCTTTTCCCCTGTGCTGAGCATGAGCTCATTCCCATCAGGCAAGTACAGGGCTCACAGGGGTCAGGACTGCATGCCTGTACCACAGGGCTGGGGCACTGGGAGTGAGCGGGCCCACAGGAGCCAGCAGTGCCTGGGCAGGAGCCAGGGCCTGGGCCTGTGCTGCCTGAATGCCCAAATGCTGCCTGACCAGTGTCACATAGAGGGGTAGGATCACCTCGTGGACCTGCTCGTGATGCATTGGTGGATGCATGACAAGGTGCGGTTAGCCTTCCTGACCGTGTCCCCACATTGGCAGCCCATGTTCGTTTTGGAATCAATAATGATACCAAGATCCTTGTCTACCTCTGTGCAAGCTAGAAGGGAGTTCCCCAGCCTGTAGGTATGCTGCTGGTTCTTCCCAGGCCTGTCACGCAGCCAGTGCCCCTCACTGGCGCCTCTCACGATTGGGGCTCGGGTGGCCATAGCCATGTCTGGCCCCCAAATCCCCTCCTCGGGTCTTAAAGCGAGTGCCCGCTCTGGGGTTTCTCGCCAATGCCCACCCTGGGGCTTCTCACAATTAGGGCTCAGGTGGCCGTAGCTGTGCCTGGCCCCCAAATTCCCTCCTCGGGTCAACAGTTCCTTTGGGACTCAGGCAGCCTCATCCTTACCTGGCCCCCAGTCCCCTGTGCCCCTTCTCAGGGCTGGGGTCTTAAAGCGAGTGCCCCCTGAACATTGTGCCCTCTCTGGGCTTCTTGCCTGTGCACCCCTTCCTGGGGCTCCACCTGCACTAGGCCCTTTCTCTGCGCTTGGGGCTCAGGTGGCCGTAGCCATGACTGGCCCCCCCAATGCACTGTGTCCCTCCTCAGGGCTGGGGCAGTGCACCCCTAAATGCAGTGCCCTCACTGGCACCGGAGTCCCCACCACTGTGGAGCCCTCTGAGGGCTCCTCCAACCGCTATTAGCCTCACCCGGTCCTCCGGTCTTATAAAACTACAAACAGAAAACTCAAGCCCCTGGGCTACAACATAAACTCTAAGCCAACTGGCTAACCCTCATTCAACTCCCTACCAGTTCTTCCTCCACCCAGTATCCTTGACCAGAAGCTGCTCAGGCTATCAGGCTTCCCTACTCTGCTTACTCCAGCAGAGCTCCTTCTTCCTCAGTTGCCA
Organism: Crocodylus porosus; assembly: GCF_001723895.1. Lineage (NCBI taxonomy): Eukaryota > Metazoa > Chordata > Crocodylia > Crocodylidae > Crocodylus > Crocodylus porosus. Next base: position 43,799,823 of record NW_017728943.1, read on the forward strand.
GAGGGGAACTGCTCCCCTGGCCTCAACCTGGACTACATTTATATAGTTCAGGGCCTGTCCCCTTCCGGTCAGCTGACCAACTGCGGTTGCCCCAGCAACCGGCACCTGTGTCTCTTCATACAAGCAGGGCACCAAAGTGCCCCTGTGACAATGTGCTCCTAGATAATTTTCTCAAAAAGCTTCCCCAGGACCATGGTAAGATTAACGGGCCTGTAATTTCTTGGGTCCTCCTTCCTCCCTTTTTTGAAAATGGGAACCACATTGCCCTTGGTCTTCACAGCACTAGGTGCAGGCTGCGCCCAGGAAGCAGCAGCAGTCTCCTGTCACCTGGTGCACAGTTTGAGGTCAAGTACCCCCAGGAGGGCTGCAGGGCTATGCCGGACTCCTCCCAGGGTGCAGGCCCCCAAGCTGTGCATCAGATGACAGGAGGCTGCCACTGCTGCCTAGAGCCAGCAGCAGCACCAATCTTCCCGGCACTGGGCATGGGTTGTACCCAGCACTGGTCCCAGGCAGCAGCAGCAGCCTCCTGTCATCTGGCACACAGATCAGGGGCCCACACCCCTGGGAAGAGTCCAGCACAGCCCTCCTGGGAGTCTGGGTCCCCGATCTGCATGCTGGATGACAGGAGGCTGCTGCTGCGAGTTGGTACTGGCACTGGATGCAGCCCGTGCCAAGCGCTGGGAAGATTGGTGCTGCCACTGGCCCCAGCTGGCAGCAACAGCATGGTGTCATCCCATGTGCAGATCAAGGGGCCTGCACCTCTGGGAGGGGTGCGGGGCTGTGCCAAACTCCTCCCCTGGGGCGCAGGCCCCCAGATCTCCACACCAGATGACAGGAGGCTGCCACTGCTGGCTGGGACCGGCGCTTAAGCCAAGTAAGCCCAGCTTCAACACTCAAAACATTTTGAAACTTTTGAGTGGCCTTGTTTCGTTTTGAAGCACTTTTGAATGCTTTTGTTTCATTTTGATTTTGCTGTTTTGATCTCAGAACACATCAAAATAGCTTCAAAATGAAACACCCAGCAAAATTTTGCACAGCCCTACTCTCTACTACTACTACTATCTTAGTCTCATATCCACATTTTTTCACATAAAATATATTGACATTGTTTGAACTATGTGGGCATAACAACATGATATGACCTTCACTGCATTGTCTTCAGTAAAATTACATAACATATGACAGCTCAAACTCAACTCTAGGAACTCTACCTTGTCAAGGAAGACAATGGCAACTTTTGCTGCAAAATGGAAGATTTTTAAAAATAAGTAAATTACAGTCACAGAATATAAGTGTTTTTATTTTAGGAGTTTACTGAATTTTTTTCTTTTGATGTGCTTTATGTAGCTAGATAATTACGTTGTCATGTCTGTATGCAAATAGTCACAACGTATGTAAAACCTGGATAATATAACAGCTGCTATAAGTTTGCTGTCAAACTGTACTAATCGTTCCTGGCAGTTTGAAATTACTTTTGCCTTCATGCTCTCCCTGCTATTCAGATGAAGTAAAAATAGATTTGATATTGTACCGATTGCCATTCCAATTTCCTTTATAGTTTGTTAGACTTGTACAGACAAGAGCGTGGGAGAATATTAAAGTAATCCTGGTAAACTTCTTACTCTGTTAGCCCATATCAATAACCTTCTTTTTTCAAGGTCTCATAAAGAAGGCTCCCCACTTCCTGGACCCTGAAGGCTGCTGCTGGTTTCAGTTGTCTTTGGAGTGGGCTGATGATGATGATGATGATAGCTTTTGCCAACATATTGATGTGCTCTGGCACCTGAGGCATCTAAAACTATTTATATTCAATGCAAATCCCAGCAAGCCAAGGCTTTTCTGTATCATGAGATGAGTTTCTCTTTTTTCAGAAAATAAAATATCTTTTTACTCTGTGCTGTATAAGTCTCTTCAAAAATATAATGAAAATATTGTTTATATTTAAAAAAATAGTGACTCCTACTGAGTTTAGGGTTGCTGCACATATATATATATAAAAAAAACAAGAAATCCACAATGGCTTGTGGGGTTTACAGTGTAAATGGCCAGTATGGACATAGGCTACAAACAAACATTGCATTTGTCCCAGGATAAACCATTTTATCCCAGAACAAAGTCTGATCATTTAGAAGTCCTTGTCTGTTGTCCTGGGATAAACCCTAAAAATGTTAACATAATAGGAAGTATTAACAGTTTGTCCCATGGCATCACAAAGTGTATCTGAGAGTTGTCCCAGGACTGCATAATTGAATCAATGACAGAAAAGTACCAGTACATTAAACCACACACTGAACCCTGATTAGAAGGGTAATGTATATTCATGCCAATCATGGGACATTTCTGTACTGGGGCAAACATGGGCACACTTCCCTGGGAAGGTAAGTGATCCAGGGTTGCCTGTGCCTTTGGCTTGCAGACTGATTCTTTGGTGGGCTTTGTGTGTTTTGGTGGGCTGTCTGAGAAGATGGGAGTGTTGCTAGCTGAGTGATTGCTGGGTGGTTGCTGCATCTGCATAGCAAAAGCCCTAATGAGAGGGTAGAGTCAGTTTAGGCCCAGCAGGGTATAAAAGGAGATTCCCTGCGTGACCAGGGAGTGATCAAACATAGGCAACAAAGAAGGGAAGCTGTTTGCAAGTCAGTTTGATTTCCCACCCCCTCCATCTCTTTGTAGAGCCTTTAAGCTTGGTGAGAAGAAGAAGAGAAAAGGGAATCTTTTGGGGCCAAGGAAGAGTACTCAAGAATTTCAGATAATCAGGCCAGCTGTAATCAGACAAGTTTGCTAGGGAAAGTTTTCTTGGAAGAAGGGCAGTAAGAGAAAGAGTCCCAGGGAAATGGCTGGAGGACATTGCAATATCAGAGCCACTGTCATGGCGTCTGCTTGCACCTGTAAGCTGTCTGTCTAGGCAGGACCACTCACCATAGAGGCTTCTGACCAGGTCCAGGTTTGGTGCTGTGGAGACTGCAGCTTGCAGGTTTCTTCCTGTGAAGGCCAAGTGGGGGAGTGCCTTCAATGTAAGCAGTGCCTCCTAGTGGTGTCCCTCAGGAAGCAGGCAAGAGAGCTACAAGAGGAGGTGGTGAGGCTCTGAAGCATCCTCTGAAGCATTCATCAGTTCAGTGCTGGAGGAGACCTCCAGGACTGTGGAAGAAGAACTGCCAAAGGCAATGCTAGAGAAGGGAGAGGACATTGACTCTGAGGAAGGTGGAAGCTAGAAGCTTGTGATGTCTGGAAGCAAGCAGAAATCTTCATCTCCACCTGCAGCACTTTGCCTGGAGAACAGGTACAGAGTCCTAGCAACAGAGGGAAAGGAGCGTGTTCCATTGGTGGAGGAAGACAGACCAGGCCTCCCCAAGGTGAGAAGGATTGAGACCACCACTACCAAGAAGTGAAGCATGGTCGTGGTTGGAAACTCCCTTCCATGGGGGACATAGGTATGAATCTTCCTGCATGAGCCGTTGTCTCAGAAGGTCTGCTGCTTGCTCAAAGCCTGGATCTGAGATATCACAGGCAGATTACCAAGACTTATCCAGCCCTCTGACTACTACCCCATGCTGCTGTGCACCAGTGATACTGCCAGGGGAGACCCTGAGCAGATCAAAGTGACTATAGGGCTCTGGGTGCAAGGAAGAAGAGGACAGGGGCTCAGGTGGTATTCTCGATCCTTACAGTTAAGGAAAAGAGCCTAGGCAGGAGTGGGCACATCCTGCAAATCAATGCATGGTTGCACAGGCGTCACCAGCAAGGTTTTGACTTCTTTGACCACAGGATGTTGTTCCAAGAAAGATTTCTAGGAAGAGATGGGATCCATTTGACAAAGAAAGGAAAGGTTCACCAGGGGATGGAGACCTAAGTCCTGAGATAAGTGGGAAAGTGAGAGACCTGAAGGAAGTGCAAGCAAGGGTGGGAAACAGAGACAGCATTCTCATTCTTCCTGAGAAACCAGGGAAATTGGCTAGTTGCCTTAGGTGCTTGTATGCAAATGCACAGAGCCGAAGAAACAAACAGGAAAAATTGGAAGTCCTTGCATAGTCACAGAACTATGGCATGACTGGAATAACAGAGACTTGGTAGCATACCTTGCATGACTGAATCACTGTCATGGATGGGTATAAATTCTTCAGGAACGACAGGCAGGGGAGAAGAGGAAGAGCAGTTACACTTTATATAAAAGAGCTCTATGATTCCTCATAACTCTAGTATGAAACTGGAGATAGGTCTGTTGAAAGTCTCTGGGTTAGGGTCAGAGGAGAGAACAACAAGGGTGATGTCATGGTGGGGGTCTTCTATAGCAGGAAGTGGTGGGTGAGCCTAGCAGAAGTTTAACAGTTCAAACTTCTAATGGAAGTTTCCTTATCAGAGGCCCTGGTTGTCAGGGTGATTGAAGTCCCCCATGAGATCTGCTGGGAGGGCAATACAGCAGTGTGCAGGCAATGCAGGACATTTTTGGAGAGCGGTAAGGACAATATCCTGATGCAAGTGGTGAACTGGCCAACTAGGGGCCATGCTTTTCTTGACCTGCTGCTTACAAACAAGGAAGAATTGGTGGGGTATGTAATAGTGAATGACAACTTAGGCAGCAGTAACGATGAGATGATTGAGTTCAGGATGCTGAGGAAGGGAAGGAGATCAGCAGAGTAAGGACCCTGGACTTCAGAAAAGCAGACTTTGACTCACTCAGGAAACTCATGGGCAGGATTCCTGGGAAAGCCAGTCTGAGAAGAGAAGTCCAGGAGAGCTGACTCTACTTGAAAGAAACTTTACTGAGAGTGCAGGAACAAACTACTCCAATGTGCAGAAAGACTAGCAAGTATGGCAGAAGACCAGCTTGGCTTAGCAGGGAACTCTTCAGTAAGCTAAATCACAAAAAGAAAGCATATAAGATGTGGAAGCAATTAGGGAGGAGTATAAGAGTATTGCTCAGGCATGCAAGGATGAAGTCAGGAAGCCCAAAGCTCAACTGGAACTGCAGCTAGCAAGGGACATGAATGGTAACAAGAAGGGTTTCTACAAGTATGCCAGCAGCAAGAAGAGGATCAGGGAACTTTTGGGTCCCTTACTGAATGGGGGAGGCAACATAGTGACAGAGAGTACAGAAAAGGCTAAAGTACTCAATGCCTTTTTTGCCTCAGTCTTCACAGGCAAGGTCAGTCCCCAGACAACTGCTCTGGGCAGCACAGTTTGGGGAGGAGGTGAGCAGCCTTCAGTCCTGAAACAACAGGTTAGGGACTATTTAGAAGAGGTGGACACGTTCAAGTCCATGGGGCCAGATGGTATGCACCTGAGGGTGCTGAGGGAGTTGGGCCATGTGATTACAGAGCCACCAGCTATCATCTTTGAAAACTCATGGCAATTGTGAGAGGTCCCAGGTGATTGGAAGAGGGTAAATACAGTGCCCATACATAATAAAGGAAACAAGGAGGATCCAGGGAACTATAAACAGGTCAGCTTCACCTCAATCACTGGAAAAGTCATATAGGAGGTCCTTGAGGAATTTCATAGATTTCATAGATTTCATAGACATCAGGGCTGGAAGGGACCTCGGGAGATCATCGAGTCCAGCCCCCTGCCCAAAGGGCAGGAAGTC
>NW_017728943.1:43806048-43822025 GCF_001723895.1 Crocodylus porosus
TAGTACTGCCGAGCCTATAAGGATGCTGCAGGTTTTTCCTCCCAAGGTGGAGAACCTTGCATTTTTCGGTGTTAAACACCATCAGGTTCTCAATTAATTTCTAAGCACTTGGAAGAAAAGGTGGTATTTAGGAACAGCCAGCATGGATTCACCAGAGGTAATTCATGCCTTACCAACTTGATTGCCTTCTATGATGAGATGACTAGCTCTATGGATGTGGGGTGACCAATGGATGTGGTATACCTTGATTTTAGCAAGGCTTTTGATATGGTCTCCCCCAGAATTCTAGCAGGCAAGCTAAGGAAGTATGGATTGGATGAATGAATTATAAGATGGATGGGAAACTGACTGGATCATCAGACTCAGAGAGTAGTAGTCAATGACTTAATATCTAGTCAGCAGCTGGTATCAAGTGGATTGCCCCAGGGGTCAGCCCTGGGGCTGGTTTTGTACAATATCTTCATCAATGACCTAGACAATAGCATAGAGTGCACCCTCAGCAAATTTTCAGATCACACCAAGCTGAGGGGAGTAATAGATGTGCTGGAGAGTAGGGCTGGGATTCAGAGTGACCTAGACACATTGGAGGATTGAGCCAAAACAAATCTCATGAGGTTCAAACAAGGGCAAATGCAAAGTCCTGCACTTAGGATGGAACAGGCTTATGCATCAGTACAGGCTGGGGGCTGACTGTCTGGGCAGCAGCTCTGAAGAAAAGGACCTGGGGCTTACAGTGGACAATAAGCTGAATATGAGCCAACAGTGTGTCCTTGTTGCCAAGAAGGCTAATGGCAAACTGGGCTGCATTGGTAGGATTTTTTCCAGCAAATCAAGGGAAGTGATTATTCCCCTCTATTCAGCACTGGTGAGGCCACATCTGGCGTTCTGTGTTTAGATTTGCCCTCCCCCACTTCAGAAAGGATGTGGACAAATTGGAGGGAGTCCAGCAGAAGGGCAATGAAAATGTTTAGAAGGCTGGGGCACATGACTTCTGAGGAGAGGCTGAGGGAACTGGGCTTATTTCGTCTGGAGAAGAGAAAACTGAAAGGGGATTTAATAGCAGCCTTCAACTGCCTGAAAGGTGGTTCCAAAGAAGATACAGTGACACTGTGCTCAATGGTGGCAGATGACAGAACAAGGAGCAATGCTTTCAAGTTTCAGCAAGGTAAATTTAGGTTAGATATTAGGAAAAACTTTCTCACTAGAACAGTAGTAAAACACTGGAGCAGGTCACCCAGAGAGGTTATGGAATCTCTATCCTTGGAGGTTTTCAAAACCCAGCTAGACAAAGCCTTGGCTGGGATGTTATAGTTGGAGATGGTCTTGCTTTGAGCCAGAGGTTAGACAAAATGACCTCCTGAGGTCCCTTCCAACCCTAATTTTCTATGATTCTATGACTCTAACTTGTCCAGGTCCATATGTAATGTCTGTTCCTAGCCAAAGTATGAGAGGGACACGGTGGGTGTACCTACACCAGCTTAAATTTACTTCGCAGTGAGTGGGAATGGGCCAGCATCTACACGTTCAGGCATTAAAGCATATTAATGCTGTGTGTGGACAGACTTGGGACTAAAGTTAGTCCCAAGTCTGTCTACACACATACTTTTACTGTGCAGTAAGGCATCTACATGTGCATTACTGTGCAGTAACTAATCTGGCATAAATTTGATACCTGCATGATGCTCAAGCCAGCTCAAGTTGGTGTAAGTTGCCATATTTACTGGGCCATATAGGCATGCATGTGTAGGTGTGCACCTGTATTGCATAGTAATTTTGGTTACTGCACATGTTTTGTTAGCATTTTTATGAGCGCAGATTCACTGCACATGTGTAGATGCGCCCAGTAAGATGGAATGTCCCATCTTAGATAAGCAGGTCAGTGACAGAGAGCGATATAGAACTCAGGGCTGCTCTTTTTATCTGTCCCCAAGCAAATAGACCATGTTCCTTCTGCAAATGGTACCTGAAAGAAAAAAATAAACTTGCTTATAATTTGGAGAGGAGGATTCATTTTGGCTCAAGTATTTAGTGAACATCAGATCAGGTAGAAACTAGTGAATAATAATAGCTGCCTTGGTGGACCTTTATTCTATCTTATTGCTGTATCAGCTTCCCCTGTTCCTGATATCTCAAGCTTGTTTTTAGGAGCAATCCAAGCCTCCTATTTTTAGATGTATTGTCAATAGTTTCTCCAATATATTTTCTCTGTGATTTGATGTTTAATAAGCACTTAAGGTATGCTTTCCAATTTCTATGAAAAACAAATTCTATGTGATCAATATTATTTTTTCTAGCTGTTATGTTTTTGGCTTCACTGCCAAATTAACTTTGAAATACATACAGTACAGTCTTGCAATACAGAACATCTTGGTATAGTTAAATGTACATCCTGTCCTTTGTGGTCTTCAGAAGAAAAATATGTAATGAATTAAAACTTACCTGGTCATGGTTCTGACAGCTTGTGTCTCTGCTGCCTATGAATTATTTAAAGGTTGTTACATTTACAATACAAAAGAATTGCAAAGACCCACATAATGTGAAACAAAGCAGAAAATCTGACCCTATAATATATAATAAGGAAAAGTAAGCCTTCCAAGATCAAAGATACAGATAAAGCCTTTCATGCTGCTACCAAAAGTTACAATATCTATAGTAAATGAGTGGGGGGTTTTCTCAGAGTGCTCACAAAACATTACATTTGTGTCTACTATATTAGACTCTAGATTCTCCATGGGAACCAGAAGCTGCATTTGTTTGAGTACTAACCCAAGTCTTAGCTTTGTCTGATTAGCACCACCTCATAAAATAATTAAAAATGATTGCAGTCCCTTCTCCATACTTTTAAATGATATCAGATGTTTTCTTCATAGGCAGCACTGTCCGGATTAGTACTGGGTGACCCTGTAAAGATCCAGGGATTTGATTTGTGCAATGTTATAGCAGTGAATTCAAATAACTATTCAAAGTTACCAGAACTCCTCCCATCTTTAAATCAGGCTAAAAGAGTGATTTGCAACCAGGGTGCCATAGAAGCTTGGGATGTCACCAGATGCTTTGAAGGTTGCCAAGAGGTATGATGATGAGTTAACAGAAGTGTGAGGAGATAAGTAGATAAGTGCAGATTCAGAGTGGTCCCCCATTTCCACTGCCCAGCCCCTGTTTAAGGAGGTAAGCACTGTAATATATACATTAGGTTTTGAAATTGGGTGCCAAACAGTTCACAGGAGTTATAGAGGGGTGCCTTGGGTCCACAGAGGTGTGCTTTGAGTCCAGTGAGGGGTGTCTTAAGGCCACATTAAGAACTACTGGGCTGCAGGGTTCATAAGAGTTTTCTGTGACACTGGATTATTCCTGATGCTGGATGATCTTTTTTTTTAATATATCTGATCTTTGAAGATCAATGTTATATTCTCTTTGGCCTTTAGTGCAGTTATCAGTATTGGAGGAAAGTTCCTCTCTAGCCACTCTTTTTTATCTACAGTGGTAAGAAATGGTAGGGGAAAACTGTTTCAGTGTGCGTGCTAAACACTATTCGCACGTTAATAAACCTATTAGAGCAGGAAGGTCAAACTCAAATGGCTCCATGGGCTGGATGAGTGACATGGGACCTATCTATGGACCAAATGAACAGCATGGGGCTGGCTCATCAGGCCCATGGACCCCCTTTTCCTGCAACATCCAAGATCCTGCACATGCAACACCCACTCTGGCTGGCCCAGGACACAAACCACACACAGTGGCACAGGTGCCTAAACAGGCACTGCATGCAGTGCAACCCTGTACTGGCCAGAGCGGTTGCTGGATCTGCCAGTCGGGGCCTGCACTGTATACAATACCCACTCCAACTGGTTTGGCACGCCTTCAGTTCTCACCAAAGAGGGCACCTGCATGACTTGTATCCCAGACCCGTTGTAATGGGTGACTCAAGCAGCGTGTATCCTGGACTGGCAACAGTGGGCACCAATGCAGCACAGTCCTTAACTAGCAGAAATGGGTGCCGTGTGCAATGTGTATCCCAAGACCTGTATGCAGGCTGGTTCAGTATATGCTGTGTGGGTCAGCTATGAGACCCAGGGGCTCCATTGGCCAGGTCCAGCCCTTGGGCCATATCTTAGACACCCCTATGTTAGAGGATAAAACATACTCAGGAAATCCCAGGATTTTTAGAATTCACAAAATTCACTTTCCTCATGGAAATGGTGCTTAAGCAGTGAAAGGGCAAACAGGGTTAAACCCCTCAATTCCCATATGGATTCCTGAGAAGCTGGTTATGGAACCTAAGTCATCCTTTCCCATACAAAGGTGCCTAGGTTTGTCCTCCTCCCTTGGGACTTCACTGGTAGATTTTCTCCCTAGAGAAGTCTGCTCAGTAAAAGTCATGGAAAAAATTCTGACCTTCACTAGATTTTCCTCAGAAATCTGAGTGGGTGAAAGGAGGGGATATCAGTAAGGTAATCTGTGCCAAGTTCTGCTCCTTCCTCTATCCCTGAATAACCATCATGGAGTAGAGTCAGATGAGTGTGTAAAATCTTGGACACCTGGCTATGTCATATCAGCCTTGCTTTTCCTTTCTGGTGCCTAGCATCATTTGTGGCTGAATTCGTTTTCCCTTTTTTCCTGTCAGATTTCCAGCACAGCGGGGTGCACAGGACATATACACACACTTCTGAACTGAGGTCCTGTGAGGGTACCGAATTATTAAATTATTTTCTAATATTTTGTTTTAAGATGTAGTTACGATAAAGTGTTTTCATTTTTAAAAGAGACACCATAAATTTGAAGCAAAGGGTAATATTTTAAAAACACCTGAGGGAATGAGCAGGCACTCATTTCTAGTGCTGCAAAATGTCTCTGTACTGTCTAGCAGTACAAAAGTATAGCGCTATGGGGCATATATACTTGTTCCAGCTCCCTGTCTGGAGCTACAAAACCAGTCAAGTTCTCTAGGTGAGCTACAAGGGTGAATTTAGCACCTCAAATGAATGGCTACCCATGACCTAAGTTACTTGGGGTAGAACTAATTGGAAATTTTCAAAAGAAACAAATATTTCTCTTCTGCAAAGATGATCGATCAAAGAGTAACTCACGAAAGACATTCCCTTTCAACATTTATTTTTACCAAAAAATAGTAAAAATTTTTACTTTTTTCTCATTTAAATTGACTTTTTGTTTTGAAATGTAAGCTAACATAGAAATACAGAAAGCCACTAAGAAAAAGTGTTCAGAATTGAAATATCAAAATTTCAAAATTCAAATTCAATGTTTTGAACAAACTCGTTTTTCAGCTTTTCAGCTTGTAAACACTTTCATTAACATTGGTGATAGAAAAGTGACATCAAATGCACATATTTGATAGAACAGAAAATTGGTATGTTTTTAGAATCTCAACTAAGTTATTTTAAAGTGTTATTATGTAATAACCATGGATTAAAAACAAAGCAAAAATGTGTTTTTCAAGCTGAAGGAGCAAGCTTTTATTCTGTATTCAGAAAAACTCCCTTTAAGGCTACATTACCATTCACCTTCACTATTATCCTACACCCAGACTGATGTTTGCTTTATTAGGAACGTTATTTTTTGCAAAGTATGCCTTTGTTGATGAACTCTGAGTCTTCTTGCCTGGGCTTAATAAGGAGATTGTCTGTTCTGCCCCAACGTTATCTGTATTTTCTAGGCACATAGTTACAATGGGCTAGAATTTATTTCACGAGTAGCCAACAAAACCTTTTCATGATATTATTTTCCCTGTCTTATTTTCTATTTTTTAAGTACCATATCGCCACAAAGCTTATCTCTGCAGCTTACTTCCATAGGTGATTAGAATGGAACAGAGTTCAGCAACAAATGGAATGAAAGCAAAAAGTTATTTCAGGAAAGACGGGTGTGCTATTCTCCTCTATGCCATCCACTGCTCACATAACTATCATTTCTGCTCCTGACTTCCCTTACCTCTCTGTTTCCTTCTTCCCTTGTCCTCCTCTTTCACACTCCCCTTCCCTTCACACTGCAACTACTCCATCCTTAAAAAGCCTTGACTACACCTTCTTTATCAATTACCAACCCATTTTTCTTTTCCTTTCACCTCTAAACTCACTGTTCATGGTCCTTACCACTACTGCCTTGAGTGCCCATCTCACTTCATCCTGGAGTCTCTCCATTCCTCTGAAACTTATTGCTCCAATCTGTTCATCTGGCCACTCCACCTAGGTTTCTGTTTAGCTAGTCCATTTACCCAAGGTCTTAAATGCCCCTCATCACTGTGAAAAACAATCACTGTCTGAAACTAAAGAGCACATATAAAGAAAACAGTTTTCTCGTTTTTCTTTTGTACACTCCTCACCTTATGATTTTTGCTTTGCTTCTGTCTTTTTAAATGTGACTGTTGATCACTCTATAGATACCCAGTTCAGTGCTCTCCTTCTATAGCATCCATTTCTGTCACTGTTGGAGGCAAGATACTGGAATAGATGGACCATTGGTCTGACACAGAATAGATTTCCTTATGTTCTTATGAAACATACTCAGAAATGCGAATTTATGTATTTCTTTGAAGTGACTAAAATTTGCAGTTCTTCTTAACTTACTTCTATGAGTGAATTCGAGATACTCAGGTCATTGAATGAGATAGCTTTGCCTCTTCTGCGCACAAGTTGTACTCTTGAGATGAGCACTTCTATTGTCCCAGTGGAAGGTTGTTGAAATTTGGTTGGTGTTCGGAGGTGACATTAACCAGCAGGTACAAGAGTCAGACAACCGCCACCCACTATATGGACATCAACCAGCGCATCGTCGTCTCTCATAGAGAACTAACTTTTTGTCCTCCTACCATTGACCACATCACCAGAATCAGCCAGAATTACCCTCTGGCAAAAAAGAATGGGAGAAACTAGGCAACAAAACTGTTGCATGGAGCCAGCGAGGAATTACCCAGAGTAAGGAGTTAGCATCTGGCTCCAATTATAAATGGCACACATGGCAGAGCCTGACCAGAGTGAGAGTAGGTCTTGACAGATGCAACTTTCTCATGAAATCATGGGGCCTCTACACAACTGACCCATGTGTTTGTTAGAAGAAGCAGCCTTGGATTATCAGCTGAGATACCCTGTAGCACCACAATGCATCCCACAAGATCTGACAACACCAACACCAGAAGCAGTGGCTTGTACACAATATTGGGAGCAGACCTTATAGAAAGGTTGGACTGGAGACACAACAATGAAGAAGCTGAAGGTTGTAAGCACACAGGTGTACTGGTCTCTTAAACCTCATGGGCTACTTAGCCCAGTGTCCACAGGAAGAGTCAGTGGGTAGAGCATGCGTTTAGGTGACATACTCTGAGTGCCCTGAATTATTGAACAGGTGTGCATCTCTGAACTAAATAGAGCCTTTCTGAAGGACATTGGTTTCATAACCAAATAGAGTTTCAAAACTAATGGGTACAAATGTGTGAATCAGAGTAGTTAAATTTAGATTTAACAAGAGTAGATGAAGTCTTGACACCAGCCAGCATGAGGCATTTTCTTGTATCTGTACTTGTGTCCAAAAGCAGTGAGGAGGCTAGGTGAACACTGAAGTTGAAAGCAGACTTAACAAATGTGATGTCAGATGCCTTTTGTGAAGGATGATAGTATAGATATAGTGATTACTTGAAATTGACTCTGCTCTCCATTTTCCAAGGCTACTCTATTATAAATAATCAGAAAAAAATGGCATCACCTTGGCGTAATCAGAGATAACAAGTGCATTTCTGTTGGCTTATGAAAAAGGAACTAGGGTTCATGTCAAAAGAGTAGGAGCTTTGTTCCATCTCTGAAAAGCATCCAGCCTTCTGGATTTTCCTTTGGACTATGTGAAACTTTGGAGCCTACAGAACTGGAAACCTCAGAAAATCAACTGAATATTTCAAGGTAACTAAAAAAAAATTTCATTTCAGACTTGGGTCTACCATTATGCAAAGGTTCAGGCATGAAGCCATGATGCCTTATCTGATCCAAGCTGTTTTTACTTACCCTTAAGGGGCACCTACAGAGTGTGCTAAAGTTTCTGAAAATATTCTGTGTATGTATAAACAACAGCTCTGAATTATTTCAGTGGTTAGAGTAATTTAGGACCAGCTGCAAAATTCATCACTTTCTAAAACAAAAGGAATCAAATAAGGTTGCATCCATACTGAGCTACTTGGTTTAAAGGGGAAAATATTTCTTTCTACCTTCACTTGGTTAATTCACATCTGAAAAAAAATAAAAATAAATGGCTATAGAAGAGATGAATAAAAAGACTGAAGACCTGATTCTGTCATCTTTATTCATAGCAAGTAGTTGTCTTTTTATTTCAAAAACAGCCTGAGAACCCTATTCCGATATTACCAAACTACTGTTAATGAACAATAAACCCTTGAAGTCAGGGGAGCTGCACTAGTGTGCACTCTGTGGGATAACAGAATTAGGTTCTGGTTACTATCCTTCAGAGAGATTGATCAAAGCATATAGGTCAAATTCATCACTGGTGTAACTCCATGGAAGTCACCTCAGGGGTGAATTTAGCCTGTTGTCTGATCAAGGATTTAATATAAAATGACATTTTTCCTTTGACTTTGCCATTTGAGATAACAGAATGAAGGGGAAAGGACAAACAATGCCTTGCGAAAATTCTTTAATAAATATCCTGCTTTCCTAACATGTGATGAAGGGTCATTTACTGCAAGGTGTAGCGCTCATTACTAGCTCCATATATATACACTAGTTCTCAGATATATTCCCAGAATCTAATATTATTCATTCCACTGGGAATGTTTTCGTTTTTGCTGCTGTTCACAGCATTTTGCACATTATTATTTTACTCTTATCTGCCTTTGAAATCATAGTAATTTGAACTATGAAAAGCAGACCTCACGATCACAGGCTGAGAACCATGGGGCTCTTTAGCCTGGAAAGGTGCAGGCTCGGGGGTGATCTGGTGGCCACCTACAAGTTTATTGGGGGTGACCACCAGGATCTGGGGGAACGTTTGTTCACCAGAGCGCCCCAAGGGATGACGAGGTCGAACGGTCACAAACTCCTGCAGGACCGTTTCAGGCAGGACGTAAGGAAGAATTTCTTTACTGTCCGAGCCCCCAAGGTCTGGAACAGCCTGCCAGCGGAGGTGGTTCAAGCACCTACATTGAACACCTTCAAGAGTAAATTGGATGCTTATCTTGCTGGGATCCTATGACCCCAGCTGACTTCCTGCCCTTTGGGCAGGGGGCTGGACTCGATCTTCCGAGGTCCCTTCCAGCCCTAATGTGTATGAAATCTATAAAATCTATGAACTTAAAGAAGTAACCAGCAATTTTTTCAGACTCCAGCTGGAATGACCCAGCTCAGGTCAGAGGTGGATAAGCACTAGAGCCAACCAGCCTGGGAGAAACTCCCACCACTGAATTCAGTCAAAGTCCCATGTCCACAAGTTGGATCTAATGAATCCAGCTTGCAGCAGCTGTCAGTTGCCAGCCCCTGATTTAGAGAACATTCCATGTGAGCACCCAAATGTGATCTACAAATATTAATGAATGAAAGCTAACAGCACTTCCTTGAAATAGAAGGAGATCATTATTCCCTTTTACAGATGGGTAAGCTGGAGCACAGGAGACCAAAGCAGTGGAATTTTTTCTCCCAGGTTATACAGGACAGAGATATGGAGTGGAAGGCCCTGTAGAAGATCATAAATTGTCCTAGCTTTGAAGGACCTCCCCCTGGATCTCTCACCCCAAGCTTCAGCCATCAGCCCATTTAAAGTAGTACAACTTAAATACCTCAATGGAAGGGAAATGAAGCAGACTTAATATAAACAGACCTACATTAGATGTGGTGTCTGTCAGAGAGCTTTCCTGTATGTTGCCATTTGCTTCTCTTTGGAGATTTCTTTGAAAGAGAGCAGATTGATTACTAGTCTAAAAAGACTGATTTATCAGCAAGCAGTCCAGAAATATCTGGACGATATTCCAGTAAGAGAAAATGGGTAAACCCTTGTCTGCAAAAAAAAATCAAATCAATCAACATGAAGGCCACAAAATGAGATACTTATTCTAAATTAGAGAGTGATATTACAAGTGTTTACAAAGATGTTGATGCTATGCACCTGTGTGGACTCACTAAAAGCAAGTGCATAGTATTCGTCCTGTGTCCATGTTTGGAGGAGCATGGCCTGGAATTGGATTGTCAGTAATACCTTGATAAAGTCTGAAGCACTCTTAATTGTTGTGGCAATCTCTGTAATAGTAGGATGATATGTGGGCTGTAACTTTTATCAGTTTCATTGGTGGAATGCTGGACCTAATCTGAGGGGGATTTGCCTCTGTGCAGTGCAAAGCCAAGTGTATAATAGAAAAAACACTATTTTTTACTAATATGGATTCCAAAACTCATGTTATATGTTCTCTTCCACAAATGATTTGAGCTGTTTTGCTCCAGTGGATCAACACATCTGAAAAATCTGCCACATTATTAGGGATGAGTAAAACTGCAATATTTTAAATAATGGAATTCATCCCTTCTTTGCTACTTTCAGGTAACTTCTTGTGTACCGCTTGTATTGTATGTTCTAATTTGCATTTAAGCTTATCTGATGTACATTAGATATGCTGACAGGAAATAGTAAATCACTTGAAGATGATGACAAGGCAGGAAAATAATAGAGCCTTCAAGTGCTAAAATTCATTCCTAATACATTTTCATAATGAAAACATCTGAATGGAGGTATTTTTTCAGTGAGATATTGTTCCAACACTGTGTGAATGTGTGATGCATTTTATCAAGAATACAGAGCCCATTTCTGGCTGTTAGGTTTTTTTTTTAAATGGTGTCACTGAGCATTTATGATAAATGCTTGGCATAAATAAAAATAATTTTATATATATATATAAATGTATATACTATTCTTTTTATTTATATTAAGTAAATATAAAATGTATATTAATAATATCAGAAATACTATAATAACATATATTAATTTAATATAATAATTCTGTGTAAAATAATATAATAATTTATATTGCTTTAAATATATATATACATTATTATTTTTATTTATGCCAAGCGTGTATCATAAATGCTCATTGATACCATTAAAAAAACATAAATGCCCATTGACACCATTAAAAAACCTGGATATATATCAGGGCTGTCCAACACCAGTGCACACTGCACCAGTGGGACCACATTTATGTGGGCTGTAAAAGCACAAGCCATAGTCTCTAGGTCACACACCACCTGCGTACCCCCTCCTGCCACTCTCTGTCATAGGGGCAGCCCTGCTTATATTATGCATGATTGCCCTGGGTCCCATCCTCAGCTCTGCAACCATGGGCTTCACTCTGTACGATATACCACCTAGGTGTCCTGGGCTGTAGGCTCTACCAGCACCATGCTGTGCAATGCCCTGGGGTGGGGCCAGGAAGTGGAAGCCAGAGGATGTAGGGGAGCTAGGAGATCCCAACTGTTGCTGCAACAAGAGTGATGATGAGTGAAGCAGCAGGTGGGTGGGAGCTGGTGGCCATATGCAACCCCTGGACAACCAGTTGTACAGCCCTGATATATAGGCATACATACAGTGTGCGTGTGTGTGTGTAGGTGTGCAGAGGGCCAGATTCTTCAATCTCTTTCTCATTCAAGTAGTGCAATCCAAAAGACACTTGTTAAATCCTATTACCAACAGGTGTTAAAAGATTAACATTAAAAGAAAAAGAAACCTTTTCCAGATCAATTATAATTGTGAGAGTATAATCAGCAGTGAAGCAACAACAGAAATTGAAACACAGCTAGAAGAAAATTAGAAACAGTGAACCAAAATTATCTTTTTAATTAACTTTTAGTTAGGGGCTACATGAATTAAAATAGGAATGACATTTGGATTAATAGGCAAGACAGGACAAAATATATTCATGGGGGTATTTTTGGCCAGCAGTATACTTTCTCCAGATTTAGGACATGTTCATAACCCAAGCAGTCCATTGCATGGACATTTTGAAGGAAAAAGAACACAGTTATGGTTAACAGAACATCCTTTGTAAACTGAGTTACTTTGTCGATCAATATTATCTAATCAATCTACCAGCAACCAGCATGTTTTGTTTTGTTAAAAAGGGTGCAGAGATTTGCTAGGGTTGTGTACAAAAGTGTAAAATCTGAATGTACAAATAGATTGCAAGTATATTGTAGTATTTGCCACCCAAAAACAGACACTTAAGGACCAAAAACAGACAAACAAACATAGAGAGATTAAAAGAATAACGAGAGATTAGATCAACATCAGGATTCTAAATGTTTATGAATGTTAAAGTATTTAAGGATTTTTCTAACTTTCTAACACGTAACTTTTTCTAACTGGTAACTAAGTAGTAACTATATATATTTTTGTGTATATATGTTTAAATCCCATTACCATTAACTAGGGTCCCAGAAAAAGCAACAGCAGGGCTGACCACAAAGTTTAAAAAAAAAGATTCAGACATACTTGCATCTAATATTTACATGTAGCTAAATTTATACCATTTTTAATTGCAAGTGTTTTTGAAAATTGCAATACTTCCATCATGTCAACCATAATTTGCCACATTGCCTTTTCTTTGAGGCTATATTTCAACTAATACATTTGTTCATAATACATATGCTAACTAGTTCTAAAAAAGACTAGAAGTACTCTTGTAAGAACTGTGAGAATTCTGCTGTGAGAATTAATTCCTTAATAGTCATGTAGCATCTGAGATATTTGAATAGGTAGTGGTACACGAGACTATTGTGTTGCTATTCTCCTTGTTGATTAATGCTTAGTTAAGTTCCCTTCAAAAATACATTGAATAGACACAGATATGGCCACATTTCAGATACGTAATAAAATCTTTACCCCTCTTCCACTTCCCCTTTACACAGCTATTGAAATTATACAAGACTCTGGGTATCTTCCCGCCAAGAAGGTCAACTAACCCAGCCAACTGTAGGTTGAGTACGGCACTTAATCTTGTGACTAATGGTTTCCCTGACTCCTACACCATTACCAAACTAATGTGATCCATTTTGTCAATGTACAATATGGTGTTCATTAAGCAAAACTTGCTTCCTTATACACTTCCTTCTAATAGACTCATGATTATACCTCTGTAAATGGTTTTGTTAGCCCCCCAGGTATTGTCCTATACCAGTACTGCTCTTTAAAACAGGAAAAAGAAATACAGGGTGGAATTATAATCTGTTGTTTATAAATCTGTTCATGAACTCTAACTTTCCTGACATCAAAGCATTTTTTTCCTAGGATTTCAGATGACCACATTATTTTTAAAATAAAGCAAAAAGTACTCATAACATCTTACATTAAAGTTCTTTGTTTACGGGATTTTTTGTGATAGATCTATATATATTATAATAAAGGGGAAAATTTCTAATGAGCTTCAGAGCAGGAGAGAAGGAAATCTTCATGCTTACTTCTATTCTTTCTAGGCAAAAAACTGAAACTGCCAGATGCAGTCAAAGCCTTGGGGTGAGTGTAGATGAAATGGGGGACCTAAGTTGAAGCAGTGGGTTTTAAAAAACACTGTGTCAATTTAGGGCTGATTAAACCTCTGGGTTGTTCACACACCCTGCTGACTTACCTGCCTCTCCGGCGGGGAGGGGAGGGCTAGCTGCTGGTGGGCAGAGAGGTCCCGGGGCTGGGAGGGCACAGGCACTCAGCTTGGGCGGTTCCAGGGGGCACCACAGCCACAGAGGGAAGCACCAGGCCCCTGCACAGCTCAGGCAGGCAGGTTCCAGGGGGGAAAAGAAAAGATTAGGCTCGCCACTTCTCTTGGGTGGAGCTGATTCCCGGGCAGCTCCCAAGCTGCCTGCAGGGCTTCCTGCAGGGCCATGGAGCTGCACAGAGCCCGGTGCTTTGCTCCACAGCTGTAGGGGCAGCAAACTAAAACTCCTTGAAGGACTTGCTTCCTTGAAGGAGTTTTAGTTTGCTGTGCCCTAAGTCATTTAAGGCACATTACACCGCTGGATTTCCTACAGCATCTGGAATTAATGCGCAATATGCCACCGAGGTGTGCAAACACTGACACCATCAAAGCGATGCAAAAAACATTTAGCCCATGCACACATGCCTCTCATTTTGTCTATACAGGGCCTTATGTGTTGCTATTGCTGAAGTCACTATGTCTGTCCTGATCCTTTCTCCCCACTGGCAGCTTTGCGCTATTCCAACACTGCAAAGTGCCTGGGAAGCCAGCATAAAAGCATCTGGGGACTCCACTTGTGAAGAGAAATATGCAGGTGACAAGAGAACCAAGGGTGTCAGATAAGGACAAGACTTGATGTACCATTGTACTTTAGCAGTCCTCATCATAGCCATCTGAGGCTCCCTGATGCATGCTGCTTTGGCCTTCAGTGGCTCCTGAATGATGAAAGAAGCAAACAAGCAACCAAACAGGCTCCTGCCCCATGCTGTACTAGTCAACCACACATCTTGTTGCTTGTTCCTTGATGAGGAGTCAAGCTCTGAAGCAAGTAACAGCAAATTATTGAACACTGTGACCTGTACACGGAGAACATCCTCAGCTAATAGAATGGTGCTCATGAGAAAGAGTTGAAGATAGAATAAATATTGGGAGCTATCTTTAGGATTTCATTGATCCTCACCATACAGGCATAGTGGAGGGTTGTTTTGTTCTAGTTATAAGAATTAAAAGAACTTGTGTCTTTGGATAAAACACATAGGACAGTGGTACACAACCTTCTGGTCCTGCAAGCTCAATGAGTTGGGGGGACGGTCATTCCATGGACTAGATGTGATACATGGGGTCAGTCCACAGGTGCAGCCCAGCTGCACACTGGATCTAAATCTGCACCAACCTGACCCCGTGCACCAGATCTGCCTGCACATCAACCCAACCCTGTGCCAGCCAGACCCCATGACAGCCCAACCGTTCATGCTGGATCCAGCTATGTGCTGGCCCAATCCCCTGTGCTAGGCTATATCATCTGGCCTATAGGGCTCCTCATCAGTCTGGAAATCTGGCAGCAGGGAAGCTACAATTAATACTGCCACTGCTCCCCCACTGCCAAACTTTTGGACCTGTGAGATGGGCCATGGGTTAGATGACACAGTCTCATGGGCCAGATTGAGCTACAGTAGCACTTAACATGTACTAAACTGCTTGAACATGTGTTTGCTCACATCTGAACTACACTTAGTGTCAAGTTGAGCATGTGACACCACCTAATTTTCACCAGAAGTGAATAGGGCCCCCAAATCTTTTTAAAACACTTTGGAACATATTCATCCTTTAGCAGCTCCAATGGCAATCTTGCTTCCAGGCTTGCAGCCCCATTTTCAGTCTGGGTACTATATCTGAATGCCCTGTGGCTTGTGCTGGAGCCCCTAATTTAGGAACTGGTGCTTTATATGAATCGCTACTGAACAACGGTGGAAATCTTGACATCGTTAAAGCCAAAAGAAATGGGGCAAAGTTTCACCCCATATACTTGTTCACTCAGATGCAAATGTAAAGAGCATAGTATAAAAATAAAGGGGGAAAGATGGCAAAAGTAATAAACCAACAACAGCAAATGTGATCAATATACATAGAATCATACATTTTTAATAATTATTAAATAAATCTGTTATAAGGGGAACTCCCTAGTACCCTACTCTCCATCTCTCTAAATGTAAAGATGTGTATAATTGGTTGTCTTGAGAGGCAGAACATGGGAAGTTGATGGAATGGTAATTCATTCTGTATAATTATATAAGAGGAAGAAGCTAGAGAGTTTCTCACTCACTTCTTATATGAAATAGACAAGAGCCTGAAGCTAAAATTAAAAAGAGGTATCAAATAAAACCCTTGTAATGTAAGAAAATGTCACATGATATAAAATTAAGAGTTAATATTAATTGTAGATTGGAGAGATGGGAAGACCATAATAAGAAAAACAATATGCAATATTGTAGAAGAGTTGGCGGAGTGGAGC
>NW_017728943.1:43822125-43842887 GCF_001723895.1 Crocodylus porosus
GCAGTAGTAGTCTCTACAACTGCTATTTCCTCAGTCATTATTCTAGAGGGAGAAAGGGAAAGCTTGGAGCCTATTAAGTAGCTATAAAAATGGAGCAATGCAAAGATAAGCCAGTGTTTTAATTCATTTCAGTTTTACTGAGACATTTTCCTAAGGGGTAAAAAACTGGCACTTGTCAAAGCAACTCCAAAGAGCAATGCAAACAGTAACAGAATGAAACAAAATGGTAATAATGTTGCACTGGCAGTAGGGAAGTTCATCGATTTCCAAAGGGACCTGGTTCCATTTATTCTCATGCTTTATTCCCCTGTAAACCCATTGGCTTAGATTCTGCTGGTGTGTGAGCCCTATTTAAGAGTACTATAGAGATAATTTTTTGTATCTCAGATCATTTAATATTTATAAATCTATATGTGATAAATATTACAGATAACCACTATTTCCCTCGAAGACAATGAGAACGTTGGGGAAGAGATTCCTACTAAAGTTTGTAAAGAGATTCTTCTTTCCTGTTTAACAACAGAATCTTTCCTGTGAATGTGAAAAAGGCATATACATAGTTGCAAAAAAGGCACTTGCAAGCCCTGGCTGGCAGAAAAGACACAAAGCTTTTTTTTTTTTTTTTTTGCCTGGAGAAAGAGATGGATAAAATTTAAGGTAGGGATATATGGCAACTTTTCCCCTCCAATTATTGTGGGTTTGGTTGAGCAAAAGGAAGACACATATGGACGAATGCTTTGTTCTAACCTTCTAGTGGTTGACATGGCCATTTGCTTATCTTCCATGCATTTGTTATTCATTTGGTAATGAATTCTATGTGCCATGATCATCATCTTAAAACTTTGTTGTTGGGATTCTACTTGATCATATTGAGCTGGAAAACCTACCTTCTGACAGTTTTTCAACCAAAATTTGGGAAAGGTTCAAAAGGTCATCGATGTTTGCAAACCAAGAGCAGGGGGTCTGTTACGGCATTTCAGAGAGAAAGTGTGCAAATGTTCAACACACAAAAGTCTTTAGCTGAGTAAATAGGTAAACAGCCAAATAACATAAAGTGGAATAATATTTGAAAGCTGAACAAATAATACAACTCTAGCACAAATAAAGCAAAACAATCAGAGGCTAAGTAAGGGCACTTATCCCAGCAAGAAATGCACACAAGATAGACATACTTTTATCTATTTCTCAGTTTTTAAGACAGAATTTTAAAAGAGGAGTTGCCCTTGAAAAGAGGAGTTGCCCTTGAAAAGGATTACAACACCAGATTCTGTTCATAGTCAGAGAGCAGTAGCTTTATAAAAGAAATATAGAAAATAGTTAATTAAATGCCAACATAGAGTGGTATGTTAGACAATAGGCCTTATCCTCCATGTTACACAAGTTGTACTCCATATAGTGATGCTAGTCTATAAACCAGTGACTTACTTTGAAGATCTGCTTCGAATCTTAAGGATACATTGTCCTCCACCCCCACCCCATGGACTTTTCTTAGATATTTTTAAAGGGAGAGAGAAAAATATTTCTGGATTGTAACATCCATGATCTGGAACCTAGGATTATTGTGACAGAAGCAAAGTAATGTCTCTAAGCCACTGATTGAAGTCCAGGTTTTCCGATTTCCAGTCTAGTGCTCTACCTACTAGACCACTCCACTCTATGTCAATGATTCTCAGGGTGCCACGGCATACTGGGGTGCCTTGAGTGCCACATGGTGTTGCACAAAGTTGTCACTGTTAGGTGTGCAAACATGATTCCCAAGGTAGACCCAGAGGACACATCCCCACAAGCAGGAACATACGTCTATTCAAGGACAAAGACCAGTGGCACAATGTGTGCTGCTGCTACTTGGCCCCAGGGAACCCCAGTGCAGACGTGCTCTGGTGTGAGGCATGTTGTCCTGGGTGAGGTAGGGGAGGCCGGAACCAGCACCTGGACTGATCCCAGCAGCTCTACTTGGGGTCCTTGGGTCCTCTGGGGGCTACAGCTGTGGAAATCCTGTAGCAGGGAGCCTGGCCAGCAGCCAGAGCATGGCTTCAGCTAGCCAAGCAGCATGCACTGCCGCCACATGCACTGCTCCAATTTTTGTAGGCACAGGGGTTTTTGACACTGGCATTTCCCAGTGTAAAAAGAAAACCCAAACTTGCACTTCAAATTAGCAGCACAAAGAATGCTTACATGTACAGTGAGTGCGGTCTGCGGCACCACATATCACACGTGTGCGCTTGTCTGGACATGCCCAGAGTTTTCAAACAGAAAGTCATAGTGTTAGAAACATTTGACCTGTTATGGTCTTTCTGAGTCCCTTGCAACAGAAAAATTGCTCTATTATTTTTCTGTAGTCAAAAAGCAAGTGAAAGCTGAGCCAGCATTTTTGAGGGCCAAAAAGGTTAAAAACCACTGCTCTATGTGGAGGCTAATATGCCTTCATTCCTGTATGAGCTCAAACCAACAAACTTGTAGTTGCCCAGAGACACTGTACCACATACCATGTGCATTGCACATCTCTGAATGGTCTACCTATAGCATTATGGAGGCCAGTAGAGTAGCCTCTATAAAGTCACTGCTCCTTCTTATGCATGTGGGTGCGGAGCAGGCAGATAGTGGTCACGGCTAGGCAAAAATCCTTGTTCTGCCTTTCCTCTAAAAGCATGTATACATCCAGGATTTGTGGGGATTGAAGACTTCATCCCCTATAAGCTTGGCAAACCCCCAAAATTGTCCTAATCAAAAGGATTCCTTCATGGGAAACTCCACAAGATGAGTTTGCAAAGCTCTTTGTCGCTACTTCTTTGGGTACTTCCAAAAAAGTGAACTTAGCCAAGGTCAATTCCACATTTGATACTACCCCATTGCCAACTGGTGTGATCAATACCCACATGTCTTTCTACTAGTTACCTCAAGTGATCCAGGTAGCAGATAGTAGTGTCTGATTATGTGATGTCCCAGTAGTTGTTTATTCAAATTATTCTTTTAATTTGAATTACAATTGGATTTTTCAAATAGCTAAAATTAACTAGGTCTGACTTTAAAGAATAGAACATCCTTACTGAGTAAGACCTGGCTGTAAAAGAATTGAATTGAATATTCTTATTATTTTTTCTAGATGCTTGTTCTCATGAGTTCAAACAATAGCAACTTATTATGCAGCAACCTCTCCCTTGAGCAGCAGAAAGAATCAGTCTTTTGTCAGTACACACCACTACCGATGTATTCATTTTCCCTGCACAAACTGCCTCATCGTAAAATATTCAGTTTGATTGATGACTGCATACTAGATTGGAAAATACTTGTATAGTGATGGTAATGAACATACAATAAATGTACAGTAACGAAGACCTGATGCTTTACTATAAAATTTGTTGCATATTAAGTTTGCAATATGACTTTCTTGGGGCTACAAAAGGAAGACTTGAAACAGCAGCACCATTTAGAAAAATCAAACTATGCACCCATCCTTAAAATTGTTAGCAATTATGAATAATACCATAGCAATATCAATAACTTTTGGTAAATGCTTGAGCAATGCATATATATATTTCCAACAGTGGAAATAAACTATTGGAATATATTTGTTTATGTAAATCAAACTTGCAAAATTGTCATAAAAATTACAAGGTTTACAAAATCTTCTTGCTCACTTTACTGCCATGTCTGACAATAATGAGCAAAACTGATTGTATCTTATTCATCCATTAAAATAAAAAATTACTCAGCCTTGGCAAGCTGATGAACAGGAACTGCCAGGGCTGAAAGAAATATGCAATGACTGACAATATAGATGGCATAACAGTTTAAATATATGTTTGGGATCAGCCAGAGGCCACTGAGTTTGGATACAAATCATAACTTCCTCATACTTTAGGACTGAGGTGGGGCTGTAGCTGTGATGGTCTATTAAATATGTGAGAAGTAAGGCTGTTACTGGACTGTCTGGTTGCAGGATATGTGCAGCAATCTTTGGAACAGAAAATGCCTTCCTCAGCCATATCCAGATGTGCAGGGGTGTGCACTTGCAGTGACACAAATAGTAGCAGCACAAATCTGTGCCTTAGTACATGCCCTTGCATGTGCACTTCGGTGAGGGACAAATTGTCCCGATTCAAGCAAACTGCCCTTTCCCTGCTCCTCCCAACTTCCAGGGTACTGGAGCAGCAAGGGCACAAATGAAATAGTAGAGACGCTCCAGCTGACAACCAGAGCATCCCCCTGGAGAACTGAGCCTCTGTTCGTTCTGACACACACTATTGTAGTGTGTGTCGTGCTGCTTTTTTTGTTTTTGTTTTGTTTTGTTTTGGTTTGGGTTGGGTTTTTTTTGCTACCAGGAAATCCCAGTGGCGATTTTGCTTCTACCCTGCAAATTTGCAGTACAGGGTATGTTTTATCATTCTGGCTGTATGGTTTGTGGTGCCGCAAAGAGGTTTGTTGCACCACAAACCTCATGTGCCTGCACGTTTGGACACAGCTCTCAAGTCTGGGCTCAGTACTGAGGCTTTGCACCATCCTTTCCACCCCAGGATATCCTGCAGGAAAAAAAAATGGAGCAGTACATGTTTGGACAGTGTGTCCTTGCAGCGTGGAGAACACAGGACTGCGTGGTATGTGGTGCTGCAAAAACGTTTGTGATGCCACATACCGCATGACCGCGCTTGTCTGGATGCGCCCCATGTGTGCTTTGTTGTGGGACACATTGTCCCCCTGTTGGCAAGCTGTTCTCGCTCAGCTCCTCCTGGCGTGCTGGGGTACAAAAGGAGCATAGAAACGCTCTGGCCAACAGCCAGCGAATCTCACCGGAGGACAAAAACTCTGTTTGTCCCAGTGCACACTATTGTAGTGTGTACTGCACAGGTTTTTTTCCCCAGAAAAAGTCATGTAAATCCCAGTAGCAAATTCTGCTTCTGCGCTGCAAATTTGCAGCAAGGGGCATGTTTTAGTATTCTACATGTGCCCCTGCTCATCTGGATGTGGCCCCTTAGTATTACAGGACTGGTACCAACTTCTCCAACCTGGTACCTATTACCAACCTGGAGCCAACAATATTAAAACTACTGTTCTCTACTTACAGTAAACCTTTAACTCTGTGCATTTGCCTGTATAAAACATGCATGATCACATTTCTTTTTTTATATAAGGTTTCATAAAAAATACTTAGTACTAAAAATAGCATATGCAGCAGTGACAAAGTTATCACTGGACTCACTATGTCTCAATGAGACTGTGGCTTTAGGTAAAGCCACAGGCTAAAACATTTTTTTAAGATCAAAAGAGCTTTACAAAATGGAGATTTCTCTTTGAAAACAATTCAAATTAAGATCTATGCTGAAGCATATAATTACCCTACACATGAGTAGAATCAGAGAGATTCAATCAAATGACTCTGTATGTAATGGTATGTTATTTCCATAGCATATAATTTTTAGATCATGCACATCACTGGTATTGGGTTATGGATGGAAAACGTAACTTTTTGTTTGCATACTGTTCTTTTTCTTTGCCAAACAGCTATAATTGCCCTTTTTGAAATGGATATTTTTCTCTCAGACCTGTACCACAATTAAGGAATAATCTTCTCATTAGATGATGTATTTGCCACTGATAGGCTATGGCTGCACAATCCCAGGGTGAGAAAGAGGTGCTAGTTTTGGAAAATAGTTTTAACTGTAGATGTATTGCTTATGGACTAACCTGGATTGACAGCTCTGGAAACTGATTTTTTTTAAATGTTTTGATGAATTTACCCCATTGGCATTTCTGCAATGGGTACCTCAGAAAAGGAGCCATTGCAGAGTTAACAAACATGCAGGAATACTGCAAAATTAATATAAAAAGTACTACTTAGTGTAGCACATAGCATCAGTTATTATGCTATTGTCCTTCCACACCTGGTGACTTCATTTGTTGGTATCCTTCTAACTGATTCTGACTGATTTTACATATCGTAATTTATGTGAAACTATGATTCCAATATCCTATCCTCTTCTATATCCATGATCTCTGCTTTTCCCTGATAACATAGTGCATCTCTAATCTCAGAGGCCAAACCCAGAGATACTTTATAAATTCTTAAAGCTTGATGGAAGTGTGTGTGTGTGTGTGTGTGTGTGTGTGTGTGTGTGTAAAAAGGGAATCAGACCTAGCATTATGTAGATCTCTGGCCTCCCAAAAGTTCTGTAAAGCCAAATTACAGCAGGGTTCATAAAGGGAAGATAAATGTAGTGGCAAACTTTGTCAGAACACATTGCAATTAGTATGTGACTCCAACATAACGCTATTGTTAATGTAATCTGGAGAGGTTTGAACATTTGATTTCAAAAGTTTCTAAATTAAACAATTTAATTATTTATTTGTGCAGGGTTTTCATTTGGAGAACTTGCCTTCCATGCTATTTATATTTTTAAGATATAGGTTTAAAATAAAAATGAAATGTTTCTTTTGGGGTCAACCTAGAACTTCTTTTTTACTTTTAAATGTTTTCATATATTTCTAGGTGATTACCACAGTTTGAAGTTATGATGGATTAGACAATGAGCCTACATTAGAAGATTTGCAGAAAGCCATTAAATCGATTCCTGAGACTGAGGCATCTGGCAATGACTGTTTGCCTGCTGAAATCTACAAATGTGCCAGTGACTAATTACATTGAAAGCTCCATGAAGTTGTACTGCTCTGTTGGAAAGAGGAAGCAGTACTGAAAGATTTCAAAGATGCTCGATTTGTACAATTATACAAAAACAAAGGGGATAGAAGTGACTGTGACAACTATAGAAGTATCTCCCAGCAGAACATTATCAGAAAAGTCATCACTCACATTATGCTCCCTAGACTGCAATCCCTAAGTGAAACAATTTATCCTAAAAGTCAGTGCAGTTTTTCCTCAGAATGCACCACCTTTGATATGATCTTTTTGGTCAAGCAACTGCAAGAGAGGTGCAGAGAAAAATAAATATCACTGTATATACCCTTCATCGATCTGATGAAGGCCTTTGATACAGTCGACAGGGCTTTTTCCTGGGTTGCTCCCCACCCAAAACTGTATTACATTATTCACTCATTAAATCAAGGTATGAAGACAACTGTAGTGTAGGAAAACAAAGACTCAAATGCCTTTGACATCACTAATGGGGTGAAAGAGGGATGTGTTTTAACCCCCATGCTCTTTAACATGTACTTTTCATTTCTGCTTCTTCATGCATTCAAGGACAGCAATTACGGCATTTATCTTTCAACCAGATGGAGGCTTGTTCTACACCACACGGTTCAGAGTGAAAACCAAGTGAAAAAACATTTCTGAGACATTTTCTGTTGGTGGATGATTCAGCCCTGGTTGCCCACAGTGAAACTTCCCTGCAAAATTGCTTGGGTAGATTTTATGCATAATGCAAAAGCTTCAGGCTGACAATTTACCTCAAGAAGACTGTGGTCATTTACCAAGGGGTAGAAGAACCAGCTCCTGACATCACTCTGGAGGATAAATCTCTTGGTATCACTGACAGCTGTTGTGACTTGGGTTCTACCATCACCAGGAATCCTGACTTTCAGACTGAACTAACAGAATTCGAAAAGCAGCTAAACATTTTGACCTATTACAGAAATGTGCATGGACATTAGCGCTGTGCAAAGCTTTGGTCCCCAATTCAATTCAGCGGAGATTTGGCCCAATTCGGTGTGTGAATCTCTGAATCTGAATTAAATCAGGAGACCCTTGAATCTCTCTGAATCATATTGAAACCCTCCAAATTGATTCAGAAAGATTTGGAAAGATTCAGCGAGGTGGCTCATGAATGCTGAGATGCTGGGGTGGATGGAGTGTCCCACAGAAGCACAGTGTGGGGGGGTCCCCAGCGCACTCAGCAGTGGACCCAGAAGTGAACTAGAAGCACTTCCAGTCCACTTCTGGGTCTGCCAGGGAGGGCACAGGGGATCCCCCACCCAATACCCCGCTGTTGCCTCCTGGATCTGGGGGGGGCACCTGGGATCCCCCCACAGCTGATCGCCAAGCCAGATGGGTACTGGGGGGCAGGGAGCCAGCACATTTTCAGGTTCACTGCCAAGCATGCGAGTGGCCTCCCACTATGCTCCTGTGGGGTGCTCCATCTGCCCCACCATTGCAGCATTCACAAGCTGTTCCTGGTACCTTGAGGTATGTAGAAAAACCATTTAAAGTTGTGTCTGTGGCTGAATCGCTGATTCACTGAATCAGCATTGAATCCTCAGAGTCAGATTCAGCTGAATCAAATCAGGGACAGTGATCCAAATCAACGAATTGAATCACTGTCCCTGATTCAGGCCAAATCTGAATGTGAATCGTATGTGGCCCGTTTTGCACACCCCTAATGAACATCAACTATCAACTAAGGTAAAGATGCAAATCTCTGAGATTTGTATGCTGACATCCTTGCTTTATGGTTCAGAAACATGGACTACATCTGCTAGCCACATCAGGAGACTGAACAGCTTCCACATGAGATTCCTGCCCAAGATTCTAAAAATAAATCGGGAAAACAAAAGGCCAAACACCAAGGTGCTGGAGCATGCAGGACTGACACACTTAGAAACCACTATCAAGAAGAGGAGGTTGCAGTGGCTTAGCCATGGCAGAAGAAGGGAAGGAGACTGTATCCCCAAGAATAGTTTGTACAGTGACATTTGAGACTGCTCTAGAAAGCAGAGTCACCCTCTATGGCAGAAACACAATGTGTGCAAAAAATATATGAGTTTGTTCAACATCAGTGTATAAAGCTGGAAGGAGGGTCCAGACTCCTGCCAAATCTGGAGGGAACATCTGGCACTGGGTGCAGCTCAACATGAGCAGCTTTGATTCAGAGGATGGAAGCAAAGCAAGAAAGAAAAAAGCAGCATGCTGTAAACTTGGACTTCAACTCAAAAAACATATGGATCTGTGAAACTTATAATAAGCTGTGTCACTCTCAAATTGGGCTTGTCAACTACCTCAAGCACCTGACTAGACCTCTTACACGTACACCATGATCCAGAGGATCAGCGGTTGTCTGCACTATATTTCTAGAGCTGTCAGTGAATCAAAAATAAATTATTTGCACAGCTCTAATCCTCAGTCTGCTATTTTGGAAGTCTCAGGTAATAGAGATGTTTCAGCATCTTCCTTCAGGAGTCTCTGATCAATAAAATGAAGTGATCAATTGCTCTAATTTAGCTTTTCAACTAAGCTGAATCAGATTTTCTGTGGTTTCCTTGTACACAGGTTTTTAAAACCTAGTTTAGTAGAAGAAAAAAAACCCTAAGAAGTACTTACTTTAAAAGAAATGGCTACAACAAAAAAGGGCAATTTTCTGCCATTTAACATGTAAGTAGTGGAGTCATTGCTAATAACAAATCCAATTTATAAACCTATTAAAACAACGGAACAGCCAGATTTACTACATAAGGAATAATGTGTATGTCTTAGGAGGAAAAATGTTTACTACAACTTGAGTGGGAAGAAGAGCTGTTTTCATCTGTTTTTTTTAATTTTTCCCATGTGTAAAACAAAAGCTTGTACTTGTATTGATTATATAATAAATGTATAAGAATATGAATATACCAGCTTTTAAAAAAATTTAAAATGGACTCCCATGGCCAATTTCTGCCTTCATCTGCTTTAATGTAAACCCCTTTCAGTCAGTGGAATTGAATCTCTGTCTACATGAGAGCAGAAATTAAGCCCAGATGTGTTCAAATTGTCTGTTAAAGACTTTGAGAATTTAATGTGGTCCTTCCTAGGCACGTATTCAAATATAAATGAAAATGAAGAGAGCTGACATAGAGCATCCAGTGTTGAACTTGCTGAGGAGGCAAAGCATACAGCTCCATAGGGGAGTATGTTGCCTTCCTTTCTTGCCTTACCCAAGAACTACAATAAATTGGCCTACTCTGGGCACTGGGCTTCCATGGCCAGACTACTACCCAAGCTAGCTAGTTTAAAGCCAGTGTAGATACCTCTGCAGTACTCATCAGTCACTTTTGGGATGCCATTGTAGACCTCCTCAGTCATCTGTAAAATGCCAATAGTCATCCTTCTTTTACCATATGATTTCTCTGAATTATTTTTCATAATCTCTTTGGAGCAGGAACCATCTGTTACCCTGTCTGTACATAGCACACAGGGGCTCCAGTCTTAGCTATGGCCTGTAGATACTACTGTAATACATATAATAGTGCTAATAACACAATGACATTTTATGGCTATTGTGTGTGTAGAATGATGAAGTTTTTGAATGTAGAGGGGATTGCCTTCAAAACATTAGTATCAAATGTTTTGAAGAACTATGTTACATCATTTTATATATCTTTCTCAGTTAACAGACATTTTTTTAGCATGATAAACCAAACGATAAGAATGAATGATGTAGACTTCTGATAAGGGTATATCATCTTAATTAGATTGCACATCATTTTTAACATGGGCCTTGGGGTACAAATGCCCTGAACAATATGAAGAGATGTTCTGGTATCAAAGCCAAAAATAATGGGAGGTTATTATACTTGAAAGCCAAATATAGTAGCTGAACAGCAGCAAGTATTAAAAAAGGTAAATTTAAATGAGAAGTGAAGGGGTCTATAATGCCAAATGTTTCAGCTATTTTGGCACCTAGGAATTTGCCCTGAGGAAGAGCACAGGTATTATTTTGACAGGAGGACCAGTCCTTTATTTCCTTCATGTACCAGCTCTGCTGTGCTGGAGGTTGAAGAGGGAGAGTCATAACTCCACCACTTCAACCTTTCCCTTTCTACTTCCCAGTCACTGGCACCCATGGCAGTAAGTGGCCATACACTGACCACCGATTGCCTTGACCCTGCCCCTATTGTGACCTATGAAGCAAGTAGTTTGCCCAGGATACATACATTCAGAACTGAGTCCTTGAGGGTTGTTGATCATACCTCCAACTGACAGTGTCCCTCAGACATTCAGGTTTGAGGAAAGGCAACAGTAGTTTCCATTCAGTTGTCTTTGGTGTCAATATTATAGAAAAGACAATAAAGACAAGCAAACTATCATATCCCAGCAAGCAGCACATTTTAAACATGACCCTAAAACAGGTGAATTGTTGTAAATGCCTGGGTTCACTGAGGAATATGCAGTCTGACAATGCATTGCCCAAAGGATCTGCAGAAACCTGGCAAATGCTCAGTCAGCTATGACAACAGCGACAAAGAACTGCTGAGACTGGATTACTGCTGAAAGTACAAAGCTTTGACTTCTCCAGGCTTGAGTCAATCAATAGTCTCCTCAGATGTGCACCAGACCTGTGTCCAGTAAGGTAGCACTTAAACATATTCAGAGTTTTCAGCTGAAGAGTATGGATGTTGTCTTATAGACTAGGAGGGTCATATGAGAATGCATGTTGACACTATTCACACCATATTGTTCTGTTGCAGTTGTAAAGCATTTTGGTTTAAAAAAAAAATCTATGAAAAACGTAACTTGCACTGTACTCGAAGGACAGCAGCAAGAAGTGTCCCAAGGTCTAAGAGATACATTATTGATACATAAAACATTTCTCTGTCATAGAAAAGTTGCTTTTTCCATCTGTTCTACCTTGGATACAGCCCTCTGAGGTAGCTCACTGTTTCTTTCTCTTTCCCTCCACATTTTAAAAAGCTGATTGGCATTTATAGTAACGATGCCTTATATTTCATTGCATGGTCCCATAGCACATGGCTCCTCCCCCTCTGCCCCTCCCCCCCATATTGTATAAAAGGGAACGGAGGTTTCCAGTTCACCATTCTGTCTTCCCTGATTCTGGAGATGGCCAGGAACCTTAGCACAATTAAATCTAACTCGTGTATGTACAGTGCCAATTTATATGTAGACAGATCTGGATCACAGGTTGGCACCCAGCTGCACAAAGCATCAAGTGCAATGGGAGAAGATGCTATGTCCTAGGGTACTAGAACAAATCTCTTGCTCTTTATCTCTCTGAGTGGTTTAATTATCCTAAACATGAGTGGAATCAAATTAATTTAATCAAATGACTCGGTATGTAATGGTATGCTATTTCCATAGCACATGAGAGGGACAGGTTGCAGGGGGCGTGAGTTCCAAGAGTGGGGACAGATGATGTAGGACCCAAGAGCGGGGTAGGGGCATGCATGGGTTTTGAGTGTGACTGGAGGGGGTGGGGACAGCACTCTTACCTGTGCCAAGCCCAGCTTTGCAGCTGTTTGTTGCCACGCATGCTGTGCCCTGCCCAATGGCTGCTCTTAAAGCAGCAGCAGCCAGGTACTGTTTCAGATTTCCTGGCATGGGAACAGTCAGGGTGTGGACTTCACCTGGGTGTACACTATTCCAGTTCCCCTTCTTACTTGGTGCCCAGGGTAGGCGCACCTCTCACCCACCCCCAGTAATACTCTTCATCTAGATCTCTCTTCACTTTCTGCTATGCCCTGGTTTCTCCACTCTTTACACAGAGCACATAGAAGCTCAGTTTTGATGGTCTCATCATAAACACTCACACTTAACTACAAGTCATCCGGTTTCCTCGCACCCAAAAGAAAAAGGCAAAGTCAACTTCCAGTGCGCTGAACAGGAAGTCTAAGGACTTAGATTACTGCACATCTGAGTAATATACCAGTTCAGTGAGTGATATGTGTGTTCACTGGTAGTTGTGTGGAGAGATCTCACTGTCGGTATCTCAGTACAGTGTTGCCTCTCTTTTCCTCTCTCATTTGTTTTTAGCTCACTGCACAGTATGCATGAAGTACTTTTCCCATTGCAGTTCATCAAATCATTGCATCTCTGCATGCAAATCCCCCTTAAAGAATTTCTTTTTTTCGCCCTGATGCCAAAAAAATGAAACAAACAAACCCTGGCTTCCCACATTATTCCTCTGAGGCAGGGTGTCCTGCTTTCTCTGTGTCTGTCTTTGGGACTGCATGATCCCTGAGGCAAGAACTAGTTTTATCTTGTTTGGTACAGGATTGAAAATGTGGACTTCAGATAGCAAATAAAAATCCTTATCCTTATTCTTAACCAGTCAATAAGCACCTATTTCTTAGAGCTAAATTGGCACCTGCAAGGGCCCTACTGAATAAAGAGGAGTATCTTTGGAAGTAGTTTGTCCCTGTTGGATTTTTGGAGGTAAGGTGGAATGGAGCTATGGAAAATATGTAATAGCAGGAGGAAAAGAGACAAAAGTAGAGGTTAATTGCAAAAAAAAAAAGTATATTAAGAGAGAAATGATGACTCCTAGTTTGCACTTCTGCTCATTTAATTGCAATGAAACAGACTGGAAGCAAATATGACTCTGCATGGATGATTTTGATGTCTCTGAAGGAGGGATTCAGACTGTTACTCCTGTATCTCGTTTGACTTAGTCACAGCAGAGCTTTTAGAAGCTACAAATGCACCCAAAATTTTCCCTTGGCAGTCTATGACCATACATTCATATTTCCATTGTTTTCTCTTTGTGTCTTTCATTTTAATAAATGACATGTGATAGTTATTTTAATTTTGCAACAGAATGATCTTTTCCACTTTTTCGTTGTTTCAGACCATAGCATCTGGGTCCCCAAGGGATGTAATCATCTCATCTTTTTCCTTAATGGCTCTGACTTGCCAAAAGCCATATTAACATCAGCTTGACTAGAATGGGGACAGAGGTGTCTGCCATTTGTCTGCTTTCTTTCATCTACCTTTCAAACTGCCTTTGGTAATCTTTCCACTTGAAATTCCCTTTTCAAGTGGTTGAATTTCCCTTCAACACATTTACTCTCTCTTCAGGAAATTAACATTAAGGTTTCAGTTACTTTCTTTTTTTCTATGATCCCTTTTAGCATGCTGGAGTGTTACAATACATAATAGTATTCTCTAAGGGCCATTGTACACGTACTTGGCATTTAGTCGCTAAAAATGTTCCTGATTTAATTTTTCTTTCTTAGTTTAGGTTTGGCTGCCTCCCCCCCGGCATCTGGGTACCAGGCTAAAGCCTGAATGGAACTATTACTACAGGAATTTTTATGTAAAACAGAAACAATCCTGTGTCTCCTGTCTGTCATTTGTTAACTCACGTCAGAAATAAGGATTTTTTCAAGGTTGATTAAGATTCCTTGGCTACCAGGGATCCCCGTGCCCAGGACAGCTTCTCCCAAAGTGGGATTGGGGGGCTGTAATCAGCCTACTCCAACTCCCTCTCCTCCCCAACCCCCGCCATCACTACACAGTGGCCAGCATGAGCTAACACCCCCACACAGCAGGGGTATGGTGTGTGTTGAGGTGAAGAAAGAAACAGCTCAGGCTCAATTAAAAGAATTTTCTTATCACTTAGTCTATTTGCATGTCAGTCCTTTAACCGCTACATTGGCAGATCATCATTACCTGCAGTCATGTCCCCCCCAGCCTATAACCAGATCCCTTCAATACTTGTTTTCCCTCCTGTCCTCTCCCCCTCCCCCACAAGCTTGCCCCTCTTCTCTGGTACTCCTGTTCCTTTTAAGCCCATTTTTGTCCCCAGCAGTATGTCACTGTCTTCCTTTGGCCACCCTCTGCTTGCCATTGCTCTGCCTGACAGTCATACTGCTGCATCTTTCTGGGAGTGGAGGGTGCTGTGGATCAGGAGTGAAGGCTGCAGATTAGCTAGGAATGAGAGGCACTGGCAGGGCTGGTGGGGTGAGGGGCTTCAGGTTCAGAGAGAGGGACACAGGCAGGGCTGGGGGTGAAGGGGATGCCGCCCATGCCAACCACCAGCCCCCATGCACTTGTGCCACAACCTGCAGGCCACTGCAGGGAGAGGAGAGTCATACAGTCTTGGAGAGGCTTGGTTTCTGTGATGCACCCAGCTCTGGGTTGTAATGTCCATGTATAACAGTATATGGTGCTGGCTGCACTAAAGTGTTGTATGTGGCCATTGCACCCAGCCCTGGGGTGTATCTCAGCCCTCCCCATACACTGTTATGTGGAGCTGTTACACCCCAGAGCTGGGCACATCTCTACCCTCCCCATGCACTGTTATATGTGGCCATTACACCCCAGAACTAGGGCCACCCCAGCAGGAGTGAGGGGGCTGAGAGGCACCAGCAGAGATGTGGGGCAGTGGCTTGCCTGTAAAGCATGATCACCTTTTCTGTGTGATAGTTGTATATTGTGCCTCCTGCAGGACTGGAAAGGACCATTTCCCATCCCCCCTCAGACCATTACCTTAATATTCCTCAACAGAACCTGGAAAACCAGTTGAGTGACTCTGGCCAAATCTTGGAGTGCCAAGCCTATTTACATTTTCGCTGACATCCTGCCACATTTTTAGCTTCTTTTATTTCTTTGAGACTCAGGTCAGTAGAGACTCCCCATGCCTGAAGAAAGGTGACTGCACCCGAAAGCTTGCCAAGAACTTTTTCCCAACTACTCAGTTGGTCTGATAAATGATATCACATCTATTCAAAGACCCTTGCCTGCCTATTTCCTTAGACCAACATGCTACAGCCAAAAACCCAGACCCCCTTTGAATTGCTTTCTCTGCATTAACAGTGCTCCAGTGAATCTGCTTTTTGGCTGGGGCCCTCATGTCCTGGATGAGGATACCAGCAGGGCTGGGGGATAGAGGCTATGGGTTGGGAGTGAAGGGCAGTGGTGGGGGGCAGGGGCTGCAGGGGCTGCAGGTTGGAAGTGAGAGGCACCCCAAAGCATGAGAAATCAGTGATCACATTCTTTTTGATTGAGCAATTTTTTTTTTTTTTTTTTATTTTCATACATGGTTTTGTTGTGTTATGCTGCAGAGTCCAAGAACCCAGGGTCTGCTTTTTGGGGGGAGTCTTCAAATCTGACAATACATTGTCCTATCAACATTTCACACTAACCCTATTTGCATATCAAATCCAGTTCCCTTGCAGCTCAGGTTACAGCTGTCATCAGCCTGTGCCTTGAGGCAGACCTCTGAACCTGGTTTTCCAGGAGTTTGAACAGACACCAGCCCATTTCAATAAACCATATAGTTTCCTATAGATGTCACTGTTCTAGGGCCAGCAATATTATTGGTTTTTTGTCACTTGCCCCATTAGGAATAAAGGAAGCTATGCCCTCTATTAGCAAGCAGTACACAAAGACAAATCCCCATTCCTGAATTACCTTCCAGTATGCCAAAAGCCTATTCCATGATTAATTACCCAGAGCTACCTGACCCATACCACATGCACCCAATGCTACATGTTAGGGTTCTCTTCCATAATTGGCAAAAGCCTGCTTAGCTGTGACTTGCACTTGGCAAGCCATGCACTTTATTTGCCCTCTTCATCAGTCACCCACCCCCCACATTTCTGAGGTCCCAGGAACATTTCACTTGCAAAATTCCCTGCCAGTCCCCCCTCCACATGAGACTGGGGCCATGGGTGACCCCCTCCTTGCAATGAGTGGCCTGCTATCACCATCCACTGTTTTGGGGTGCCCCAGGGCACATGCTAGGGTTTTCTCCCCAAATTTCAAACTGCCTGCCTCTACTGAAGGTCAAGGAACTTCTGCACCACACAGCCCCTCCCCACCCACTGCCCCAGGTGGTGTAGGGTAGGGAACCGTGGCTGGCAGTGACTGGCCTTTTCACTATCCACTTTTTTGGGGTGGCCAACACCAAGGCTACATGCTATGGTTCATCAGGCTGTTCCTTTAAGTCCCAGGTTCTTATCCCTGGTTCCCAGTTCCTTTTTCAAAGCTAATCTATACCCAGTAAAAGCTTCTTATTAATGAATTACACATTCTAAAGAGAGACAATTTTATCAGCTATGCATATTTACCAAATAATATGTAAATTAATATCCTGCATCCACCATGCTTGTGTACCACCAGGGGATTCTCCTGGATACCTCTGACCAGAGTCTTGTACAGTCCAAAGTATGGCCTGATTGACAGCCCTCCACGTACACTGTAATAAGTATATGGGCTCAAATAAGGAATTTCTTTTGGGCTGGGATTAGAGATGGAAATCCTTCTTACCATGACTCTGTGCCACTGGGGAATACTCTCAGACATCTCTGACTTGGGTCTTGCCAGGCCCAAAGTGCTGTTTACTCATGCCAGGGTGCCAACTCACAGCCCCCCATGCACACTATACTAAGTATATAGGCTTGAATAAGGAACTGGTTTTGAGGCTGGGATGACAGCTGGAAATCTTTCCACCCAAATGGTCAGGGTGTCCAGAAGAGTACCCAGTGCTAGAGGGATGGCACGGGGTGGCTCCAGCTCTGGGGTGTAACAGCCACATATAACAGGGTATGGGGAGGGCAGAAATGCACCCAGCTCTGGGGTGTAACTGCTAAATATAACAGTGTATGGGGAGGGCTGAGAAACACCCCAGAGCTGGGTGCAACGGCCACATATAACATTTCGTCACAGCCCTCACCATACATTGTTATACGTGGCTGTTACACTCCAGAACTAGGTGCACCTGGGTTAGTCCTGGGTTGACACAGTTTTGTCTAGAGAGATGAAGAGACAGTACCATGGTCTGCTACTGTGGTTGGAGTCGGGTGGAGCTGTTCTGGCAATGAGGGAACTGTCTGGGTGACCAGTAGGGTCACTCTGGAACCAGCACCTCAGCAAAGCTGACAGATGAGGCATGAAGCCTCTGGTGTGCACCCCCATTGGAAAGCCCAGTGGGCTGCGTGGTGCCAAAGGGTGGCAAAGGCTGCAGGGGCAGCACTGGCATGGGTAGCTTCCCTGTCACCCAGCAATGGTGGCAATTCCATTAATCGCCAAAGTCTATAAGGGAGCAAGAGTGCCTATAGCTTGGATAGAACCTAATTTTGGGCTTTAAAATAGGTGCT
Organism: Crocodylus porosus; assembly: GCF_001723895.1. Classification (NCBI taxonomy): domain Eukaryota; kingdom Metazoa; phylum Chordata; order Crocodylia; family Crocodylidae; genus Crocodylus; species Crocodylus porosus. The sequence continues at coordinate 43,839,886 of NW_017728943.1, forward strand.
GTAAAAAAGCGGGAGTACCACTCGGGTTATATTTATCACCTGGGTTACCCCTACCCTCCGAGCCCTGTCAGTCCCCCTCATTCCTGGCCTATCCCCCAGCCCTGCCAAACCAAAAACCCAGTCCAGCAAAAAGTAATTTTAATTAGCCTCAGTCTTGGACTGCCTAACCCATACGTGCAATCACAGGGAGCAATTTTTGGGGGATTCCCAAAAAGTTGTACTTTTCATTAATCTAAACCTTGAACTAAATCACCAGTAAAAATTTCCAAGATTAGCCCCTGGCATCTTTTTGAAGTGTTACAGTAGAGATTCAGTGGATTTCTGTGTCTTACTGAGTGAACCCAAGCAGCACCTGGTGGTGTAATATTTGCAAAACAGGGAAAATCATGTTTTCAGGTGTAAGTCAGATCCACGTTGAAAATTTTAAAAGATTAAAAAAAACTCTCATGGAAGAAATTCAGAAGCTAAAAATAAAACGTCAGAGATGTTTTAAATTACCACGATAAAAAAAAATCTAAAATGATAAAATCAGCTGACAGACACTATTTAGCTAGCTTAATGGTGAGTTTTGTCACGTGGACACAGGAAAAGTGTAACGTGGTAACAGGAGAGGTGTAACATGGACAAGCCCTAACCTTTGCTCTTAACTCTAAAGAGCATACAGAAGAAGGAGCACCATGCATTTCTCAAATGCTTGTACCAAAACTTGTTCTTGGAGCTTTTAAGAGTAGGTTAGACAAACGTGTGTCTAGACTGGTTTAGATAGGGATAGCCCTTCCTTGAACAGGAGTCTGAATGTAGATGACCTTTTGAGATCCCTTCCAGCCTTACTCTTCTAAGATTCTAAAATCAGCAGAAGAGGAAGCAGCTAATTGTCACTCCACTGGCATAGCACAGTGCTTCTCAGATAGGGTGCCAGAGTACCACATTATCCTTTAAAAGGAACCAGGAGATGTGAGGAGATAAGCACAGGCTCAGGTTCAGTCAGCTGCCTTGCCCAGCCCCTCTGCAAGCACCATTTTGTCCCTGCCTGGCTGTTCCTTCCCTTACCATGGGTGACTGGTACCTCCCATCACCAATGGGGGGGTCCCCCTGTGACTGATCACCAACCAGGGGGTTCCCTTGCGGCCAAGTGCCAAGTCCAGAACCACCAGCAGTGATCTGGAAGTGCACTTCCACCAGCACTTCTGGTTTTGCGGCTGGTGCTTTCAAGGAGTGCAGAGCCAATCTCATGGGGTGCACATGCGCCCATGTGCACCCCCTATGCATCACCAATGCCCTTACCTATACTACCTGGCCCCTGAGCAAGGTGGTAAGCAATAAGTTGGGTTTTTAAATGGGGTGCCAATTCACAAAAGTTACCAAGTGGCACTTGAAATATGAAAATATTGAGAACCACTGCCATTGCATCTCCTATTGAAAGCATATGAAGCATTGGAGCTGAGCCCATCTAGTGTATGAGATTCAGAGACAGGTCCACACTTACCAACGTCCTCACACATCAGTCGATGCATATAAGGAACAGAAATGCCTTTGCTAATAAAATGAGTTCTGACACAAGCTCATGCTCTAAAACAATACTAGCATTAAGCCTGGAATGAACCAGTTCCTCAGATAATGTACCTCTTTCATTAAGTTTAAATGCTTGCATATGTCTGCACTTCCAATAGTTTTTCTACCATACCATCTGTATGGGCTATGAAGTGCCAATTGAAATCAGGGCTTTCTGGCAATTCCTGCTTTTATGAGATCGCCACAAAGAGTTCAGACCCTCAGATGTTTGTCAGCTTTTCCAGACTCAAAGGCCATGTTCACACGAGCATGGACATTTGTTTTCCTGGGGACAAGAAGCAGAAGCACACCCTGCAGGTTTACTGTGCAGTAAGTATGTGCACCTTGTGCTGCTGCTACTTGTCCCCAGGGAACGCCCATGCTACATGCCCTCTACCATGAAGCACGAGACCCCAGGTGGGGTAGGGGAGGCTGGGGCCAGCAACTGTGCTGCCTCCAGCAGTCTTACCTGGGGGCCAGGGAAGCTGCCTCTGTGGTGCTCCTGAAGCTGGGAACCTGGCCCGCAGCTGGACTGTGGCTCTGCCCAGCCAGGGTCTGGTTTTAAGCGGCATGCACTGACGCCACGTGCACCACCCCACTTCCTTTCCACATAGTTTTTCTTGACCCTGGGATCTCCCAAGGGCAAAAAAAAAACCCTATGCTGCAAGGTGGCAATGTGGGGAACACCTGAACATGCAGTCTGAGGCACCACAAACCTCACAAATATGCTCATTTGGATGCAGGAAAAATGCAGGTCTTAGGCTCGTGCATCTCCAGAGCTACTTTATGATTCCAATTCTCAGTTACTCAAAAGCCTGCCATGACAGTGCTATGAAGTGGGCCTACGGAGAGTCTTTCTACGACTTCCATGATGTGCCTGACAGGATCACTGAACAACACAGTTCACCCATTTGCTCCTGTTCTGCACAAGCTAAACCCAGAAAGGAGGCGGTGCTCCTGAAGCATGATGGAGATCTCAAGAACACCAGCTCTCCCCTCCCTGCTTCCTTCTTCGTGGACCATTCCTAGCTTCCACCCCCACAGAGCAGGCAGAGGAAAGTGCTTTTCAGCAGTACTTTCAGGAGCATCATGGGAGCACATATAAGCATACCCTTTGTGTGACTGATAATTAGCCCAATGTCATAGAAACATAGAATCATAGAAGCAGGGTCAGAAGGGACCTTGTAGATCTTCAACTCCGACCCCCTGCCTGGGTAGGAGAAAAACTGGACTCAAATGAGTCCAGCCAGGTAGGTATCAAGTCTCTTCTTAAAGACCCCCAAGGTAGGAGCCAGCACCACTTCCCTTGGAAGTTGGTTCCAGCTCCTAGCTGCCCTAACTGTGAAGTAGTTCTTACAGATGTCTAATCTAAACCTACTCTCCAATATTTTGTGTCCATTATTCCTTGTTATGCCAGGGGGCACTAGGGGAAACAGTGTCTCCCCCCAAAC
>NW_017728943.1:43843632-43875414 GCF_001723895.1 Crocodylus porosus
TCATAAAAGGCAATCAGGTTGGTCTGACATGACCTGCCCCTAATGAAACCATGCTGGTTGCCCTTGAGCATCATCCCTGAAGCCAGCCCATCACAGATGTGCTTCTTGAGGATCTTCTCAAAGAGTTTCCCTAAGATTGAGGTAAGACTGACGGGCTTATAGTTGCCTGGGTCCTCTCTCTTCCCTTTTTTGAAGATGGGGACCATGTTAGCTATCTTCCAATCATCTGGCACCTGGCCTGAGCACCACGAGCGCTCATAAAGCCGTGCCAAGGGCCCTGCAATAACCCCAGCCAGCTCCCTCAACACCCTGGGGTGGAGAGCATCTGGACCCGCTGACTTGAACACGTCCAGCCCCTCCAGAAGCTCTCTAACCTGGTCCTCCCCAACCTGAGGTCTGGAGGCATTCCCCTCGAGTCCATCTTGCATCACAGCGAGGAAGTCCCGGTCCCTGCACAAGAAAATGGAGGTGAAGAATTGGTTGGGGAGCAGGAGCAGAAGGAGCAGGGTGCACGTGTGCCACTCACACGAGTACCCCCTTACCTCGGCAGCGGAGGTAGCAGCAGCAGCAGCAGAGGAGACAGCGGCAGGGGCAGCAACAGCTGATTCCCCCTAAGGTACGTGGGGCAGAGGGGGCGGCACAGCTGAGGTGGATCCAGAGGGGAAGCCCTTTGGTGCCGCCTTAGCTTGCCCGACAGGGAGCCGCGCTCCCGAGCCATGCGCACGGGCTGTGCATGCAAACAGGTGCGCTCTGTAAGAGCAGCCTGGTGTTTGCTCCAGCGTTCATGTAAGGCGGGCACAAGGTAGCTGCACAGAGCGACACCTCCAGGGAGCAAAGCAGCGGGCGCACCTCTGCAGGCATGGTGATGCAGATGCGGAGCACAGCTGCCAGGGGCCCCGCCCTGGTGCTGCCGCCTACTGTGGGCTCTTCTGAGGCCTCCACCTAGTCGGAGCTCATGGTGGGATAGGTGGCCCCTTGTCCCCCTGTCTGTGGAGGGGGCTCAGTGGGGCCCTAGGGGGGTGGTGCCTGGAGGTCTCCTTGCCTGACCCTCCTGTGCATGACTTAGGGCCCTGGAGGAGCAGGTAAGTGAGCTCCAGGCTGCAGTGAGCAGGCTGAGGGGGATCAGGGATGCAGAGGATGAAATTGATGCCTATTTCTGTTCTCTACAGGCCCAGTTGCCCACTGTACAGCCCCCACAGGAGACGCATCCAATGCAGAGTGGAAGAAGGTGCCCAAATCCAGAGCTGCTAGACCTAGAGCAGTGGAAGCTCCCCAGGTTCAGCTGGGGAACAGGTTTGATGCCCTGGCAGCTGTGACGGAGGAGGACAGTGGAATTGCTTCTGGTGGGGATGATGCCACTCCCCACATGACAGGGAATGGGCAGAGAGTGAACACCAGGAGGAAGAAACGCTGGGTCCTCATCATCGGAGACTCCATTCTACAAGGACTGGACGGTCCCATCTGCTGGCCTAACCCCATGACACAACAGTTCTGCTTCATGCCTGGGGCTCAGGTCAGGGACACCACGGAAAGGATCCTGGCCTACATCCGACCTGCAGACCAGTACCCCATGGTTCTCGTCCATGTGGGTATGAACAACGCAGCCAGGGGCAACCCTGACTGCATTATGAAGGATTTTGAGGCTCTGGGAGACAAGCTGAAGGAGACGGGGGCACAGGTGGTATTTTCCTCTCTTCTTCCGGTGAGTAGGCAGGGACGCAACATGAGGCCTGCATTGGCAAGGTCAACCGGGGCTTACGCAGCTGGTGCCGCTAGGCAGGCCTTGGGTTCCTTGATAATGACTCATGCTTTGGGGCGGGGGACTTGCTGGGGTGGGATGGGCTTCATCTCTCTCCTAAAGGCAAGCAGGTCTTCTCTTCCAGGTTGGCTGATCTCATACAATGAGCTTTAAACTAGCCTCGCTGGGGGAGGGGGCCACAGGAAGATGAGGAGACGCGATCCAAGCAAGACAGGTGACAAAGGCAAGGAGTGCTAAGGTAAGGAACGGGGGTCCAGACAGTCTCCCTAATTGGGGGGTGGCACACACAGTCTTGCAAGGCCTTAAATGCCTATATACCAATGCTCACAGTATGGGGAATAAACAAGAAGAACTCGCCCTCAGAATAGCTAGTTCAAACCCAGACGTCATAGGGCTATCAGAAATGTGGTGGGATTCGTCCCACAACTGGGCAGTTAGCATTAGGGGCTATAGGCTTTACAGGCAGGAGAGAGAAGGAAGAAAAGGTGGGGGGGTGGCGCTCTGTGTCAAGGAGCACTACACATCCTCTGCCAGCAGAATGGGGTCAGAGGAAGGGCGGGCTGAAGTACTCTGGGTCAAGATTCAAGGGGGCCGTGGGGAGAGCGATTTGATGTTGGGGGTCTACTACAGAACCCCCAACCAAGGGGAGAAGCTGGACCGGGAATTTTCGGGCCAGCTTGAAGAGGCACTTAAGGCAAGGGATGTAGTTGTCATGGGTGATTTTAATTACCCGGACATCTGCTGAGAGGAACAGTCAGCCAGGACGGACCGTTCCAGGAGGTTCCTGGATGAGATACTAGACCGCCACTTAATTCAGAAGGTGCATGGTCCCACCAGAAGAATTTCCCTGTTGACCCTGGTCCTGGCCAGAGGAAATGACCTGGTAAGGGGCCTCCAGGTTCTTGACCACCTGGGCGATAGCGATCATCGCTTGCTGGAATTCACCATCCAGCGCAGGGTGTCAAGGGCCTGCAGCAAGACGGCAGCCCTAGACTTTAGGAGGGCCAACTTCAACAAGTTAAGGAGACTACTGGGAGAGGCGTTGGGGTCCTTGAGGGCAGGGGAACTCAGTGTCCAGGATGAGTGGTCACTCCTTAAGGAAACGATACTCAGGGCCCAAGAGATGTCCATCCCAACAAGAAGCAAGGGGGGCAAGAGTGCCCGAAAGCCCCCCTGGCTCACCAAGGGTATCCGGGAATGCCTGATTGCCAAAAAGGCGGCGTACACCCAGTGGAAGGGGGGTGCTATCTCCAAAGAGGAGTATCCCTCCCCTGCTTGGGGCTGTAGGGGGGCTGTCAGGAAAGCTAAGGCGGACATAGTGCTAGGACTAGTGTCCAAGATCAAGGATAATAAAAAGTCCTTTTTCAAATATATAGGAAGAATGAAGAAGGCACCGGGTAATGTGGGGCCCCTGCAAAGTACATTGGGCAATCTGGTGGTTGCGCCAGAAGAGAAAGCAAAGCTCTTTAACCAATGTGTTTAAAATGGCCTATTCTATTCAGGAGGAACACATGGAAAACACCCTATGTCTTGTGCATGTAAACTGAAAGCAAGAGATAAATGAGCCAATAATCAGTATGTGTCATGAGGTAAAGCAGAGGAAATTCTGTCTCTTTTGATTAAATTATTGCCTGGTTTGGATAACTGTTGTAATAGATTTCATTCCCTTTGATTACTTTTCTTTTCTAAATTACTCTGCATATTTTCTGTCCTGTTTTTCATTTCCAGACAGGTTTTCATTTCAGAGTTCACCTTTTACATTTCAAGCATTTGGCCGTTTTGGTCATACAGGTTGTGTCTACATGTACTTTAGATCTGGAAGCAGCCTACTTGCAAGTAAGCTACTCATGAGTAAAATCTCCTGGCCAGCTCTCTATACATTTAGGGAAGTGGGAACAGCTTGCTTCTAATGGCAGCAAACAGCTCTCCCTTCCTGGAGCCCTGCAAGGGCCCCCTGGTGCCAGCAGGGGGAGATCTAGGCTCCCCCTAGCACTGGGCCAAGAGACAGCTGTTTCCTGGCCAGAGCTAGGCCATTGATTCCTGACCCAGGGGGCGCAGCCTGCTGCTGGGGCAGGGACAATGTCTCCCTGCCCTGTCAGCAGGGAGTACCCAGCCCCAGCTCCCTGATCAGGGAAGGGGGCTTGGAAAGGGCTGCAGGGAAGGGGCAGACCCAGCCCCCTGCCCCAATCCACCAGTGGGGCAGCTAGCAGTGAGCCCCAAGTTAGGCGTGGATCCAGTAGCAGAGCCCACCCCAGCAGCAGGCAGCTCCTGGGGGTAGGGAGCAATCTCCTGCCCCTGGTGGTCAGCTGACCAGGAGCAGATTTGCTTCCAGTCAGGTGTCTATGTGAGCACTACTGTGCCATTAGTAACCACAAGTAAATTTGCTACTTGCATTTACAGGTAGCAGATTTACTCATGATTAGTGAGGTTTACCGCACAAATGTAGCTGCACATGCTTACTGCTCAGTAAACTACACTACTTCACAGTAAAGCATCTCATGTAGAGATATAATATAATTACTTTTTATTCCAACTTGCTATATATCACTAATTTTTGTGTTTTATCAGTGCTGCTGCTGCTGTTATTCTAGATCCAAATTATCAAATGTAGGTAATTCCTCAGATACATGCAGGTAACTGTTTGCACAGAGAGGTACTTGACTATGCAGTTACCCATTTTTTTATGTAAGTGTCCATTTGCATGCTCATAGTCCAGTGGATATATGCACACATTTTTCAAGTGCAACTTAGGCTCTTATCTTTGAAAAGAATCAATCCTCTGCATTTTTGGTCCCTGTTTTCTAAATAATTATTACTTTTATATTGCAGAAGCACTAGAAGCTTCCATCCTTGTTCTAGTAAGCTGCGAGTAAATCTTACCTCACAGCTTTCAAGTAGGTCAAAAATAAGGCAAAATAAGTTAATTCTGAATGAAAATAGGAACATTACAAATTGCCTTAAAACAGACTAGTGGTAATTGCTAGTTGAAAATAAGAAGCATCCCAGTCTCTTTTTTGTGGCATTCCCCAGGGGTGTTGTATAATGAGCAAGCTGCCTTTACCTAACTAAGGAAAAATCTGTCCTGTCTGTCGTTCATTTAAACTAAATTAAACAGAAACATTGAAGTAGCTAATTATCCACAGCCCTAGATTCTCCATGAATAATTTAAAAAGGTGATTGGTAGCAGGCTGAGTACCCCTCAGAACACATTGTTTTGCATGCAATAACTTTATTTATAAAACACCAATTGCAAGCAACAGACGCATTGAATAGGCAAGACACACCTGTGAGCCCTTGGCTGTTTTCAGTGCAACCCCTTTGAGATTAAGTAGAGCAATCCTTCACCATGAGCCATACAAGTGGACAGATCTTGATGATGATCCTGACAGACAGTGGTCTCAAACACAACTAGGTGTATCTACACGTGCAACTTATGCAAAGCAAAGAGCAGTAATAAAATCCAGCAATAAACTCCAGGTGCAGTATTTACACATGTGCCCAGCAGAGCAGCAATTTGAGTTGGGGCACAGCAGGCCCAGAGTGGCTGGGGGCAGAGGCGGTCAGGCCTAGATGGTGGTGTCAGGTGACTGAGGGGCTGACTGGGGCATGAGGGTACTGAAAGTGCAAAGCCATGTGGCTTATGCAGCAGACAGGAATCTGGCCTGTGGCTGACTGGGCTGACCCGGCACAATTTATGCCTACAGTCAGTGTCTATACATGCATTTAATTACAGTAAATTACCCCAACTTAAGATAATACTGTCCCCAGCAGTACTATCTAACACCTGCATAAATTAGTTTACTGCCACTTAATACCATTGCATGTGTTGTCACAGGCCAGCTGGGCTGTTAGGTTCAGTTACGGATTGAGGAGGCAAAGTTGGGAGTGGAGTAAAGGCAAATTTATTATAGCTTACACACACATAACAGTTAATAGAAAGATAAATGCGATAAGCAGATTGCCACCACCGGGCTTTCCCTGGCCGCTGAATGGTGGTTCAGGTCTCTCTTCTTATCTGATATCTCATCCGGACCCTCAGTAGCTGTGAGGTCAGTCTTTCCTCCCGCGTTGCTGGTCCCGCAATCTCCTGCCACATCTTGATGTTCCGCAATGGGCAGGTCGGCTGTTGGGTTCCTCGTTGTCTGGGTCCGACCCGGTGGATTCACAGGGCTCCACCACCCCTACACCCTGGCCTCATGCCACCTTAATGGGTCCTCTCACTGTGTTCCTCCCACGGAGTATGCTCTCCCACCATGCGCACCCTCATGTTGACGGGATAGGGTTGCACACCAGCCTAACATCAAGTTACACGCCCAACCCCTGAAACACCTCTTCCTGGGAACTACCCCAGGCTTACCCCACTCTGGGGCCTTCACCCACAACTACCTAGACCCAATACTTATCCCGCACACCCCATGAATATTCCAGCTTTGCTAAGGGTTAAGCTCTATCTGCTGGGTCTCCCGGACCTTGTTCATGACCCGGTCCTGCCCATGGCCCCTTTGTCTGAGTCGTCACTGGTTCTCACCTCCTGACGAGCCATCCTCCGTCCTACCGGCCCACCATTTAACCTTCGGCTTGGAGCGTCGGTGTCAAGGCCTCCGTCCCTCCAACCACCCCAGCTCCAGCTCGCCAGTTTCCTCCCGGACCTTCCGCGCAGCTGGCTCCTCCAGTAGTAGCTGCATCCATACCACTTGCTTTCCCGAGGATGTCAGTAAGTGCTTCTTACCCGACTCACTCTTCCGGAGGTGGCTGCTGCAGCCCGGCTTGTTTCTCTGGCAGTGGCTGCTGCCATCTGGCTTGCTCCTCCAGCAGTGCCGGCTGCAACCTGGCTTGCTTCCCTGGGGTTGCGGGTCATTCCAGGGCTTGCCCCTGCTGCTATCCCTGCAGCCGCTCTACTCTCAGGCCATCCACCCTGCCTGCCGCAGCTGCCACCATTTTTAGCTTCACCGGCCAGCATCTGGTGCTGACATCACTGGCCGGCCACAGCTGTACAAAGAGGCAGCTCATGAGCTGCATGGGTTCCTCCTGCTGTTTCCCCTGTGTGTTGCTTGAGGCTGCAGGTGAGTTTCCTGTGTTACCCCGCTTCCCGGGACACAGATAATGCAGTATTAAAGAGCTAATAGTAAATAACAGATAATAACAACAGATAGATAGATCAATTCTGTCGCAGGCCAACTGGGCACTGCGAGGGTATTAGCCACTGGGCTGTTCAAAACAACAGATAGACAGACATGGGTTGGCAACTTATCGATAGTCCCTTGATGCCAGGTATGCGTCAAGTGATTCCAGCGAAGTCAGGCATCCCCGATCGACGCTGTCAGAAGGATTACCAGGGAAAATCCCTTGATCAGGATCCAATCCTCACTCATACCAGAAGTCAGGGCGTGGAACAGAAATGACCATTCTGTTCCCTCCTTCCTGCTGGTCACCTGATGCACGCGCTTTTTATGTTATGTTAATCTGTTGGCTTTAGAACCACTCATAATGTTACCCTATAGCTGTTACCCTATGGGATTTGAAAGGTGTTAAAATTACCATAAAAGGTTACTACACAGACTCAGATTTATCCAATAAACAAATTATGATGCAGCACTTTTAGGTTTGAAATTTACATTGCTCCGCCTAAGCTCCAACCCCTTTTAGGTTTCATTTGAATATGCTTTCTTGGGAAGTGCTTTCCTGGAATGTGCCAGGCAGTTGGATCCAGCTTTTTATCGTTAAAGCTGAAACCTGAGCAGAAACCATTAGATCAGCTAATCTCACAACTACAGCTTTGCCTAAGGGGCCCCAGTCAGTTCCACAAACAGTTAATTTTATCATTTTGGTTAACCTTATAACAGACAAGTTACATTTGCAGTTTACAGACTTACAAGCTTTATATTAACTAATATTACCTGTTTAGGCAAAATACCAAATGCCTCCAAGAAGCACATATTTATTGCTTATTAATCCCTCTGGTTCTGGCCGTCACAATGCGTAGATGCTGACACTTTACTCCACAAACAATTAGTCTACCCCAAAGTAAAGCACATGTGTAGGCACAGCCACTGGGATTGAAAAGCTATGCCTCGCATAATGCCATTCTTCCTTTCTAGCAAAAGAGGGTCTTTTCAGATAAATAGCTGGAAGATGCTTTCATCTTTCCTGACTATAATGTTAAGAAGTTTGGTCATTGTCTCTTGTTCTTGTCATTTTTGCTTAACCCTCTATTTAACCTGTGATCTGGCCATTTCTGCTAGCACAAAGTGACCAGAAAGTAACTAGACCTGGATCTGGTATAGTCCTCCAGCTAGTTCAGAGATGGCATAGTGTGTCTCTATGAAAATGCCTAGCCTGCAGCATGTAGCAGTGGTACACAGGGTTCTGACAGAAGTGATTTCTGTTGTGCAATCAGCCACTGAAAGCACTCTACAGCTGTACACTGATAGAAGTGCATGGCTGCAGAGTGCTTTAAAAAGTGCCTGATAATGTGACAAATGAACCATAGGATGGGAAGGGAAGAAGGGAGGGGAGGAGTTCCAGCTGCAGTTTGCCCGGCCTGTGCTAGCAGGTGGGATGGATGGACTAGAGCCCCCAACTCAAGATAGGGCTCCAATCCACCTGCCCATCACCCCTCCACCACTCCAGTATAGGCCAGGTAAATCACGGAATGGACCTCCCTTCCATCCTGAGACAGGACAGGAGTTGGGAGAGGTGGGGTAGGGCTAAGAGAAGAGTCTGAGCACGCAGAGGCTCTTTTGCTGGATTGGCTCCAAAGTGGAGCTTGATCCTCCACCCTCCCTATCCAACAACAAACATCTGTTGGGCTGGGAGGGTTGGTCTAACTCATGGCACTTTCTGTGGTGTTAGACCAGGGAGCTGAACATGTGTCAGTGCCTACTGGGTCGTAGCCAAGATCAGAGTTCACAGTCAAAGCATTGTTGTGTTTCAGCCCTTCTTGGCTGATGAGTGGTCCTTTGGGGTCCACAGAAATTTGCCATAAATTAAAGCAGCCTTGTTGCAAAACCAGTGCCTAAATCAGAGAACTACCACCCCACCCATTCCTTGCTCCCACCACCCAGCTTGCCCAAAGGATTCTGGATGCAGCTCACTGCATGTTGTGTTTGAGAACAACATTTTCCCCAGTCTGCCCCAGTGTTAGCCACCTGATATGACAGTTACAATGTTGTTATATCTTGTGGCCTCACAGTGGTAGCGAAATTAGACTAGAAGAGGAGAGAGAGAGAGCACCGCACAGTTTACCTGGCTGGTAACTTTATTGTTCTGAACAGGAGCCAAAACTGCAAGCAGACATTGTGCCTAAGGAAGCACACAGCATAGCACATTTAAAGAAGCAGTATCATATATAATGGCTAATGCAAAATACATCACAAATGCAGAAATAGAAAAATGTACTAATTATTTGGCCTGACTGACACTTGGAAATGAAGTTGCCCACTCAAATACTAGTTATCTGATAAATTTGGGTCTCAGTTATAGAGGAGTAATATTACTGAAGCCATGGTAAGTTTATTAAAAATGAACATGACTCAATAGTAGCCAGCAAATACTGTGAGATTAGAATGAGGCCCATCGATGGACCTGTCCACTTTTTTTAAGTATGCTAAAGGCACATTAGTTAAGATCCTGACTACACCTTTGGAATTAAAGGGAAGCAAACCACACAGGAGAGGATTTAAAAAACCAGTACAAACCTTCACCCCACAATCAAAAACAAATATTGGCACTGCTTGTAAAAGTTGAGGTCATTACTTTTCCTAATAAGGTTCAAGTGCACAAATGCCCTGAGAAAGACTGCCATTGTGATGTGGGTGACCTCTCATTTTATTAAGTCAGGTTTGATCCATTGGAGGGTCTGCCCGGGCCTAGTGGGTCAACTAATTTAAGGTATGCCAGAGAGTGTTGGAAGTGGGAACACAGCCTGCTGCCTTTGACTACCCATCCTGAATGAATAGGTCCCCATTCAGAGCTGGATTAATTAGTGCACAGCTTTCAGTAGGAGTCCAGGGCCGAGTGTCTGAAATGACAGACTTGAACTGTTCTGCCACCATGCCTTGGCTAGATTTAAGAAAAATCCCTCTCATTTGAAAGAAACTTTGTGGTCTCTAGCCTGATGATGTACTATTAAACTTGCATTTATATAACTGGAGTTTGCCATAATGTGCCGCCCAAACACAATCAAGAAATAACACAAACGTGAAGAGGCAGCCTGATTTCACCAGGTTTGTGGGATAAAGAAGACTTCTGGGCAACTCAGAAAAGTATCAGAGCTGAGCTTTGAAAACTATTGGTAACTCATTCCCCCCATGAATTATAATTACATTTCTAAATAATGCTATTTCATAGAACTTTTTACAGTTTTTGAGGCAGGTCTGCAAAAGCAGATCTGCTATACTTGCAACAGTGACAGCTCATACTGCTGTTTTTTATTTTCCTGATCAAGACAGGAGCTGCTCAACAGGTTCATTGTAATGTAGTGAGCCACCCACAGGCCTGTAAACCAGTCCTTTCTAAGTTCTACTCCCACTTTAGGACACTGACATATTGTCTGGGTTTGAACAGGTCACTTATTGACTTTTTTTCACCATTTAGAGTACTCCCACTCCTGAAAATCAGTCCATTAACCTCTCTTTCGTTTAGTTTTGTAAGTTTTCTTCTTTCCGCTTAGCAAGTTCCATTGCAATTTTGGCAGGATTGGTTAGCATTTTAAAACGTAATATACTAAGTGTTATTAACACAGTATGTTTTACTTAAAGCTTTACCCAAAAACTACAGCAGCGGCTACTCCAGATATCATGCTAGCAAGCTTTTGTAGGTCATTTCACATTGCCTGTGTCTGGTTGCTACATGACTGCCAGGACAAAGTGGTAGTACATTATTTTAAAACTATGTATCTTGATTCTAAGATTGAATTAATAATATAACTTTTCCAGAAATATAATAATCAGTGGAGCCTGACAACTTTTGATCTTGCACCACTTTGCAGCAAAGGCTAATGGGAGATTTAAAGAAAGGAACTGTTTGTAAAATAACTATATGGGAGGGGAGAAAAAGATGGAATTGCCATTAACCTTCTGCTGCTTGTCTCATTTTTATTTCTGACCAGTTTACTGCTGTTTATGTCTCTCTCAGGCTTGCTTACCTTTAGAAGTTACTCCCACTGGGCCATTCCATCATTGCCTATGCAACTACAAAGAATGAAAAGCAGAACAAAATCAGGACAGTGTATTAAATCCAAAGCTGCCATGTCCCATTCCTGCTGTAGTTTGTTTTTGTTGCATAAAAGAGCACAGTATATTAATTGTTAAACCGTTGAATTTTATACTTACCCCCTTTTTTTTCCAAAGGCACTGCAATAACCATTTTGTTGATCACATTAAGATACAGTCAGTGATTCTTAAAAAAAGGAGTTTTAAGATCAGTCAGCACAACTGTCACTGAGTAAAACCAGCAGTTCTATAATAAATGCAGAAGATTCCATTTAATTGGCACAGCTCTCATGGAAACTGAGAGGTGCCAATTAAGGGCTATCGTCACAGTTTAACAGAAGCACATTCAAAGAGCACACAATGAAAGCAGGTCAGAGATTATGAGATTCCATGTTCATCTGTTACTCAGTTGTACCTACTAAAGCTAACTTGGAATTGAGGTCTTTTTCATATATTTTTATTTTTATTAAATAAAGGGTCATCTGCTCTGAAATCATCACTGAGCAGAGTGGTAGAGTGAGAGGGAAGAGAAAGTGGGGGTAAAGAGAGAGAGAGGAGGAAAGCAACAATGCCATGCACTAGGGTAGCTGTGGTGGAAGCCACCTCTGTTATGCCTAGCACCCTATTAAAATGTCAACCCTTGCCATGTCCTGGGCCGTCTTTCAGTAAACCTACTACTATTTCCTCAGATAACCATAAGGAAGCAAAATCCATTTCTAGGTGTTCAGTCCATTTAAAGGTACACTATTTGTCTGGAAGGCAGCTGAATGGATTTAACTGTGGTCTATTAATAGAGGCAGAGATCTCCCTTAGATCTTGCAAAGGGTTAAAAAAACCCATGGCAAGAAGCCATGGGCAGTTATAGGCCTGGTGCTCATGGTAATGGGGGAAAGACAAGGAAGAAACATTACTACTCCCTATCCTAACGGCTGCTCTAACTTGTGCAGAGGGGTGACCAATCCCCAAAGAGCCCCAGGCTTACGTTAGTAAGTAATTGTTCCAGCCTCTACTATAACAACACTTCAGCACAGACTGGACTGTTTCCTAAACCTGGCAAGTAGTGGCATCAGGGTGTGTGGTTTAACTTTAAGGAAGTTTCCCTCACACTTGCACTGTGGCTATGGGCTAGCTTTAAAGGTCGTCTTTGCTAAGCACAAAGCAGACCTTAGAGAGGCTAGATCTATGTAAGCCAGAATCCAAATCAGCAAACCCCTCCCCATCCTCACCATCATGGGGCTCTGACTGTGGCTGCCCACCATTACAAATAACACCAAATGCTTTTGATTTTTCTTTTTTCACACACAGCTCTGCAAACACTGTGTTGGCGCCTGAAAGTTCATTTCCATTGACTTTCAGAACAGCATCTGCAACCTCCCTTAATGCTAGCTACTACAAAAATCAAATATTTTGGGATTTTGTTATAGTGACTCTCTGTAATGCCCATAGGAAAATATGCAATACAAAACATTGCTAACTGGACAACCTGGTCTCGCAGTTTGTACTGAGTATGGGTTTGGGTTTTTTTCTGGTATTTTTAAATGTTTAAGAATAATATAAAGCAGTAATATCCTATTAACAGCTGCTACAGATTCACCTCCCATGCTCTTTATTGCTGAGCTATAGGATGTGAGGAAGCAGGGATGGACCCAGAGGAGGTGCAGTGGCTCACCTGTCCCATACTGTTGTTCCCCCCTCCCCCCCCCCGACCATGTCAGCACGGCGAAGAGAAGAGTAAGGAAGGGGAAGAATGCTTACTTTTCTTGAGAGTTAGATGGGGCTGCAGGAGCAGCAGCTGAGGGCTTGCCTGCCCTGGTGGAGTAGGAGTAAGGGGAAGGGGCTGGGAGTGATAAGTGCAGCCACACCTGCAACCACGCCCCGCTTTGCCAAATCCTGAATCCTCCCCTGCATGGAAGCGTTGTTTCTGGATTGACAGAATCCAGTTTAGTCTGGTAGAAACACTTGGTTTGCAAGTGTTCACAAGGCTTAGTCTGATTTAAAAATGGTGCAATTCCACATTCGAGGTGATATTCGATTTCTGTCTCTATGTCAGTCTTCTGTGAAAGATGGCTTCTGATTTATGGGAAGTAGTCATCATTCTTCAGAGTCTCACCAAGAATCTGAATTACCAAAGCTGGGGACTGCTCATTAGAAGCTTCTTGATGGAGGACCTTGGTCTTCTGAATGTTAAGTTTCTGTCCGATTTTCTTGTATGTCTTGGTAAATACATTGATGATTGCCTGAAAGTCTGTTTCTGAATGAGGACAGACTACAGAATCATCAGCATACTGGAGCTTGATGATTGAAGTCAGGGTGGTTTTGGCTCAGAGTCGGCTGAGATCAAACAGCTTACCATCCATGTGGTACTTTAGCTCCACTCCAGCTGGAAGCTTATTTTTAGTCAGATGTAGCATCACAGTAAAGACTACTGATAAAAGACTGTTGGAGTGATGATGAAGTCTTGCTTAACTCCTGTTTCAACCAAGGAATGGTGTTGAAATTCAGTTGGCATCCGTACTTCAGAAGGATCCTCCACAGCTGACAGAGTCGAAGGGTTTTGTGAGGTCAAAGAAGGCCATGTAGAAAGGCTTACCTTGGTTCCAGCATTTTTCCTGAAGCTAGCAAGTGGTGAAGATCATGTCAGTTGTGCCTCTTGATGCCCTACACCCACACAGTGATTCCAGGAGGAGCTCTTCAGCAAGTGGAAGAAGATAGTTCACAATGATCTTTCCTTTGGTGGACAGCAAGACAATCCCCCTGTAATTTTCACTGCTGGACTTGTCTCTTTTCTTGAAGATTGTCACAGTCATGGCATCCTTCAAGTCATCTGGGATTTCCTCATTATTCTAAATCCATTGAGCTTTCATGTGAGCTCCTCAAAGATTCCATAAGCTCCAGATTCCTTGATATTGTGATGGCTTTCCTCAAGATCTTGTTCTGCTGCAGTCCACCTCTAGAGAGGAACTGTCTGTCACTGGTCAGACTCCAATGCTCCAGCTGAGTTACATACCAGATTCCTCCCCTTGTCAACCCACAGGCTGGGAAAGCCCAGCTCCTCTTTACAGCCTTGGTGTTGTGAGGCTGTTAACGCAGGCTGTTAGCACAGCCACCTACCAACACCCTGTTGGTCATACCAGAACCTGTTGGACCTGCCAGCACCTCATAGGCCACAACAAAGCCAGCATCTGCAACTCTATGCACAGGGCTTCTGCCATGCTCTTTAAGGTGCTCCATAGGGGATATATCTCCCCAGGCATGGCTTAAGAGTCCTGAGTTCTGGCTATAGCAGCATGGCTTCCCACTAACAGAGCCCCAGGACTACTGTGATCAAATCCCACCCATTCCTAGAGCCCTAGCTTTGGCCTCAGTGGTGGGGGCACAGCCCCAGCTGCAGCATGGGCAAAGTCCCATCTCCATGGCTAGAGCCACAGGTTTAAAAGACAGATGACCCTTTTGGGTCTTCTGTCTGACAACCTGAAAGCTGAAAGGCTGGGAGGGAGGGCATGCTGTAGGAGGCGGGGGGGGGGGCATGGTTCTCTTGAGTGACAACTAATCAGCCCTGACCTGTTCCCTATGTGCTGTCACTTCTCTCAAGGAAAACTAAAGCTTGCAAAGCAGGCTGGGATGTGCGTTCCTAGAGACCCCTGGCTGGATTACGTAGCCAGCCAGATGCATGTTTGTACATGCTTGAATTGGTCGGCTTTTCAGCCATTTATTCTAAACTCTTTAATTTCTACTGGTTCACTTGAAGTCTCGTACACACCCACAGTGTTTGCTCCTTTCCCTCTATGGATCAGTCTTTGGATGAAGTTCGACATTACATTTAGACCATACTAAATTTGTGGCATGTTGGGTGCATCTACATGTGTGCCCAACTGCACAGTTGTTACTGAAGCAAGTACTAAATGACTGAGCAATAACTGCCATTACTGCATGATGCTGGCACCGCATTGGTCATTTCTGACCCTACTGTGCAGTAGCAATGAGCTAGCATTGGTGTCACGGTTCATGCCTGCTAACACTGTCACCACAGCATCTTGTGCAGATGTACCCATTAAGTGGTGTTATAGTTTGGATGTGCTGTGAACAGTCGCATATTAAGAGTTAAAGCCATTTCCTGCCTGCACAACTCTAAGTTGCCAATACAGGACTGGTGAGCAAATGTGTGGCTAAAAGCCAGGACACCTGGCTTCTATCCCTGCTGTTTTGGAGGGAGGGGGGTATCTGGGAGTGGTGCATCCTGGGATACTAGAGGACTGAAAAATTGCTTGTTTTATCTCCAAGGAGAAGACTGAATTTACCCTAATATGAGCTAGGTAGTGCAGCCCAGAATTAAATTTTTTCAAGTGGTATAACTTTAAGATGTTCAGAGGGCTTTTACAATGAGTTAACAAGCTTTAACATGCAGCCATTTGCACTTTAAGTGCCCTTAGTATGGTCTAAGTATAACATGTAACTTCACATATTGCATACAAGATGCTGCATAGAAAGGATCCCACAGGATGATAGCCTGATTGGACAAGGTGCTTTGCAAGTTTTCATTGGTAGCATGCACTTAGACAAAATGTTAGGAAAACTGGGTAGTGGTAAGTGTTGGAAGTATGTTCTTCCTTCTCAGTTATAATTAGCTAGTGCTTTGTTATTTCTGCTTATGTTCTGGCAGAATGACCTTTTTTATTAATCAGGCAAAAGAAATCTTTAGTTTGCAATGTGAGGATCTAATCTGCCAATCCTAATATGAATTGCAGTGGGCCTTTCCAGTACTAATTCATATTTTTTAGGTGGTAGAATAAGGACACAATACTGTCTTGTGCTGTTCTAAAAGCAGGTGGTTTTAAGACATTAATTTTCCATGCTGTAATGTTTCTTGCCTATTCTCAAAACTACTTCACAATCCATCATGGCTTCCTTTTCCTGTTAAAGAAGAAATCACCTAACCTCTGCTTTAAACTCCTTTTGATACTCCACAATTCTCATTTATTTTGATTCCTTGCAGCTCAGTTAAGCTTAAAGGCAACTTCACTAGGCTGCCCTGTTAATGAAAGTCTAATGAATTTAACCTAATCTTCATTTGAAAGTGCAATTTAAGCACCCATTTAAGTTTCAAGGAAAATACCTGCAGATATGTTCATGTGCCAGATGTTTTTCCTTTGTGCTGTAGAACATACAAAAATACATTCAAATTGCAAAGCTCCAGGAAAAAAAACACATTTAGAATGTAAATGGGGATAGATTCTGAAAATATATGCTAAGTACAGGAGCCCAGTATTCGAACATGGCCATCTATAAAGCACATGCCTGCTCGAATGTTAGCAGAACAACTGGTGTCCGTGGTGTGAGGGATCGGTGAAGGAGAAATAAAATATTGATCTCAAGCTCATTGAAAACTCCCCTTGACTTCAATAAGTTATGGATCAAGGCTCAACTGCATTATGGTGAAATGCATCTCTACCCTCCCTAACTCCTGCACAATGGTGCCCTTATTCCTAGGATAGGGAGGTCACAGCCAGTGATGCATTTGTTCCATTGAGATGCACAGCTATATGGCTCCAAAGAGCAACAGAGCTTCTGTGTGAAACACACATAGTAGTATAACTCATAGGTTTTCTCTCCATTGATCCCTGCTGCTGCTATTCATCTAAGTTAAGGTTTGCAGTTTGGACTATTGTCTGTAAGAGCCCTAAATTGAGGGAAACTCTCCTCTCCAAAAGTAGCCTTGGCTTCAGCCCCACTGGAAGCAAATGAGCCAGGATGAAAATATCTTGAATGGGACAGCCTCCCTCCCAGACAGAAGCAGAGCTCATCTGAATCAGGCTGCTGGCATGGAAGGAGAAGACCTCCCTCCAAAAAACCCCTGTCCTTCACTTTGGAATCAAAGTGAAGCTGGGGATGTATTAAAATATTTTCTTTTCCATTCACTGGTCCTTACATTTGATTGTTTTTCACAAGTTATGTCTATATGGAACAACTCCTGAAGAGGTAGGCAAGTGTAGCTGGGGTTACCATATGTCTGGGATTTCCCAGTCATGTTCTCTTGTTTGGCCCTCTGTGCTGCGTTCAGACGGGTTTTTTTAAAAGCAGGCAAAATGTCCAGGATTTTCTCCCCTGGTCTGTTTTCAAGATGGTCACCAGTAGCGCGTGTGTGTGTGTGCACTCGGGAGATGAGTTCTCAATCAAGATCCGAGTTTTCAATTTAGCACTGAAAAACACAGACAATGTGATATCACTTCAGTGAATGGGGGCAGGGGGAGGGAGTCACCATGTTTCTCTGCATGCACACATAGATGCGAATGGCTGGATGTAGACGTGGGCAGCCAGTCAGAGTATGGGAGCTGCCCTAGCCAAGCACCTGGATACAGGTAAGCTGGAAGGTGGGGATTTTGGACTGCCCAGGGCCCCTAGATTAGAGGAGCTATGACAGGGGAGGGGCGGGGATCTGGGGCTGCTGCAGGATTTGGGGGCTGGAGGAAGGGGGCAGTGGGGCACTGTGCAGCCCAGAGAGCTGGGAGACACTGCTCAGGGTAGAGGGTGTACAGGCTTTCCTTTCCCCACCCTCCAGGCTGTGCAGTGGTTGGACTTGTGCCACCACCACCCACAGGAGCCAAAGCTGCTCCTGCAGCCTCTGCACTCACTCCAGCCCGGATGGGACAGGAGTAGCTTGGGGGAGGGGCACCAGCAGAGCCCAGAGGGCAGAGCTGGGGAATTTGGATTGAGACAGGGGACCTGGCAGGATCTTAGGGGGATGGGAGGCTGTGGGTGACAGCTTAGGGGCATCAGCAGAGCCCAGAGGAGAGTGGGGAATAAGGATTGGGACTGCGGGCCACCAGTATGGGCATTGGTATATGACTTGGGGATACTCAGTGCTACAAAACAGCAGGTGGGGGGAGACATAGCCACAGCTGGATCCACATCTTGTTGAGCAAAGGGGGCAAAGCTCTGATTTTCAGTTTTAAAAACAAGTTTAAAGATATAGGTATTTTGAATTTATTTTATCATAGTGATTGAGGCACTGGTAGGCTTCCAAATTGCTTTAAAATTGTAAATAAATCAATAAAACATTGTGTTCAATTGACATATATATATATATATATATATATATATAGTGGTGTTTCAATTTCATCATAGAAAAAAGCATTTCTGTTTAAAAATTGCAAATTGTCTGATAAAAAATCAGTGAATTCAGGTTTTTTATTAGACAATTTGCAATTTTTAAACAGAAAGACAAAACCTGGTGCTTACTGTAGTGACAGAGCAGACATTGCATAAAGCAGGAACGCAGTCCATCATCTGAGTGCAACTTCAATATTTACTTAATGCTTTTGTTTCTCATTCAATTTCTGAGGCAATTAGACTAGTTATTTATGGTAATAGTTAGAAATGCCCTCCACCCTAACAATCACCTCCTCCCCCCTTCCCCACTCCCTTGATAGGTGTCCTCTTTTTTGGAACTGGAAATATGGTAACCCTAGTAGCAAGGTTCACATTACTGAACAGCAGAATTTCATTACTGGAGTCTCATTTCTTCCAGTAATGATGTATGTTTTGTACAGCAACAGAATGCAATCTAGCCACTGATGTATTCACATAGTACATCATAGCATGCCTTTGCCCTAAAGATGCATTCTTCATTATCATGGATGTAGATAACAGGGACATATTCTTAAAAATATGCATATTAGATCTGTGTGATTTAAATCTTCTTGAAGAGCTATGCAGATATTGGGATGGTGGAAGTTGCACAACTATTAAAGGTCAAGGGGTAGTTTTATTAAAGCTAAATACCAAGAAGTCTAGATTATTTGTTCTGGGACTAAACTAGACTATTCCTTACAAAACTGATTTTTTCTGGCTTTTGTAGTTTTCAGGCAACAGCTGAAAAATGTATACCATCTTCATTGTATAATCATGGAATCTATCAGAGGTTATCTCCAAAAAACTGAGTGCACACATCAGAGCCTAAGAGGTCCAAAAACACATTGTAATAAACAGAAAAAAAATTGACAGTACAGTCAAAGCAAAGAGAAAGAAGATCAAGACAATTTCCTGTAGTGTAAGTAGGGGTGGGAGGCCAGGGCAAAAGCCTCAGGTGGCATTTATGAGGGTGCACAATAATGGCAGCTACTACCACTGCCACCATGGCTGGAGCACAAAAAGCGCTTGTTATACCTCTGACTATTTCCATCACATTAGCATGTTTTATTGTTGTATTCAAAGTTTTCAGTAGAAATAGGAAACCCTGATAGTGCTACTTTGATATAATCAACATTGCCTGGTTGCCTTTTACGATCAGGTCACAAAACCCTTGGATGCAGGCGTCATGGTGGACATAGTCTTTCTGGACTTTAAGAAGGCCTTTTATAATGTCTCTCACCCCATTCTCATTAAAAAACTAGACAACTGTGGCATTGATGGCTACACAGTCAGATGGGTCACAAATTAGCTAGGGGGCCGCATGCAAAGAGTGGTGGTGGACGGGTCATTTTGGACCTGGAGGGCTGTAGGCAGTGGAGTCCTCCAGGGCTCAGTCCTCAGGCCCGTACTGCTCAACATCTTTATCAGTGACTTGAACAAGGGGGTGAAAAGCACCTTGTTCAAATTTGTGGATGACACTAAGATGTGGGGAGAAGTGGGCACGCTAGAAGGGAGGGACAGGCTGCAATTATATCTAGACAGGTTACAGGGGTGGGCAGATGAGAATAGGATGGGATTCAATACTGACAAGTGCAAGGTGCACTAGGGAGAAAGAACCAGCAGCATACCTACAGGCTGGGGAACTCCCTTCTCATCAGCACAGAGGCAGAAAAGGATCTTGGAGTCATCATTGATGCCAAGATGAACATGGGCTGCCAATGTGAGGACACAATCAGTAAGGCTAACCACACCTTGTCATGCATTCACAGATGCATCTCGAGCAGGTCCAAGGAGGCAAACCTCCCCCTCTATGCGACACTGGTCAGGCTGCAGCTGGAGTACTGCATCCAGTTCTGGATGCCGCACTTCAAGAGGGATGTGGACAACATGGAGAGGGTCCATCGTCAGTGGGCAACAGGGCAGGTCCAACAAGAGAAGGCTGAGAGGGGTTTTGGTGGCCATCTATAATCTTGCCAAGGGGGACCAGCAGGCAACGGCAGAGTCTCTGTTCCCCTGAGCACTACCCGGAGTAACGGCCACAAGTTGATTGACAGCAGGTTCAAGCTAGACATCAGGAGGTGCTCCTTCACTGTCAGGGCGGCTAGGATCTGGAACCAACTTCCAAGGTAACTGGTGCTTGCCCTTACCCTGGGGGTCTTCAAAAGAAGGCTAGACAATCACCCCAGTACTCTTTCCTGCCCATGGCAGGGGGTCAGACTTGATGATCTGCTCAGGTCCCTTCCAACCCTACCAACTATGAAACTACTAAGATTGGTGTAAAAATGGTGACATTTTTCATGAAAAAGGTGTTAACATTTCATTAATAAAGGAACAACAAGCAAAATATCTGGCACAGTGACAAGCAGGAATAAAAGAAATGGTAAAAATGAAAAAATATTAGCATTATGTTGATATAGTAAGAAAAATCAGAATCAGCCCACCAAGGAATAAGTTGATTTATATTTTGAGATAAGGGTCAATTTTTACAGCTTCTGAAGTACTAGGTATTTTTTAATCCCAGCTTCAAGTACTTGAATATGTAGAAGCACTGTAAGTTCCTAAATGCCTAAGATACTTTCGAAAATGGAGTCTAAAAGCTCCAAAATCCTGATTGGACTTTTATTCTCAGTTGCCTGATCCACTTTTGGAACTAGGAACTAAACTCAGACTCTTATGAGGCAGGGCACAGGCAGGGCACTTCACCAGGTGCCTGGGATGAGGCCACAGGCAAATGAGGATTGGTGTTTGGGAGCAGTATATGTGGGCAGGACTGGGAAATCCTGGGATTTTGGGGTGGTGACTGCACAGGGCTGAGTCAGGGCAGAGCCTAGATCTGTTAGGCCCCTGCCTGTGAGACCCATGTCTACTTCAGGGGCATGCAGGCAGAAGACTGCATCTTTGCCTTGGGTCCTGCTCACATGTTGTCACCACCCTGTGACCCTCCCCTGTGGTCCTGGCCTTATGTGCTTCTCTGACTCCTGAACACAGCTTCTAGCTCACCCATGGGAGTTTTGGTGAATTGTTGCTGGGAGGGTGGCGGTGCACATCTACATTAGACATTTACTGCAGAGTATACTAATTAGCTCCCCAGTAAACATCTCACATCTACATGTGGAGTAATTAGGCTGAAGTAAACTAATCAACTCTGCAGCAGGATAGTACTTGTAAATACGAGTTTTATCCTGCTATGGCATTTTTTACTCCAAAGCAGTGCATATGTAGATGTCGACAGGGCTGGCTGGGGTAGGAGGGTGCTTCAGTGCTGGGGCTGCCTGCCAGCTAGCCCCACACTGGAGCTCTCTTGTACCCCAGCCAGCCAGCCCCTCAACAGCATGTTGAGCAGGGTCAGAACAGCACTGGGCTGGCAGGTTGACCTCCGTGGCTCCCTGTCATGCAGGGCTGCTCTGACCAGGTTCAACATGCTGTGGTCCCAGGCTCACATTCAAATGGCATGCCTGGGAGCAATAAACTTTGGTGTAAGAAGCACCAGAGTTTAAAACTTCAAAAGAATTGCACAGGTAGGGCACCTATACACGAGCAATTGAGGCTGATCCAACACACGGTAATTATGGCACACTGGAGCAAGCTCAAGTATTTGCCACACTCCAGCAGACTTATCAATGTCCCCATGCTTAATAGTGGCAATGGAGGCACTTTAACTGAAGCTCTTCAAATGATTTTTAGTTAAGGTGACCCTGCCACCATTTCTAAGTGCAGGGATGCCGATGCACAAGATGTTCTGAGCCGCTCTTGCAGCTGCTCTTATTTACACCCCCACCCCACCCCACCCCACCCCAAGCATGTGTATAAACACCCATAGACATGTCCACTGAGTTCAATAATGGCAGTCAGGCATGAATGGGACAAACTAAACATCAAGTATTATTGTGCAGGCTCTTTTTCTCTCTCTAACTACTATTTGAGAGGCCATCTGCCAAATGCCAGCTTCCTCAGTCTACTTAGTTAGGGAGCATCTCTAAATTATAACTTCTGTCGCTATAATAAGGATTGTTCTTACTTACAACAGCTTTCATCTCCAAAACCTCCTTCACAAGCTGAGAACAGTTGTACTCCGGGTTTTACCCTGCCTTGGCTTACCCCTACCATTTCCATCATGTCCTCTTCCTCATTTTTTCCAACCTGTGTGACGGTAAGGGAGCCAGTCCCACCCACTAAGGAAAGTCTCACCTGGCCAGCAAGAGCCACATTCCATTCTCTTTGCACTCAGAGACTCATAAGGGTTGATACTAGACTTGAGATCATACAGACCATACTTTACAGCTGTAAATCCTGTTGGCAACTATTTTGATACAATTTTAATTATTATTTATGTTGTTCTATAATGGTGCTGACTTCCCCTTGAAATTAGAAAAATCTAACTCACATGTGAAATATAAAACTGTCTTCTTGTCTTATATGGGTATTTCTAATGCATCTTGCGTGCTTTTAAATTCACTTATCACACTTGTTGCTAAGCTAATAATCTAATGTATATAGATTTTATGATATATTTACCTGAAAAACCCTAAATAGAAAAAAAATTCAATTCCAAGAGTTCAGCTATAAATGTGAGTGCAAACATATCATCCAGTCACACAACAAATAGATTGGTTTTAAGCAGTTCCCTGAAGGTTTGTGGAGAAACTGAACTCCAGGAGTAAAGGTTATTACGTGAAAACACGTGATCTTTTTAGCTCTGGTAGTCAGTAGGGTTGTGCAAAACGGAAGTGTTCCATTTTGACCAGTGTTTCGATGGTTCGACAGAATAGTGTTTCATGTTGACTTACACTTCAAGTCAAAACGGCTGTTCCATTTTGTTCCGTCAAAATGTTTTGCCATTTCAACCCCATTTCAATGTTTTGCCCATAGGATATACTGGGGAAGGTCAAAACAAGCTATAACTTTGACACTTCTTGCCAGATTTGGATGAAACTTGAAGGAATGATAGCCCCTTCTGAGGGCATAAAGCGTGCCAAGATTCAAGATGATAGATGAAAAGCAAAACTCATGTCACGTGTATGTGTTAAGCCACAGCAGGGTCAAAACTGCAGGGATGGTAGCCCCTGCTGAGGTCACAAAGCCAGCCAAGTTTCAAGGATATAGGTGCAGGGAGTTTGGGAAAACTGCACCCAAAAATCCTAAGCAAAACTTATGTCACGTGTACGTGTTAAGCCACAGCAGGGTCAAAACTGCAGGGATGGTAGCCCCTGCTGAGGCCATAAAGCCTGCCAAGTTTCAAGGAGATAGGTGCAGAGGTTTGGGAAACTGCACCTCAAGCTGCGGACAAGCAAAACTTGTGACATAGGTAACACTGTATGTGTTAAGGCGCAGCAGGGTGAAAGTTGCAAGCCTGCTAGTCCCTGCTGAGGCCATGAAGCCTGCTAGGTGTCAAGGAGATAGGTGCAGGGTTGTGGGTTCTGGGGCCCTGCACCTCTGGTTGCTGACAGGCAAAACTCGTGACATGTGTGCTTGTGCAACTGTGTCTGTCTTGGGGCATGGGGGAGGGGAAACTACTGCTGGCTGCTAGGCCCTGGTGCGGCCACTAAGCCTGCCAGCTGTCAAGGAGATAGGTGCAGGGGGGTTCTGGGGCCCTGCACCCCTAGCTGCTGACAGGCAAAACTCATTACATGGGTGCTTGTGCAACTGCTGCCTCTCATCAGGCAGCAGGACTGAAAATCCCCCATCACTTGTCACCACAGACCCGGAGGTAATAACTGACCACAGTATGAACATGAGCCGGTAGTGCGATGCTGTAGCCAGCAAGGACAACAATACACTGGCATGCATCAATTGATACATCTCCAGCAAAACCGTTGCAAAGGAATGATTCTTCTGCTGTACTCAGCTCTTCTCAGCATTGGTTGAGACTACAGCTGGAGCACTGTGTCCAGTTATGGGCTCTGAGCCTTAACAAGGCCATGGTAAAGCTTGAGAGAGTCCAAAGAAGAGCTAACCATATGATCAGAGACTTGCATGGCAAGCCATATGAGGAAAGGCTGAGGGACCTGAGATTCTTCAGCCTGAAAGAGAGAAGGCTGAGAGGGGACTTGGTAGAATCTTACCACTACATCAGAAGCGTACGTCTAGGGCTTGGTGAACAACTGTTCACCAGGGCACCCTTGGGGAAAACTAGGAGTAATGGTCACAATCTGGACACCCTAGTTGTGAAGTAGTTTTTCCTAATGTTGCGCCTGAAACAAGTCTGAAACAATCTTCCAGGAGTTTGAGCCCTATGATATGAGTAACACGAGTTTTGCTTTCAAGATTTTGGGATGCAGTTTCCCCAACCCCCCTGTACCTATCTCCATGAAACTTAGCGGGCTTTGTGGCCTTCAAAGGGGCTATCATGCCTGCGGTTTTGACCCCACTGTATCTTAACACATATGCATGACACAAGTTTACCTTTCAGGATTTTGGGGTACAGTTTGAACCGCCTACACCTATCTCCTTAAAACTTTTCAGGCTTTTTTGCCTCACAGGGGCTAGTGTTCCTGTAATTTTGACCCTGCTGTAGTTTAACACATGCACATGACATGAGTTTGGCTCACAAGACTTTGGGGTGCAGTTTCCCCAAACCCCCTGCACCTAGAATAGCTAGTTCAAACTCAGATGTCATAGGGCTAACAGAAACATGGTGGGATTCGTCCCATGATTGGGCAGTTAGCATTAGGGGCTATAGGCTTTACAGGCAGGATAGAGAAGGAAGGAAAGGTGGGGGTGTGGTGCTCTATGTCAAGGAGCACTACACATCCTCTGCCAGCAGAATGGGGTCAGAGGAAGGGCAGGCTGAAGTGCTCTGGGTCAAGATTCAAGGGGGCCATGGGAAGAGCGATTTGACGGTGGGGGACTACTACAGACCCCCAACCAAGGGGAGAAGCTGGACTGGGAATTTTCAGGCCAGCTTGCAGAGGCACTTAAGCCAAGGGATGTAGTTGTCATGGGTGATTTTAATTACCCAGACATCTGCTGGGAGGAACAGTCAGTCAGGACGGACCGTTCCAGGAGGTTCCTGGCTGAGATACTGTTTTGACAATGTTTCGATGTTTTGCCCATAGGTAATAATGACCCTGGCAGAGTGCAGTTTTAGTGGTCATGCCCAGAACCTGGGGCCTCCTCCTTTCCCATGGCCCCAGCCCATACCTCCAAGTTCATTCTGGCATGGAAGCTCAGCAGGGACATGCTCTTCCCCTGCTGGCTGGTGATGCAGTAAGTGCCACCTCCAGCTCTGAAAGCGGGGCATTAAATGTCTTTTTAAAAATGAAAAAGGGAAATAGGTGTGGATGGAGGGTGGCATTCACTCCATCTGCACCTGCAGCTTGAGAAAACCCAGCAAACAGGAGGTTCGCCTTCAGGAACACCGGCTACTCCACCAAACCAGGATCCAAGCAGGCACAGTGGGGTGTCACTATATCCCCAGCAATGCTTAACACCCTCTTGCTCAGAACACTGGTTGGTGGATAGGACAGCTGTTCCCAGGCAACTGTGGCCAGATCTGGCCAGATCTTGTCCAGTAGGCCAAGGGGTCACACAGCAGTGGCTCCATGTCCTTGCCAAGATAGGCAGCCACCAATACCTGAGTGCTACCTGCCTGATAGTGGGGTCTGGTGCCTCTGGATCCAACCATGGAAGCTATGCCCTTGACCCACATTGGTCGTGCCTGTGATGGAGAAGGAGACTGGCTGGTGGATGGTATGCTAGCATGGGACAGTGGAGCTTGAGGACCACCAAGATCTGGGAGACAGTATCCTACTCAGCTCTGTTCAGGGGCCGCTGATCCCAATCTCCCCTAGCAAGGCCATCTCATGGATGGCCTTCTGTTGCTCCACCAGCCTTTCGAGCATCAGCTATGTGGAGTTCCACTGAGTCTCCACATCCTGCATGATTTTGTGTTGCGGGATATTCAGCTCTGTTTGTTTGTCCCGCAGCATCTTCCCCTACTTGATGCTCTGGTGGAAGTAGCCTGCCACCTTCCTGCATTTGGAAATGAGCTTGCTAGTGGTGCTGGCACCATCACCCACAGCCCCGTCCCCCCTCCAAGGCATCCCTGACAATGAGGTCCAACTTGTGTGCCGCACATGGACCACCTTGATTATATTGGCCCCATTGTTGGTGACCATGAACCTGTGGGTGAGCTTGCCCTGCCCAATGAGCCACC
Source organism: Crocodylus porosus (assembly GCF_001723895.1). NCBI lineage: Eukaryota > Metazoa > Chordata > Crocodylia > Crocodylidae > Crocodylus > Crocodylus porosus. Next base: position 43,869,887 of record NW_017728943.1, read on the forward strand.
TCTGCACCATGTGATTCTTGGCTGCCATGATCTTTGTTGCTGTGTGGGACTCATCTATCATCTCAGCTTGAAGGAGAGCCCACCAATGGCCTGACTGGTCACACCAGTGCCCTGTGAGGGAGAGGTAGGGGTTACCTGCACCCCGGCTGCTCCAGATGTCCAAAGTGAAGTGTAAGGCCACCTGCAGACCTGCCTTGTACAGCTCCTCCCTCAAGTACGCCCTGCATGTCTCATACAGGGAGGGCACCACTCTCCTGCTGAAGGTGGTTCATGCAGGCACTTGGTAGGATGGTGCCATGAGCCCCATGAGTCGCCTGAACCCTGGAAGCTCAGCTAAGGAGAAGGGCTGGCCATCCACAACAAGCATCTCCCCAGTGCTCTGGGTGATCTCGCTTGCCCTTGCAACATGCCCCGCTTTCTGCTCGCCTTTCCCCCACTGTTCCAGGGTGGCCTGCCTCTACTTTAGGGGGACAGGGACTTTGGAGAAAGAGGGGGACTTCCCTTTGGGCACACTCCCAGTGGTGCCAGGCTGAGGAGGAGCAAGGGCAAGTGGGTGATGCCTGTGGAGATGCATCAGCATCCCCATCGTGCTCATGTGTTTTGTTCCCTTGCTCTGGCTGGTTTTGGCCCAGCAGTGCAGGCAGTTAACATATGTGAGATCATCTGCCAGCTCAAAATGATCCCAGACCACACTACCCACTCGCTTCTGGGGTGCGGGTGTATGTGTGGATGATGCAGTTTCCCTCTCCCCATCAGGCAGAGGCACAGCAACAGGAGGAGTTTGCTGGCTCAGCTGAGCCATTTGCCTTTGCACCCTCTACCTTTGCCACCTTTGAAGTGCCTTTTGGCAAAGTAGACCTGGCTCTAGGGGAAACTTGAGGGGTGTGGAGCACAAACTCAGATGATTTCCCCTTCTTCCCCAGAATTTCCTTTGCTGGGGCACTCATATCCAGCTCCAGCTCTAGCTCCAGCTCCAGCTCTTCCTCTGTCACTGGAAGGCTCAGCATGGGAAGTGAAATGGGGGTGGAGGAGACTATCATGTTGGTGTTGGTGCTGCTGCTTGTTGTCATGGTGGTGGTGGTGCGGGGGGTTATTGCTGGTGCCCTAGGAGGGGATGCAGTCTCAGGCACAGGCAGTGGCACTGGCATTGTTCCCTTCTCCTTGCTGCTTCTGGAAGTCTCATCCCTGCTAGTTGTAGGACAGAGGTAGTGTCTCAGTTTGGGGTGGGGGAGATGGGGGACTTACACCTCTCCCTCCACCCCTCCCTCAAGGCTTGCCTGCTGCCTTTCCACCATACTTCATGGTGTATTTCATATTGCCTTGTTTTTATACAATTATATAAATGCATCTGCATTCCTATATAAATTCTATAAGGTATGTAGTATATGCTGCAAAGTATAAATGTATAGAAATAAAATATAAATGTATCTCCTTTCCTATATAAATTCTATAGTGTAATATCCAATATAATTACAAACTTGAAAAGAATAAATCAATTAATATAATAATAAAAGAAAAGGGTCTAGAAGAAAGAAAAATGTATTGTGGAATCCCACTTGCTGGGCTAGGCTAGCAAGTAGGAAATCATTCAAATCAATAATAGTAGTAGCCTTCATTGTCTAACACTCCTGAGGTGCTTGAAGATGCAGCTCAGTAACTGTCAGACCCTGAGGCAGAAAGCAGGCCAGTTCAAACAATGCTGCCTTTTATGCTGTTTTTCTATCCCTCCCCTGAGCACTGGGTTTGGAAGGGACCTCAGGGAAGGATCACAGTCACTGGCCAGCTACACAGTGACTAGGAGAGCAGTCCGTCCCCTCCCTCCCCCGCTTCCTCTCCTTACTTTCTGTTTCCCTGCAGGCAAGTCCAGCTTCAGCTTCAAAACTCAAAACATTTTGAAGCTTTCAAAACGTTTTGACTGCTCTCATTTCAAGGCTGTTTCAAACCCCGTCATTTTGCTGTTTCAAGCTTGAAACAAGTTGAAACAGCGTCAAAATGAAATAGCCAGCAAAATTTCATACAGCCCTAGTACGTATGGATATTTTCCATCAGAATATGGATGCACAGTATCATGTTGTGTTGTATATGTCTACATATGCTCTGTTCAGAGTTCCTTGGCACTTTTTTCCCCTTTACCAGACCAAATTTGTTTCTTCCAGCACAAAACAAATACATCTATATATTTTGCTTCTAAATTACAAGAAAGAACAGTAAGTGAGAAGCATGTACAATGAAATATACTGATTTACACTAGCTCAGAATCAGGTCCAGATATTTTTTTTCCTGGCTTATGCTTAAATATTATAGCCAGACTTCCTGGATGGTGTATACTTTTAATGCTTTTTACTGTCAACAAGACAATTTTATACCGCATTTTACTGCTGACTTTTATTGGAAAGTGTTTTCTTCACACAGAGACCCTGTACATATTAGCAAGATCTCTCTTATCATGCTATTAATATATATTATTAGAGCACTGCCTAAGTATAAGTTTTTTACTGCATTCAATCTGATGATGTTATCTGCTGATGACTGTAAACAAATCTGAACAGCACAAATGTGGTAAATTATTTGATTTATTTTGGATCTATTTATATCAATGACAAGATAAAAAGAAAAAGATCAGAATCTAAACAATACTATCTGAGGTAGCTGCTGAAACAGTTCCATTTTTAATTGGTCCAGGTGGTTGCAGAGTGAGCAAGGCTGTATCTGTACAACACCCCAGTACATTCACCCTTGTGCTGACAGCCATATATGTTGGGGCTGGGGGTCTTGAATTTTGTGGTGGCCTATGCCCTCTAGCCCTACCCCTAGCCTATCAGTAGCCCAGTGGGCCAGATGAAACACCACCACAGTCTGTATGTTTGATGCCCCACTATATAATCCTTTAGAAAGCTGTGATGTAAATGCAAATACAGGCTATCATTTCTCAGTCTTCCTTCTAATTAAAGTGTGTTCATACAAACAAATTGCACCTTATATTAGATCATGTAGGTAAGTGATATCTGTTGCAAATTAAGATTATTAGGTAGGTGTTGGAGAACCCACACTTATAAATACTTTGGTAATATGTTAGGGCTGGAATCCATCCCAGGATAACACACTTGACCATCATCTCCATTATGTACCAAATTAAAAACATAGCTCCAATGTCCCCAGTCCTGACACTAAATGGTGTGCAAAGCCTGTATACAAGTTCATAGCTCATATCCATTTCTATTTTAATTAAGGAATGTGGTTTGTGTATTAGAATTTAATCTCTGGGTGGTGAAAGAAAAAAAATCCAATGCAATTAATCCACTAAATTATGCAACAATGTCTATTGATTACAAAAATGCAGCTGAAAAAAGGAAGGTGGAATAAGCTGACCTAATGAATGAGAAATGGCTCTGTTCATTACCAATAACGGCAATGAAAACAAAACCGTTAAAAATTTGACCGCAGTTTGCAGAAATTAGTTTTCTTCATTCCTTAGACTGCTCATACATTTATTCTAAAATAGTATCTATTTAGCATTGACTTACATTACAAACATGGATAATATAAACTATGGAGACTCTGTTTCATAGTAGTAAGAGATGCATGCAAGAATGGGACTGATGAGAGTCTTTCAAAAGTTTGAATAGCACCAGGACTTTGCACATAATTTCAGTAAAGTGGGAAAAAGTAACTATATATCTCTGAGGGTGCTTCTTGGCTGTCCAGTAGCAGAAGCCTGACATACATGCAGAGAACTGCAATGGGAGTGGGGAGGAACTAGCTGAGGGCTGTTTGACAAAACAGTTCACTGATTCATATAAGGAATAATTACACACAGAGTAGCATCTGTTCCAGCTTCTGCTGGTGTATAAATAATCATAATTTAGGCCAATGTTACATCCTAATGAGCATCGCAATTGAGAAGGGGTGGTCCTAAAGCAGATGGATTGCTTCCATTATCTTGGCTGCAACAAAGGTCCATGGCTGTTCTTGGGAGACTTCTGGGAAGCTGGTAATATGTCAATCAAATATGACATTAGTTGAAGGGACCTGGAAAACCTACATCTCCTTTATAAACTACAGAATTCAAGACCAGAGGGCTTTAGGTCACATTCTATTGCTGCTGATCATTGAAACACAGGATCACTGCAATCATTCATAAAAAGCAATTTTATCACTAGCTCAGTTTGTCAAAAATGCATATGGAATTGTATGGGTGGTTCAACAGTTAAGAGTGCCACAGAGTTTCTTTGGGCACACCTAGAAGTGAAATCTGTGTGTCTGTAGCTAGTCAGACAATACAACAGGGCTAAGTATATATATTCAAAAATCCCAAGGCTGAATCAATTCAATCTTTGCAGGATAGTTCAAGCTGAGTAGATTGAACCCATAAAGCAAGTGAACAGACATTCACTTATGATTCTGAAAATGCAGTTGGGCTGGGGGGCATGCTAAAACATGCCTTCCTGCTCCACTGGCAGGTTGGGCCAAGGCTAGCATGCCCACCCTGTAAGGGGGGTTTCCAGGGGAGTTGCAAACCATCCTGGGACATTGGGAGACTGTGATTTAACTTGAATGTGGAGGGGATCCGGGACCAAAGTTCAATACACCAATTGAACTTAAAACAGTTAAGTCTGATACTACATCCATCCAGGTTTATCTTAAACTGGTTTTGGCCACTTTGTAAGCAGTTTACATGCACTGAACTTTTGTTGTGTTACAGATTTGAACTGGTTTCTGGTCACTTATACTGGTTTACATGTAATTTCTGTCTCTAGCCCAGGAGAAGTGTGTAACAGAAAATGGGAAGACAGCTGCAGGAGATGGACAAATCCAAAGAGTTGAATAGGTAAAGAATGGGATACTTTTATCAGGATTATACATTCAGTCATGCTAAGGAACTGAGGGTGTAACTATTTTCCCTTATCTTGTACAGAGCAGTTCATGTCTAACTTGTTCTACAAGACATTTAACTCAATGGATTTCAAGGTAGCTCTTCTTTTTTTCTTTCCTTCTTACTTCTGAGGTCAAGGGGTTGCAGTTGTGAGGGCTGACTGTTAGGGCTGTGTGAAATTTCGCCACCAGTCTTGTTTCAACACTGTTTTGACCTGTTTTGAGGTCAAAATACCAAAATTGAAATGAAATGGGTATGGACAAAACAGCCTTGAAACAAAATGAGGCAAGTTGAAACATTTCACTGTTTCGATATTTCACCCAAAGGCTATAATGGGGAAGGATGAAATAGCCTATAACTTTGTCATTTCTAGCCAGATTTGGATACAGCTTACAGAAATGGTAGACCCTTCTGAAGGCATAAAGCTTGCCAGGTGTCAAGAAGATAAAATCATAGAATCATAGAAGTAGGGTCAGAAGGGACCTTGTAGATCTTCAACTCCGACCCCCTACCTGGGCAGGAGAAAAAAAACTGGACTCAAATGAGTCCAGCCAGGTAGGCATCAAGCCTCTTCTTAAAGATCCCCAGGGTAGGAGCCAGCACCACTTCCCTTGGAAGTTGGTTCCAGCTCCTAGCTGCCCTAACTGTGAAGTAG
>NW_017728943.1:43876299-43915029 GCF_001723895.1 Crocodylus porosus
CACCTGCATCCATTGCCTTTGTGACCTGATCATAAAAGGCAATCAGGTTGGTCTGACATGACCTGCCCCTAATGAAACTGTGCTGGTTGCCCTTGAGCCTTTTTGGTAAGCAGATATTCCTGGACACCCTTAGTGAGCCACGGGGGCTTTCAGGCACTCTTGCCCCCCTTGCTTCTTGTTGGGATGGACTCCCCTTGGGCCCTGAGTATCGTTTCCTTAAGGAACGACCACTTGTCCTGGACACTGAGTTCCCCTGCCCTCAAGGACCCCAACGCCTCACCCAACTTGTTGAAGTTGGCCCTCCTAAAGTCTAGGGCTACTGTCTTGCTGCAGGTCCTTGACACCCTGTGCTGGATGGTGAATTCCAGCAAGTGATGATCGCTATCGCCCAGGTGGTCAAGAACCTGGAGGCCCCTTACCAGGTCATTGCCTGTGGCCAGGACCAGGTCCAACAGGGCGTTTCCTCTGGTGGGACCGTGCACCTCCTGGATTAAGTGGAGGTCCTGTATCTCAGGAAACAGTTTCGACAAAACAATATAGTGCTTTTGAATTGAAACTCGAAGTGAAAAACCATTCCATTGAAACACTGAAATGGAAGTCAAAACAGAATGGTGCTGTTTCGCACAGCCCTAAATTATATACTGCTCCCTTCTTCCACACAGACCTATTCTCCACTTGGATAAAACCCCTATACTGGGCTGCACATTGTAGGCTCTGCCTAAAGAGGAAGTGCCTTTATGTAAAAGTGTGCCAGTGCCCCTCCCAGTTCCTGTCACAAACAGCTTGTGGGGTGGCCTATCATTGACCACTCAAAAATGTCAAACATTTTCCATTTCATGCTCCTGACACTGTTGGTTTTTCTGGCACTTTTCTGCTCTGTGAACAAGGCCAACCAGAGTTTTGCCTCTTTACTTATTTGTAGTCAACTGTGTAGAGATCAAATCAGTTTTATGATAAGCAGTATGGGCGCTGACAGACGTGAAAAAAAAATCAGTGCTTTACCAAAAGAAGAAGCATGTTAGTTCGACCTGACCCCCCAGTGTCTGTATAGATTGGGCACTCCAGCGGGGCCTTTTGGCACTTTTATATAAAGTTGATTCAATCAGTTATTAAATAAAAGCACCAAAAAAGCCTTGCTGAAGCACCCAATGTATACAGAAGTTGTGTGAGCCAGGTCAAGCTAACACGATTCCTCTTCTGAGCATGTACTACACTTGCTGCATGAGCACACCAAGCTGAAAGTAATGCACCATGTTGAGGGGGGTTTCCACATCTGTAAGAAGCCTTTGAGAGCAGGATATATTTTACTTGGAATACAGTTGCAGAATATAGCCCTTTGCCCAATCTGTGAATTGAGGACTTCCTGTGATCCTGGATGCTCTAGAAATCTATTTGCATAATCACAGAAGTAACAAGTCAGCTGGGGAAAGCCCTTTGTGAATGCAGCCTGAGCTAAACAGCTGTGTGTAGGACTTAATCAGATAGGGAGAGAAAAAAACAAAGCCTAATTGACATCTAGCACAATTTCAGACCTGATGACATTACCCTTTATATCCTTAGGAATCATATTGTTGTGATTCTTTGTCCTATTGTGAGGATGAAGATTTAAAAAAAAAAATGAAAGAAAGAAATTGCTACATTCAATGCTTTTCAGTATTATTTTTTTAACTTTTTGGAGATTACAATATAATGAAACACTGTCTGTCAAAAACTAATGTGGGCTGGAATTTGTTTAGAACAGGGATGGGTAAGTATTTTGGCAGGAGGGCCACTTAACGTTAAAGTTTTGGTGAGCTGTCAAAGGCCACAAGGGTAGCCCTGCCCCTTAACAGGTGCCCCACCCCTTAGTGGGAATGTGGAGGGATGTAGGCGGTATGTGTGGGTGGGTATAGAGTTTTTTGGGTTGCTATGGGTGTATGTGTATAGGTGTATGAGTGTGTATGTGGAGTGTGGCTGGGTGGCTGGGTGGGTATGGAGTTTGTGAGGGGCTGCACATGTGCGTGTCTGTCTGTGTGTGTGGATGTGGGGTGTGGTGGAGGGCACCATCTGGTTCCTGACTGCAAGGTGGGGCTCATGGGACTGTAGCTCTGTGCCTCCATGTGTGGCTGCCAGCTAGAGTGCCAGGAACCCCATGACCTGGCCTAGCCTGATGGCATAGGAATCCCCATGGCTCCTGGCACTAATGCACCATCAGGCCCGGCTGGCTCTCTATGGGTCCTGATGTTACAGCCAGGAATCACATGCCACAAGGCTGCTCTGGCTGGCTCCATGCCTTGCTGCATGGGTTGTGGTGTTGAATGCCATGCTGCATGGGTCCTGATATGGACCGGGTCAGCTCATTGCCATGCCACCGGGAAACAAGTGGTACCAGGAGGTGCCTGGCCAGCTCCATATCATGTGGCATGGTTTCCTGCTGCAATGCTGGGACCTGTACAGAGCCATCCTGGCCCATCCCATCCTGGCCTAATGGCATGGGAACTGAGGGAACTGAGCTCCATTAGGCCAGGCTGACTAGCTAGGTGGGACACAGGTGGGTCCTGGCATTGCAGCCAGGAATTGCACAGTGTGTCAAGGAGCCAGCTGGCCCAGCCAGGCACCTCCCATCAACACATGGTTCCCAGATGCAACACTGGGACTGCAGAAAGCAGCAGGAGCCAGCCCAGCCCCTTTGGTTCCCAGCTGGCTCCTGTAGCTGCCAGCCCTGGCCCTGGGGCCCTGTGCTCCTCCTGACAGCTTCCCTTCCTTCTCTGCCCACCACCCTTCTCCCTGGCTCATTGCTCCCCTCCATCTACCCACACCCCACTCCCCTCCTTCCCTGTGGCCTAAGTCTTTGCTGATCCCTGGCATAGAGGGCTTCAGGGATGCCCCTGTAAATACAATAGGCCCTTCAATCTGCTCTGAGAAAGAGGCAGTGCACAGGAGCTACTTCTCCATTTCTCCAAAGGGAACCACTGTTGAAACTTGTGATAAATTGCAAGAGGAGTCATGACATTTGGTGTGTGGGATGTAGTGTATTCCCTACCACCTCTTTATAGTCTCCAGCTCTGCAATATGGTTAGGTAACATTATTGGGTCTGCAGGGTACCTCCAGTTCCTCTGGTTCTCACCTGCCACAACTTTGATCTTATTAAGGGAGGAAAGAGATGGAATGTTAATAGGTACCAGCAGAGTAATGACGTTTGACCCGTCATGTAATTCCAGGTGCTTTATTCTCTTGTCTTTCTTTTACAGCGGCCCGGACCACAGGTGGCAGCTCATCCCCCTCCTGCCCCACAGTGTCCGTCATGGTTGAGGAAAGATCACCAGCTTCACTGTCTTAAAGGTAAGTGCTGGCCAGAGGACTCATGGTGCTAATTACCTCATTAGCAGCCCATGCAAACGAGGACTTTTATCCCCTGCTGATTACTATGAGGGCACTTCTGGCTGTTCTCCCTCCGTGGGTCTCAACCAATGGGAGTCCTGACACAGTCCCCCTGGGTGTGAGTCACTCCAGCTGGTGACTTTGCTTAATATCCACTAATTACCTCCTTAGTGGTGGAGGCTGGCCACATCTTGTACTGCCTTTCTATGGTTTGAGCCAGCTCAGCTCTGGGAGTGCCCTGGCTGCCGGCACTGGTGCCAAAACTTCAGGATGGTCTCCCCCTTTCCCTTTGGGGTTGCCATCCACGTCCTGTCTCAGATCCCAGCTAGGGAGCCCTTCTCCACTCCAGGATGCCACGCCACCTCACTGCCCAGACCTGCAACTCCTTCCCTTTGACTTACCGCAGCAGCTGGGGTTTCATGTGTTGGTACCAGGCATCTGGCGGCTACCTGGCTCTTCTCCTCATCTTTTCTCCAAGGTCCCAAATGACACCTCCTCTTTACTCTCTAAGTGCCCAAAGGCATTTTTCTGGGCCCTCTTCCTTCCTTATTCCCAGAAGCTGGGTCCCATTGGCTTACTGGTGGCATGGGGAATCTCCCCTCCTCCCCACCCCTCTGCCTATGCCTGGGCATCTTGACTGCCAGCTGCGGGGATTTTCCTCAAGTAACAGGACTTCATTCAGGGACCCTGTTATGGGTAAAAACCTACTATCTCTGATTTCTTCTTAAATAAAAAGAAAAAGCTCTCATACAGTTGTAATCTAACTTTACCTCAGAGGCTCAGGAATCAGAAGACAAATGAAAAAAGAAATCCAAATTCCTTTATTTTAAATGATATTTAAAGTGAATCTGATGATTCTTGGGACCTGATGCATGACCAAAGATGTCAATTGTGGGAAGCTGCATCCGTCTTCCCCAACAACGCTCCATGTTTGTTCAGATCAGCTAGGTTGGCCACTACATGGTGAGAAAGAAAGCGTTGGGAGGAGGGGGAGTTCTTGGTGCAGGAGAGGCAGCTCTCCTCCCAAACTATGACCTGCAATGTTTAGTGTCCACAGTAGAAATGAAAGAGCCTTAAACCCACTTCCTCCATTGGATGGACATACGTAGTGGCTCACATCTGAGTCCAATATAATTGGACCCAATTCTGTTGCATCTTTTTCTTCATAAAATAAAACCATCAAAACTGAGTGTTAATCCATTATGGAATTGATGTATTAAGTTAAGAATGAATATTCATAGTAAAGCTATACCTGTATTTTACAATATACTGCTTTACTTATTGCATTCCAACAGAACTATTCTTTTCCGATTTTCTTTACTTCCTGAGGAAAAGTTAAGAGCATTTTAAGGATGCTATGACCAGCCTGTCAACCATCTAGAGAATTAGCAAAGATAACACCATCTTTTATTTAACACCATCATTTATTTGTTCAGTATTTATATGGCTTGCAACTTTAATCAAGTCAGGAACCCAAGTCAGGATGGGAGAGGTCAGGAGAAGAGCAAAAAGAATATACAAACTTACTAAAAATCAAAAACTTCCTTGCAAATGATGAGCTCCTTGGAGGCATGTAATGCTACAGTCCTATTTTTTTAAAAGCTGCATGATTTATTACTCTAAACAGAATATCAGCACTTCAGAGCAGAAAGGGCCCCAGGCATAAAGTCCAGCTAAAATTTAGAATTCTTTTGAAACCTGTCAGGATAGGAGGATGTGAGGTTTTTGTTCCAGGATGGTCCTAGCTCAGCAGAGTCTGATACATCACAGGCATTGTAGGCCTGATGATAGCCTTGCTCATGGATTTAGGTAGAATTCCATTGACTTTAATGGAGTCGGTGAAAGTAAAATCAGGTCCTGATAAATTGACACTTTTTTTTGAGGGCACCACCTTCATCGTGTACATGGCTGTCTCCTTCAGAAGGCAAATCAAGGTGGCATCTTAGAGACTGACTGGTTCCAAGAGTCACAAGCTTTCATAGATACAACCTAGTTCATTGGACACTGTGAATAAACATTTTTCCTTTGTCTGCTTCATTTTGGGGAGAGGGGTAGAAACTAGTATGATGGTAAGATAGCAGCATTTTCAAGGAAACTATATTTAATACTCAAAGTATATCATACTATGACAGGGAAAGCTCCTGTGAAGGGTGCCCCACCTTCTTGTTTCTACTCAGTGGGTGTGTCTACACATGCCATTAATCTGCAATAAGGGTACTGCACAGTAAAATAATATGCAGTAAACTGCATACAGGAATGTATCTACACATGCATCCTCTTGGGCACAGATTTGTGCCCAGTGAGAGCAGCCCAGTCCATGGCTGCTCCTGCCCTGTTCTGCTCCCTGTATCAGCCAGGGGGAGTTCCAGGATCTCCTAGGTGCCAGCCCAGAGGCTGTCAGAGGGCATGGGGGCCAGTCCCAATGTGCACAGGGATGAGAGAGCTGTTCTGGCTACAGCTATCTCTTAGCTCCATCCCCATAGGGACAGGTCCTCATGTGCATGCGGCCGGGAGAGCTAACCTGGCAGCTGGTACTCCTGCATCCTAGCCATGTGGAAAGTGGGTCAGGAGAACAGACATGTCCAAGGCCTCTCTGGTGCAGAATGTGCTCTGAAGTGGTTTCTCTGCCTCACTCTTTTGGGAGTTGGTGCATACAGAGTGGAAATGAATAGGTGAAGTGTGCTTCATGGCAGCACTTCTGGTCATGGCAGAGGCAACATAGACATGCCCTTAGTCAGGGATCTGTGCACCAGTGTTGATATTGATTTTTCATATAGTACTATCCTAGAGGTCAGGAGTTACATTTCCTGCATCTCTCCTTTGCTCTGAATTGCCCCTAGACTATATTTCCTTATCAATAAATGTCAAGGTCAAGTACACATAACCTTTGATTGCTGACTATATAATAGAAGATGCATAAGAATTATGTCAAAATCACACATCACATTGGTAGTAGTTAGTATGGGAATGCTTTACTATTATTACACTCATTGCCATTAACTGACCTACTAATCATGCCTTCCTTGTGCTTGGGGTACCTCACTTCGCATCTGTGGAACTGACCTGGAAAAAATACTGTTTATTTTTTTCTTCAGCCCTAAAACACCCCTTTAGTGATGACTTAAGATTTCAATAACTTCTAAGAACATTGTAAGAATGGAGGAGAATAAACCCACTCATAAAAACAAAATTCCGTATTTGGAGCCAGATCTGTAGCTCATTAATGCCAGCTGAACTGAAGAACATCAGAACAGCATTAGTTTCCATAGATACAGTGTCTATGTTCCAAATCAGAGATTTGTTTTCATATACATTATATAACTTCAGACTGTGGTAACAAGGCACGGACTGCACAAAGCCAGTACAGAATTCACATAGGTTTGACGTTTTGGGTGTAACCACCAGAAGCCATCCTCTACTACACCATCTAAGAGATATAGCATGCACTGCCTAGGATACAAAAGATCACTTTTACATACCCTGCAGTTTCCATTGCCATAGTATTTTGCTGTCAAATTGGCAAATATTACAGGTGTTGTTATGAAGTCAAATACTGAAGCATGATAATGTTCGATGATAACTGTTATAATGCCTACTGATGTCAGAGGACTTTTGGTTAACTGGATTTTGCTTTGAATCATCCCTTAATACCCAAAACCTATGGAGGTATCTACCCCTGTAATGATGCATGGCATGACTTAGTCACTCTCTGGGCACACTACATGAGACATTAGGGAGCAGACAGAAATGACAATTTTCACACAATCTGGCCACAGGTCTATCGTCATGACCAAACACAAGTGCACAGCTGCAGACAGCTTAAAAAATGATGAATAAAAAGAAAATCTGAACCCTCATTTCATGAGGGGTGAGATGAAGATGTTTCAAAATGAGCATCTTCTGCAATTTGTGCCTGCAGAGCTCTCAGCCTGTCACTGTTTTCAGAAGGGAAGAGGAGAAAGGAAGCAGAGGGAGTTCAGTCTGGGGAGTTTTCAGCCCCTGCGGGAGGGTGGGGCAGATATATTGGAACCCCCCTGAGATGGTGAGGGAGGGCGGCTCCAATTCACCCACACCACCCTTCAGTGCTGGCTGGGGAACCCCTAAAATAAGCTCGCCCTCCCCGCTTCCATTCTGAAAGTTTGCACGGGGACAGGCCTGGAGAGAAGAGAGGTCAGGAGACAGTAGGGGCCCTTGCTAGGGGAAGCAGGCTGTAGACTCCCATGCAGCAGCTAGATACCACTCCCCCCTGGAACCAACGATGAACTTCTGTTTGGTCTGAGGGATTGTTTTAACTCTGAATGCTTCCTGCAAAGCGCTCTCAGTCACAGCTGGGAGCTGCACTTCTGTCTGCGCCTTTCCTGTGCAGTTGACTAATTAGCCGTGCAGTAAACATTGTGTGTCTACACATGTGGCCCTATTAAGCAGGAGTAAACTAATTTACTCCACAGCAGGATAGTACTTGTACATATAACTACTATCCGGCTGTGGAGTAAAAATACTCCACAGCACCATACATGTAGACACTGCCCCAGCTGGCCATGGCACAAGGATGCTTCAGTGTGGGGCGCTGCCTCCTGACTAGCCCCACACTGAAGCACCCTCATACCCCTGCCAACCCCTTCGTAATGCTTTGAACCAGGGGGAACAGCCCCAGGCTGGCAAACTGACCCCTTCCCTCCCACCAGGCTCCCTGCCAACCAGAGCTGCTCCAACGTGGCTCAACATGCTGAGAATGAATAAACTCCAGAGTTTATTGCCCTGGAGTTTATAAACCCACATTCAAATGGTGTACCCAGGAACAATAAACTCTGAAGCAATAAGCTCTAGAGTTTATTCATGCACATTAATTGCACGTGTAGACATGCCCTCTGTACATTTATTTGTCAGTAATAAGTTAACAGTAACATTAATTGACTGATTCTGGAAAAATATGTAAATGTCTGTTTCTATGCTCTTTGGATAAACTTACTGTAAAATCATCCCCTTTTTTGTTGTTCTTTAATCTGGATTTTACTTATACATTTGATAGAATGTTCTGCAGAATTTCTTTCCTCTTCATTTTAAGCAGGGACCTGCAATGTACAAAAGAAACAGGATGTGAAATATTCATAAATCACTATTGATTTAATGCTATCCAAGTATGGAATCAAGGGATTTGATACACTTTGTCTCATGTTTATTAAATATGGATAAAAGGAGTGTTCTTCATTATCTGTTAAATACTAACCTCTTCAAAGATAACCTTCATAAATCAAGACATTCTTTAGCATACCTGCTTTGCAAACAGAGAATTACTGATTTCAGATGGCTAAAATTTATGGTCATGTATTTATCTTCTCTAAATCATATTATGATGATGATATGCATTAAATGGTTGGGGAAAAGGAAGCTTAGAACTATCCCAAAGAAGGTTATTAATACAAACAGGGTTAGAGCACAAACCAGAAGCTTATATGATTCTTGCACAGGTGTACAGGACAAAGTAGAACCTTCCTCCAACCAGGAGCAGCCCAAATGTGACAAATTTTCAAAAGACTTCATGGCCAAACTTTCCAGTGCTTAGTACTCACACTGCCATTAAAGTCCTAATGGGGTATTTATAAGAGTACTAATAAGAACTTAGCTCCCACTGATCACTCCAGTAAGATTTTTATATCCCCCTCTAGCTCTTCTTACAGCATTTTGATTTCCAAAATATCTTGCCAAAATTGGGGGAATTCATTCTTTAAAAACTGTTGTCACATGTCAGTACTTACAGTAGTGTCATGACGGATGGGTGACTAAGGTGCCAGGAGAGGTGCAAGAACAGCAGCCACTTCATTATCTGGCCCAGACCCTGCTACCACTGTGGCCAGCCAAGATATAGACCTTGATTATTCTGCCTCTGAGTATCTGCATTGGAGGTAAGAATTTGGAAATCCGTCCCATAAGGGCTGGACACATTTCCAGTGCTTTGTGATCTTCTAGAGGTGCACAGGGTCCTAAAATTATCTACAAATCAAAATTATCGTCTTTAATAAAGAAACAGGGCTCTATATGTGTGTCATACTCAGCAATCTGTTTGCAAGCATCAGGGAAGACCTAATGAAATGAAAAAGTGTTATATTTGGGATCTTAGGCCCAACATTTGAACAAAAGAACACATTTGTTTTGTACTAGGCATAATTAACCTGCAGGACTCATTGCCACAAGGTGTTATGGTCAAGTTCTTGATAGAAATAGAAATAGGATTGATTTTTGTAATGCAGAAACTTAAGGCCCTTCAAATGTTGGATTTCATGAAGCATGTGTCTCCTTGATTAATGTAAAGAGTATTTAAGTAAGAGTGTATTGCATCATTTATTCCACATATGTTGCCAGTTGATTTCTGGGTGAATATTAAAATGTGGTTTGCTGCCCTGGATAGCTGCTGGCTATCCAGGGCAGCAGCTATCCAGGGGTCTCTGGGAGGGCACCTTGACAATGGAACTCACTTCATCCTCCTCCCAGTGCCAACTGGCCTGTTCTTGCTGACCTTCCAGGCATGCTGCAAGCCTAGATAGTCTCCCAGTCATTTGGGAGGAAACACAAGGGACCTGGATATTGAGACAGAGGAAAGGGTGTGATTGCTTATTTCACCACCCTGTTTCTATGACTGGACCTTTTGTGGTTAGCCAAACTTACTCTAACTTAAATTTTGCATGTGCCAGTTTAATTGCCATAAAGATGCCTACAGCTTTTTGATTGGCATCTTTTTGTCGTTTAGAACTTAATTAGTGGATGAGACCAGCCACTGCTCCATTAGACAGAATAAGGCACTGTAGTGAATCCCATGAGCCAACTACTCTCCTTGTTCATTTGGCAAGAACTTCCTGTACAGGCAGATTATTACGCTTATTAATGTTGCTTCATGGATTTGCTTCCAAAGAATCGGTACATGTTTTGTCAGAGATGAGATACTTGATTAACTGTTCTAAATCCAGTATGGCAATTACTCTAGTGCTGTGCAGAAATGCAAGCAGTAGGTTTCCCAGAGGATTTGCCACCATTACTGACATTCTACCCTATTTCCACAACTCTGATTGAGCCAGAAAATATCAGTTTTCAAGCTACCCTGACCAAGCATTGGTAAGAAATTCCAGGAGAGACAACCTACTGAGATGAACAACTCTGGCCAGAGAGTAATTATAACAAATGGTTTTGTACCTTTCTTTCTACATACTGGCAGGTACTGTAAATGGCAAGAAGGTAGAGATAAACTGAAGGTTATACCAAAGTTGCAGAAAAAAAACCTAAGGATACCTCAATATATTGTGAGAAAATTCATAGCCCCATATGTTACAAACCTGAAGATACCTTGCATTGCAAATTAATCCCAGGAGAAAGCAGTGTTCTTACTATATTTACTTGAGTCTAAGATGACCTCAAATTTAAGACACCTCCCCAATAATTAGATTCTATATATGGAAAATGCAGACTTTTTTAAAATAATTTTTCAGGTATAGAATATAATTATTGAAGGTTTGTCTTGAATTTGTTCTCTTCTCACTGCTACATCAAGGAAAATAATGGCTGTGGGGGGAGGTCGGATGCCCCGATTGCCCTCTGCCCTCCTGCAGCTTCTTCCCCCCACTCCCCCCCGCCCCTTTATGGTCAGACCCTGCTGCTTAGTCAGGTGTCCGTACATTGTTACCTCTCTTGTCATCAGCCTGACTCCTGTCAGTCTTTCAAGGAGCTGGCTTACCTTTTCCCACACACGCTTGACATACAGGCAGTACCATAGGAGGTGATCAATGGTCTCTGCTTCTTCTTGGAAAGTTTCCCTGGGCCAATTGGGTCGAATCCCTCATCCCCACCCTGTACCTCCATGCCCTCACTGGGAGTACTCAGTGCGCTGTCAACCAACTCAAGTCCCTGTGGTCCTTGTGGAAGATCTGGTTCTAGATGACTTGGCAGTCCTCATCAGGGAGCATCTCCACAGTTGATAGCCTGTCTCTGTCTCTGACTGCCCTCCGTATCTTTTTGTGGTTGGACATAGTCTCCATGCTTTCCTTCTGTAACCCATACTCTCTCTGGAACTCATTCATGGGGTTCTCCATGGTTTCCTGTTGGTTGGTGTGTACACCCCCCACCATCTCAGAAGGTAACCTGCAAAAAACTTTGCTAGACAGGCCCCACTCATTCCTGGGAACCTGGTGTCCTGGGATCCTCCAAAAACGTATATGTAGATGAGGTGCAGGGCCGCCTGGTCTTGCTCCACCTCATGGCGGGTGGAGCTACACTAATCACATGCAACAGGCCAAGAGAGAGGGTGATAGAGCCTCCCCTCTACATAGATGTTTGGTGATGTTTGCTAGACATTTAAGGATGGTGAAGATACAGGAATCAGTGAAAATGGTGGGGGGAGGGGGAAAGTGCTGTTCAGTCATGGGAGTGAAGAGGAAGTCAAAATGTATTCAATGTAGTGGTTCACCATGAGCTGAAAAAGAGTTGGTGTGGCGGGGGGCTGTCCACACTCAGCATTGTGGCCTGTTCAGATGGTTTTCACTAACATCTAACGTAGCATAAGGGGCTCCAACGGTGGGTGAGGGAACTTGGAATTATATAAGAAGCTAGTTAAATGATTTCTACATGGGGTGTTCAGTAAATCAAAAGTGGTATTGTTTCTTCTGTGAATGTTATGCAAATTTGTGAAAGTGAGTATGTATCAACCTTGTGAAACCTCAAGTGGGTTTGGTTTCCTTGTTGCTTTTCTTCATGTGTTTGATAGTGTCAGTTTTTCTAATAAAATGTTTCAAAAAAAAAAAAAAATCTCATTCAGATGAAGTGGAAAAGGGTCTCCAAGAGTGGGTGAGGGATTGGTCAGAACCTGTAATTATATGAGAAGCAAAGGTGCAATATTTCTGAAGGCGTTTTCCAGCTACTTGAAAGTGATATTATTTCTTATGTGAATATTATGTAAATTTTGTAAATTCGAATTTGTAGTAATTTTGTGATACCTCAGGTGGGTTTTGTTTGTTTCCCCTTCTTTAAGAAGTTTGATAGTGTTTGTTTTTCTAATAAAATGGTATATTTTATAAAAAAAAAAAGGTGAGGTGTGTTAAGTTTTTCTTGTGGTAGGTGGTAGTGTTCCTGTCAGGGGAGACACCATGATCAATCAGGTGGTTTTCCCAGGGCAGGTGATTGTCTCTGATATGTCCTCCATCGGAGGTCTATATTGAGCAGATTCTTTTTGGTGTTGGGTGGTGGAACCGGAGCGTGCTCCATCCACTCCATGCATTGACCTGGTATAACTGTGCTTCCAGGACCGGTGCAAAAAAAACAGAAAAAAAAAAATTCTTGGCACTGGGGGGAGGTTGTCAGGCCTGACTGGCCCTCTCAGTGATGGCCTAGTATTGCGATATCTCCAGGCCCAATGCCTATTGCATTGGCATACCATGGTTCTCTGGTACCCGGAGGCCAATGCCTGCATTTTCACCCTCCCCCCCACACTGGGGATGATTTGAGCAGGGTGCAGAGTCCCCTCTCCCCACGGCACTTCTGGGGGAAAATTGACATTGCAGCATGCTGGGGGAGGGGCAGCGGACAGAATCTCTGGCTGTAACAGGTAAAGAAACGGACAACCCACTGGGCGGGAGGGCAAGTCACACACCAAATATGGGAGGTGCCACGGCTTCTCAGCCCAGCCGGTGCCCCACCCCAGGCCAGTACCTGGAGGCCATGGCCCTCCCCCCACCACCCGTTGCTAGGCCACTGCCCTATTCCCTGCTGAAAATGTGCCTGTTTTTCTAAAGGACTACTGACAAGTATCAGGGAAGGGTGTCAGAGCTTGGCCCTCCTGAGTGCTGGACTGATACTGCAGTGCCAGATACTGCAGTTACTTCCAGGCCCTGGGCTTGTTCCCTCCTGGGGGAGCAATTGCCTATTTTTTTAAGGGTAACACACAAAAAAAGTTTCCAGTCAGTATGTTTGTCCAATATAAGCATGCTTGATGTGGACTGCATTCAATCAACTTCATAGCTGGTTTAATGGTAGGCAATGTATATAATGGGGGAGGGGGTTTTGTGTGAACATTTAAGATGTGGGGCTGTTTTTCCCATACTGATTAGAAGAAAAAGCCTTAGCTTACATTTGAGTAAATATGGCAATATCATGAGATCCTAAGCAAATAATATGTAGGTTTTTAGTTGAATGCCTTCCTTCTCTCCCCTAGTATGTTTTGATAGAACAGAAAAACAGACACAGAGCAGGTAATGTGTACATTTGAGATGTGTAATGTGTACATTTGTAATGTGTAATGTGTAATGTGTACATTTTCACCTCATCTGAACCTTTTATGTCCCTTTTATGTCTTCCAGCTAGTTAGAAAATTAACCTGGAAGGCAAAAATAAAAATTGGTGCTGCTAATGAAAAAGCCTGAGCACTGAAGTTTAAACCTGACTTCTATCTTAATGAAAGAGAGCTAAAATAAGCCTACTTGCCTTGCTTTAATATTTCATAACTGGACAAGGGACGCTATATTTTGCCTCTCCACCTCAATTCCATCTAGAAGAATATGACTCTGGTTATGAATATTTTTAAAGGTAGATGGTTAGTGCCAGGTTGTGTGCATGCAGACAAATGAGAATGGAGTTCATTTGGCCTCTTTGGCCAGACCCAGACACACAGAGTCTGCCACACCACAAACCACACATTTGCACATTAAGCTGTGCACCGCACTAATTTGCAGCGTTGTGGCAAAATTTGCTACCAAAATTTCCCAGTAGCAACCCTCCCCCCCCCCAAAAAACAACCTAAAAAAAAAAGCAGCTCAAAGTGTGCCAAAGTTCTGTGTGCTGAGACAAACACGGAGATGGGGGCCCAGAGGTAGCTGCTCCCCCATCTCCGCACACTGCGGAGCCCCTGTACTAAGGCACCCTTTGATCTAGCCAGCCACTCCCTATGATTGTGTCTCAAGAGAGGGGAGCAGTATGCTGCGGAGCCCTCGCTCAGAGGCATGCAGAGACAGGGGAGCAGCCAGCCCAGGGCTGCACACTCCCTCGTCTTGAGGCACTGTGCTCCAGCCAGCCATGGAGCGCTGGCTGAGGCACAAGGTGCTTCAGCATGGGGGCTCCACTGTGTGCAGAGACAGGGGATCAGGCAGCCCTAGGCAAGTAGGCTTATTCATTAAAGCAAGGCAAGTAGGCCCTAGGCTGCCTGCTCCCCTATCTCTGCATTTGTCCCAGCACACAGCACATTGGTGTGCTTTGCACTGCTTTGTGCTGCTACAGATTTGTGCTGCTGCAAATGCATGGTCCTGCTCGTATGGATGTGGCCTTGTACATTTCCACACAGGCCCACCACAACTATATCTCTACACATTCTTAAGCCCAGACAACACTTTCTGCTAGTACAGCCACCAAAGCCAGTCATCCCCACAACCTTTGCCCTGTGAGATACACTCTGTTAGCTATTGGCTAATAGTCAATGAAGGACAAATCTTAGAGGATTTAGAAATTCCATTTGCTAAATACGGTTATCTAAACATTGAAACAACGGGGATAAGAATCCCCTCAAACTGACATGACCACTTGCTTCTGTATTGCTTTCAGCTGAAGAAGTTACAGGAAGAGCTTTTAATGTCCTTTAATCAGCACCAAAAAAAAAACCCCAGTAGGAAAATCTCCGTGTCTCAGAGTATACAACATTTGAATATTGAAGTTCATGAGAATCTGAGCCAGACATTGCCAGATCTCAGCCTGATTAAAAACTGTAACTACCAATGGCTGATATTTGTCTGTTTTTTCTACCTGAAGCAAACATGTTTTTGGGAAACGTTTATTAAATTGGTAATTTTCTTGACCTCTGATGAAAGAAATTGAATGCATGCAGATTGTTCTGTTTCTTCTCAGGATGAGGAAAACTTCAATTAATATTTTTTTTAAACCCATCATTTTCTGATGAGTACTAGTGACAACATAAGTTTCTGGTGCTTTTTTATACTTCAAAGGGAAGTTTAATGAAATTATACAGCCCCTCCCATTCCATATCCATTCTGACTTTTATTTATATGCTACCTCAGATACTACTGAATTTTCTCTCATTGTAGATGTCTTTTGAATCTCCCAGAGTTTTATGGAGTTGTCAGTCTGATGTCAGTGACTATTATTCTCAGTCTGCTGTCTAGGTTAGCTACTGCAATAGGCCGCTAGTTCAAGATATTATAAAGAAAGAGCGAGCAAAAAATTAAAGAGATTTAAAAACAGCCCATTTCAAACTTCAGATTCCTTCTATTATATTAATTTACTTAGTTTTGGCTACCTCGGGATGTTTCTATGCATATATACTTGTGCTTTGAACTGTGAGAGAGAAAGCTGCAATATCTAGAGCACTGAGAATTCATACAAATATCAGCTGTCAACGCACTTCTCTTTAAAGAAAGGTTTATTTTCATAGACTGTCAATGTAATTGGATCAATGTCTTCATGTGAATGCACTATCTCTAAACTTTGCTGTAGTAATAATAGTCATAATAAGAATATTGCAAGTGAGAAAGACATCAAAGTTGCATTAAGGGTTGAACTTAAAGCCATTAAATTCAAATG
Organism: Crocodylus porosus; assembly: GCF_001723895.1. Classification (NCBI taxonomy): domain Eukaryota; kingdom Metazoa; phylum Chordata; order Crocodylia; family Crocodylidae; genus Crocodylus; species Crocodylus porosus. The sequence continues at coordinate 43,892,225 of NW_017728943.1, forward strand.
AAAAGGCCAAACCTCATTCTTAACATTCATATCCATGCACATTCCAAACAGACTTCCATGAAACCTTTATGTGGCATAGTACCTGCAAAACCAAGGCACAATGATGCATCTTAACAATAAAGTTGTGTGTGTTCAGATCACTGATATTACCTTAATGCACTTTTTGAACTTTGAACCTTAGAAGGGATCTTGTGAGAGTGCAGCTTGATTTAGTCCCCTATGCTCATCCGCAGACAATCTGTTTATAATCTTACACAATAAATCATTTTTCAATGGGTATTAATTTCCTAGTAACTACCATGCCAAAAATATCACAGCATAGAAGAAATAAATAAAGTCAGCATTTTTCTTGATGTTTTTATTAATGGCTTTTCAAACATCATGCTACAGCATGAGCACAGCATAGATTATGAGGCATTACAGCAAGGGTCTGTGCCTTGAGTAGCAGTGACAGCAGCTGCCATTCTTGTGCCCTCTCTAAGTATGCAGCTGAAGCTAGTTCCCAAATTGCCCAGTGCTTGTTATTGCTACTGCACAGATTCAAGCTAAAATGCAGGCACAGACTGAGGCAGTCCCCAAACTAAAGATTTGCATCTAGATTTCAAGAGTATTTCAATGAACATATGGCCCTAATCGCATAAGATATAAAGTCCCCTTGAGTCAAATAATATCCCTTGCCCCCAAACATTTTAATAAATGTGAATGCTCTAATTGAAAGTATGTGCACTTAAAATTAGAGAGCTCCAGCTGCCTGTTTTGCTTTTTGCTTTCCCACAGAAGCAATTGCCATATGAGGGTGGGCACAGTACCCCGAAGTTGATGAAGGTGGCAGAGGGCACATCTACACAAGATGCTTTACTGCACAGTAGCATAGCGCAATACTGCAAGTAGCAAAAATTACTTGTGAGTAGTTACTGCACAGTAGCACGTGTGTAGATGCCAACTAGGAGCAAATTTGCTCCCGGCCACCACTACCACTACAGGGCCAGCCTCACTGCAGCCCCAGGGCTGGGCTGGCTCTATGCACCCAGAGAGTAGGCAAAACCATGGCTCTAATACCCTCCCTATCCACAGGTTGCCACAGCCAAAAGAGCTGTCTTTCCACGAAATGGAAGGTATTCTCACCCCTCAACAAGGTATTAACAATCTGTGCTCTCTTTTGTGTGCTGGGATTTACTGGAGACATTCTGCTTGTGTGACTGAAATGCCTAGTTCTTCCCCCAGAGCAACAAATGTCTTTGCACCAGTCCCAAAGCAGGTCTCTCCCTTCAAGCTGTAGTCCAATACCTGCCTTGTCCCTACTCATATTAATAATCCCCTACCCCTCACTGATGTCACTGCAACTGGTCCCATGATTGAGTTTCTGCAGGACTGGGCCTTTGATCTGCAAAAAACTTAATACATAAACCCCAAACCCACCCAATTTGGTGTGTCCTGGCAGCTATTCATTAATACAGTAAAGAGATTAAAGCGCACATACAGGAAAAGACTAGGCAGACATCTGTAGAAAAAGTGCCTATGGACAAATGGTTAGGCACAATGACATATCAGTCATAGGGAGAAGCAGTTCTGTAGACAGGCAAGGAACTTGTTTAGCGCTAGTAGTCCAACCTCTGCCATGAGCATTATACTGACAGAAATAGTGTTGGATAAACTTCTCACCTGTCAGGTGGTTATCTGAATCATATAAAATCTTCAAGCTTCACTTATTGCCCATCTCTTGCATGAATTTATGTGCATGAGTGACTTTACACAAGTAGTACCAATGAGAATTGAATCCTGTTACATCCATGCATAAAATTGCCCAAATGCCTTAGTGACCACAGGATGAAGGCCTAAAATAGATTTTTTCTATGGGATTCAGCTCCCTCCAGAAATGTGTGCATTACTTCAGGAATACATTTTCTTCTGTGTTCATTGTGTTCATTTTTCACTCTTTCTTTACTATGCTGAAAACAAACATCCTTCCTGAAATGGACAAAATTCCTATTTAGTTGTAAACATATACATAGAGGGCAATGCTTTGGGGGATTTGGTTTTTCCTTGAAAGCTTCCCTCTTTCAAAAAGCATTTATGTCTTGCTTCATGTCCTTCTACTACACCATTATCGAGTTATACATAGAGTGTATAGATTTCTTGCCATTAGAGAAATCCATATTGTTTTCATTAACCACAGCAACTAGACAGAGAGAGAACTTTAATTTCCATATGCTTGCCTCTCATTTATAGGAATTCACTAAATTTTATGTCAGGCTTAAAGCCCTGTGATCCCAGAATTCTACTGAGACTGTATGCAAATGACCACTCAAGGTTTCTCCTGGTACTTGCACACATTGGGCTTTTATACATGTGCTCTGGGAGTTGGGGAGGGAGGAGGCTTTAATTAGAGCAACTCCAAAAGACGCTCTAATTAAAGCGTCTGGAGCTCTAATAATAATTCAATTCCAATTTCCAATCCTGGGTGTATGAATATTTTTACAAGTCATATTATCAGCTTGTAAACTGGTAGACTTGAATCGAAAAGCTAGTGTTAAAAAGGAAGTCAAAGAGATGAACACCAGGGTATGTTCTGGCCTTCAGAACTACGAATCTAACAAAAAGCTGCTGCACTGGTAGGTATTAGGTAAGGATCTGCCCCATTACAAGTTTCAGGAATAATACCCTTATCAGTTATTCTAACGTAAGAAAGATCTAGGATCGGAACTGGGTCTTATCTGTGTAGTGACAAGTGTACATGGGGCTGTAACAAGGTGTATGGCGCAGAGGCTGGAACCCAGCTGCAGAGGGATAGAGGTTAACAGCCTGCCTTCCTGGGAGTTCTGGGCAAGCTGACAAGGCTGGCCCTGGAGGAAGCTAAAAGCTCCCAGAGAGCTGATGCTGGGGATTAGGGAAGCTGAGTAAAAAGACACTAAGACTGCCTTTACACAAGCAGCGAGGCTGTTCTGATGCACTGTAATTACAGTGCATTGGAGCAGGCTCAGTTAATTGAGTCTGCTGGAGTATAGAAATTACCACACTGCAGCAGGCTGCAACATCTCATATCTCAGCATCCCCATACTTAAAAATGGTGGCACGGGTGCTTTAATTAAATTTCATCGAATGAGCTTAAAGCACCCTTGCTGCCATTTTTAAGCATGGAGACACTGATACATGAGATGCTCCAGGTGCTTTAATTAGAATGGCACCCAAGAGCGGCCCCAAAGTGCCCTATCCTTACCACCCCCCACCCCCACCCCCATTCCTGTAGCATATGTATAAATGCCCTACAGCACTGTGGAGAAGCCCTTGCCCTGGATAGGAGAAGTTGGGGGTGGGTTGTTGATGTTTTATTATTCTGTTTCATTTAAGTTAAGAAAGAGGAAAGGCAGCTCCTGGGCCTGGCTAAAGGAGTAGCAATCTGCTACATGGTGGAGAATGTAGGCACTCTAAGTTTAACTCCAGCAATGGAGACAAATGGTCTGGTAAAATGGCTGGAGGGCCTGCAGCAGCAGTCATTTCAGCAGCTTCAACTCCAGCAGTAATAGCTCCAGAAGGCAGCAGCAGCAGGAACTGCAGGAGTTCCTGAAGTAGTATCTGAATTCAAAATGGATCCCCACCCAAGGCAGTATGAGTGTGTCACCTGGTTCCCAGAGGATAGAGGGTGGAGTATTCACCAAAATGAGACCTGCAGATAACCTCGAGGCCTTCTTTGACTTGGATAGGAGAGGTTGGGGGTGGGGGGAGGTATAGGAGATGTTTTGTTACTCTGTTTGGTTTAAGGTAAGAAAGGGGGAAGTTTTTTTGCCTTCTCACTTGGTTCCAGTAGTGATCATCGGGTTCAATTAACACAGGCACTTGTGAATGAGAAGAACTGAACAAACTTTATTGTGGACCTGTTCAGAAGCTTCTGCAGCCTCCCTAACTAGCTACTTAACTGAGGAACTATCTCCCATTTACTAACCTCTGTAGTTTAAGTAAGGGAGTGTCTCCTTAGTTAAAGAATATCTTTAAAACACAACTTCCCTCATAACAATAAATACAAAAAACAATTAATGAAAAAATCAATTAACACCCATCTACAGTGGCAAGTTTACTAGCATATCACTCTGAAGTGAGTCTTTACCACTCCACTTTCCTGTTTCTCCTTTTCTACCCATCTTTCAACAAGTCTCTGTGATTCTTTCAGGAGGTTTCACTTTCTTCTCAGATGAATGACATATTAGATCCAGTTTCTGATTTGTCTTTGGTAGGACAATTTCTCCAAGTCTTAATAGATTTGAGTCCATATACATGGCTCCGAGCAACTTGCACAGTTCATTAGCTACAGACCACGGAGGTTAATTTCTTCTTTCTGCTTAATAGTATTTACATTTGTATCCACAGGTGCATTTTTTCCCCTACAGACATGGTTGATTCTTATATTCTAAAATACTTGGTTCCAGATTTGGTCCGTGACAATAAAGAGGACCATCAGGAAGCATAAATGATATTTTCTTGTACTGCAAGCAAATGCTTAACTGGATTCAGTTCCTCACAAGCAGCCAGACCTAAGATTGGTATCACTCCCCCTAAGGCTTGTGTAGATGATATGGGGAACCTAAATTGAAGCGCTGGGTTTTAAAAAACACTGCTTCAGTTCAGGGCTGATTAAACCCCCGTGTCATGCACACACCCCACTGACTTACCTGCCTCTCCGGGGGGGAGGGGAGGGCAAGCTGCCAGCAGGCAGAGAAGTCCCTGGGCCGGGGGTAGGGGTCTGGTGCTTCCCTCCATGGCAGCAGTGCCACCCCCCCTGCCCAAGTGGTCTTGGAAGGCACCACAGCCACAGAGGGAAGCACCAGACCCCCGTGCAGCTCAGGCAGGCAGGCAGGGTCGGGGGGGGGTTGGGGGGAGGAGAAGATCAGGCTCCCCGCTTCTCTTGGGTGGAGCTGTTTGGGCTGTAGGGACAGCGCTGCCGAGCTGCCTACGGAGCTCCCTGCAGAGCCGTGACGCTGAATGGAGCCCGGTGCTTCACTCCATGGCTGTAGGGACAGCAAACTAAAACTCCTCCTGCACCCCGAGTTATTTAAGGCACATTACGCCGCTGAGTTTCCTACAATGGCTGGAATTAATGCACAATACGCTGCCAAGGCATGCAAACACCAACACCATCAAAGCGATGCAAAAGCATTTGGCCCACTTGAAAGTGTTGTGTGCACACGCCTCTTGTTTAGTCTACACATGGCCCAAGATACCACAATGAATGAGAGTTTCTGTCCTATATTTTTATATAGGGTGCTAGTGATGCATCTTCTTTTCACTGGTATATTTTTTCTTGAATAGCCAGTCATTTTTATGTTTGTTGGGTTCACTTTTATTCTCAATTTTAATTTTCTATATTCATGCTCAGATCCCTGTAAAATATTAACCTGAATTCCAGTGTCTAATTTAAATTAAACTTACTCCTTGCACTTACAGTAGCAAGATCCAGTCTCTCTCATAGATTTGGCTTGATTCTAACATATCTAAAAAAAAATAATCCTTTTTCAGCATGGACTTATGGTTTATGTGTTTGGGATCTGCAGTATTTGGCAAAATAGTTCCTTCTGTTAGAAGTATAACAGAAATTTCCAAATGCAGCATGATGTTTGGGGTCCTGTTGTCTTCCACATTTGCTTTAGGTCTGCCTGTCAGCCACTACTGTCTTAGAGGACTCCTTACTGATGGAAAAGCACATAAAAATTTGTTTTTCAAGGGTCTCATTCCTTTCTGACATGCAGTATGCTTCAAATTTGGACAGTATTACATTCAACTGCAAATTTTGGCCTTCTTCAAAGACAGAGTTGTTATAAACAGCCAAGGCTTCCTCCCCCACAATAAGCAAGAGGATAGAAAATTTTACTTCATCGTTTTTCTTTTCTGCTCCTGCACCTCTTACATAGGCAGAGGGAGAAAATATTATTTGAGCTGGGGCTGAGCATGTGTGCCCCCCCCCCCGCCAGCAGGTAAGTCTGTCATGGGGAAGTGGTAGAGAGGGTCAGATCAAGGCTCCCATGGTGAGGGAGGGAGTGGGGCAGGGCCTGGGGTGAATGGGGCCCCAGGGCCAGGGCAGGTTATGGAACATTCAGAGCCCAGGTGGCTTGTCCAGAGGCATGGGGGGAGGGGGGGGCTGGGAGCACTGCTGTGCACACCCCAGGAGAGACCCAGGGGGCATGTGCCCCTTGGATCTGTGCACAGGGTGTAGGCAGCTACTACTGTGGGCTGGACTCTGTGGCCCACTGGACTCTGTGCCCTGCTGCCACTGCCCCGGAGCAGCACAACTGTATGTGCCTGCTGCACACAAGGCACAGAATCCAGACTGCAGCCCCAGCCACCTCCACCCCACACACAGATCTGGAGGGGCTTATGCCCCCTTGGCCTCCCCTGGGGTGCACACAGTGACTGAAGCCCCCTGTGCCCCTAGACAAACTGCCCCGGCTCTGAGCATCCTATGGCCTTCCCCGGCCCCAGGCCCTATTCACCCCAGCTCCTGTCCCTGCCTGTGCCCGACTCCCTTCCTCACTACGGGGGCCTCAGTCTATCCCCACCCCCCATGTCAGACTTACCTGCTGTGCTGGGCAGTGCTCCACATGCTGCCAAACTGCTGCAGGCTCTGGCTGCATGTCTGTGTCTCTGCGTGCCCCTTCCCCACTGCTGCAGCTGCCTGGAGCCCACACCTGGGCTGCCCTGTGGCCCTATCCATTGCCACCACTGCCCCATGTTCGGGGAGTCTAAGGACCATTAGCCTTCTGCCGCCTATGCCCTCTTAGACAATTCTTTTTCTAGTACATCCTGGGAATTTCAATCAATATTCTTTTCGGCCCCTTCTGCAGGCTTTCGTCTTTTAAGGACTTTCAACACAGATATTAGCAAAACCTTAAGACTTTCTCAACCCCCTTTCATTTTCAGGCCATTTAGTTTAGTGCTATTATTTTTAAATGTTGGAAAGCCTGATTGTAATTGCTGTATACTACTGACAAGTTGGGGGTTTTTTAGCTATGGTTTATTTTCAAAGGAATTAACCTTTCCTATAACCCTGCCTATATTAAAGCAAAGGTAAAAGAATCAGTGCATAATATTCCTTTAATCTGCCATCCTTCCTGAAACATATTAACAATGCATCTTCAACCATATATGCAATTCCAGTTCAGTGGAATAGAAGTTGTGTGTGGAATTAATTGTCTCAGGAACAGAATCCATGTAGGAAGAAGTTTTTGACCCTTTTGTGGGCTACAGTTGGGATGCTGTAGTTAAGATATTCAGTTGTGACACCACAATTTGAGCAGAAAGATGTAGTTAGCTGTGTTAGTCTGAAGTCAGGCAGAAGGCAGGCACCTTATAGACTAACTAAATAAGATATATTTAGAGCATAAGATTTTGTGGGCTCTTGTTAATTTCATCAAATACTTCATTAGATCCTGATGAAAGCACAAGCAAAGAGCAGCATTTGAGTGATTTGAATACAACAGAGGGCATTGCCAGGAGAAACAGCAAGCAAAGACCCCATCAGAACAAAGGAGTCACAAAAGCAAATCCAGAGTATGGGGTAAGAATCCACAGTCCCTATTTAAACCATAATTAGCACAGTTCGGTCTGTGGATGATTTCTTCTTCTGCAACTTCCCATTAAAACACATTTTTTAAAATTTTTCTGCCTGCGAATAGCAATTCTGAGGTAGCACTGGCTGAGTGCATGCCTCTCCAAATGAAACGGAGGGTTGGACTCCATAATAATCATTCTCAGTACATTAATACAGTGTCCTATAGTGTGGCAGATCATCAATACATGTAAATGAGAAGAGCTGACGTCTGAAGTCAACTGAGCCAAGTTGATTTAACCCAGCTCAGAGGCTATCCATCACCCATGACAACTTTGACAAGGTGCTTTTTGGACTCACTTCCACCCTGGACTAGACAGGTCACCAAACTGAGGTCTGGACACCTATGCTACAAGAGCTGCTCTAAGGTGATCCAACCAACAAGAGAATGATATGCTCCTCTCAGAGTGTAACAAGGAATAATTAATGATCAGCACAGTACAAAAGATGTTGAATATCATGTGTTATAGTTAGGATTTGACTTTAGCTATACATATTTACAATCTGTATGCCTTGGCACATTGTTTTTTGCCATATGATAAATCAATAAGTAATTTCTTTCTCTGTTCCGAAGGAAAGCAATATGAGTTAGAAAGTATTGATGTTAGGTCAAGTTGCATACTATTTATATGTAATGTGTGCGCATGTGTATGTGCGTATAAAATCCGTGCCAAAAATAAATATACTAAAATGTTAGTTATATTTGGTCCAGCACATTGTAGTTTATTAACACTGGTTTTAATTAAGTCAAGTGACAATGTTATTTGTCTTTTGTAACAGCTGAGTAGAAAAGGAGGGAACATTTCAGCAATAATTGTATTTAATGTCTTCAGGGACAAAGAAAAAGATGTATTATACTTTCAATTGCTTTGTATTAGGAACAGGATCTTCTAGGAAATACTATTAAATGTTGAGTTGAAAAATAGGGATTGGCTTTTTTTTTTTTAAATATGGAAAGACAAAGACCCAAGTCCTACATTAGGTAAGCATACTTTTAACATTAAACATAGCACTGAAGTCAATGGGATTTTTCATATGCTTAATATTAAGCACCTGTCTCAGTGTTTGCAGTAGCAGGGCTAAAGGCCTATACAGTATATAGTGTGCTGAGGCTGCTTCAACACACTATAATTACAGTGCATCGGAGCAGACTCAATCAAGTCTGCTGGAGTATGGTAATTACTGTGATTCAGCAGACTCCAGCATCCGATGTATCAGTATCCCCATGCTGAAAAATGGTGGTGGGGGCACTTTAACTAAAGCTCATTTGACGAGCTTTAGTTAAAGTGGCCCCACCGCCATTTTTCAGCATGGGATACTGATACACATGACGCTCTGGGTGCTTTAATTAAAGCAACTCAGAGCCACCCTAATTAAAGCACCCTCTCCTCCCCTACCCCCAGATTATGTGTATAAACACCCATCAGGACTTCAGTAGAGTTGGCACTGCTTTTAGGTACAAATTTTCCTGATGCCAAAGCATATAGCCACCTGTTTACCCAAGTATCTTCCTAAATCAGGGCATAAAAATTTTAAGGCTGAGTTTTCCAATCACTCTTGTCCTTTTTCACCCAAGCAGTTCACCAAAATTGGGGAACTTGTATGTCATTCCGTGTTAGGAGGAGAAACTGGTAATGGAGTCAGATATTGTTGATGTAGTGGTGCTTATTTTCTTGAATGTACAATATCCTGCTTTTCTTGGACTCAGAAGGAATCAAACAACAATAGAGCTTCTTTCATCACAGCTCCAAGCCTTTTTTAGGTAGAAGTCCTCAAAGGCCCTCTCACTCTCTCTCCTTCTCTCAACCCCAACAGACCAGGGCTTGCTCAGATGGTACTGAAGCTCTCTTCTTTGTTTCAGTGTGCTGTTCCTCTCTCAACTTGAGCTGTCTCCCACATACCTATATAATGCCCACCCACAGCCTATTCACTCAGAGCATCCACCTTCCTGAGCAGCCTTGCATTTGTTTTGGGCAGAAACACACGCTTCACTGTTTTTACAGTGATGTTAAATATAGGACAGAAATTGTATCCATTGGTTTCAACAAGTTTTAACCTGACCTCTACCAACTTAAAGAGAATTGATAGCTATTCCTCATTAGAAATGGATGCAAAATGTACATTCAGATCCTTCTATTGTCTTTGAAAACTCCTACTTTAAAGGTCTGTCTATACAGGGAAGTCAGGGTGAAAATTTACATTGCACCCTCTGTGTGGACAGAGTATTCACATGGGCTCATACCTTTCCTACATAAATAAGCCTTAAAGGTTTTCAATTCCTTAGTGAAATCCAGTTGTTTTTGTTTCCAAGAAAAACTGCACTGTATGCACAGGGCAGTGTGAGGTATCTTAGCATCTATCCATTAGAGTATTAACCATCTTTGAAAAATTGTTTCCTACAAGCTCTGCAATACTCAACCATTTTGCTGTTTTGATTTGTGTGTGTGCATACAATGATAGATACCCCACAGCTGGAATATGTAAAACAGGTAAATGACCAGATGTACTGTTCTTTATGAAGGATATACCATAACATAAACTATACTGGGGTATCTCAACTGATGTTTGCAGGTTTGTCCCAGGCTTTTGAGATCATAGGTGGATGAATGGTTTAATTTACAGTAAGAGCTATGGGAGCTTTACCTTGAACTGTTTTTTGTTGTTACAGTTGTTGTTGTTAGAGTCATTCTAATAACCAATGGTGTCTTGTGTTTAAGGTACTGCACTGGGACTCAAGACACCCAAAATCTATATCTAGGTCTGCCATACATTTCCTGTAAGGCTTCTATAAATTCATTCAGTATGGGAATACGAACATCAGTGGGGAATTGTAAAGATACATTCACTAAAAGTTTCTGAAGCACTGAGTGACCTTACTGATAATGACCATAGTAGTAGTTCTTTAGTTACTACCACACAAAATACTTTGGCTTTCTTGGGATTTTTGTCCTATAGCTTGAAGAAGTTCATTAAACTACTCCTGACACATTGTGGGCACATCTACGGGAGACACTTTACTCGAGATTAGAGCAAATTACTGAGCAGTAAGCATTACTGTCTACACATGCAGAGGTTTATTGCACAGTAATTTGCTCTAATCTTAAGTAAATTTGCTACCTGCAAATACAAGTAACAAATTTACTTGGGACTAATTACTGTACAGTAGGACACATGTAGACAGCTGACTGGGAGAAAATTTAGCAATGCAGCAGAGAATGGGAGATTGCTCCCTGCCCCCAGGAGCTACCTGTTTCTGGGGCAGGCTCTGCCACTAGAGCCCAGGCAGGGACAATGTCCCCCTGCCCTGGCAGCAGGGAGCTCTTAGTCCCCACTCTGCAGTCATGATTGGGAATGGGGGCTGGGAGATTGTTATCTCCCAGCTCAGCTCCAAGATCATAGAGCTGAGGCTGGGAACAATCACCTCCCAGCCCCTGCTCTGCAATCAGGATATTATTCTCTACCTGGGATCCAGTGGCAGAGCTGACCCTGGCAGTAGGCAGCTCCCAAGGGCAGGGAGCAATTTCCCAGCCCCAACCAAAAGATAGCTGTCTCCTGGCCCTGAGCTCCCTGCCAACCCCTGGGCTAGCACCCAGGGGGAATTTAGAGCTCCCCCTGGCTGCTGCAGGGGGCCAGTGCAGTGCTGGCAGGTGTGGGAGCAGACTGCTGCCATAAGCAGAAAATCTACTCCAGCTTCCCCACACATGTAGACACCTGCCCAGGGTGGGCTTATTCTATAGTAAATTACTGTAGAGTAAACCCACCCCAGAGCATTTTCACATGTAAATACAACCTGTGTTCCCCATAGGACTGCTATGTGACGTACCTTCATCCATGAGATTCGGACTCCTCCAATACTAGCCATTAGCTTTTTTAAGTATCCATTAAAGAGAATGATGTAATGCTGTGATGTTCTGTCTTGGCTGCATCTACACATGCATTTGATGCAGCACCAGTTTACTAGCAAGTAAATTATTTGTGAGTAAATGGTGCCATGCACATATCTACATACACAGGGAAGCAGGAGCAGATTTGCTACTAATCTGCTTCTACTTCTCGGTGCCCAACAATGGGGCCCTTCTGCCACTGAGGGGAGCTCGTGGCTTCAGCTGCAGGTGCCAGCAGTTGGCAGTCCTCTTCAAAAGGCAGCCCCACTCACTGCTCTCTGGCAACCGCTTCCTTGGCCAGGAGCAGCATGCACAGTACAGGTACAGCACACAGCAGCACGCTCCTTCCCACCAGTTCCTCCCTGTACTATGGCTGCTCTAGCCCCTGCCCTTGGCAGTGATGACTAGTGCCCTGTGCTCCTGCTGGCCCACTGCACTGACAGCCAACTGACCCATCTTGCCCCTCCTGGCTCCCCCACACACAGTGACCACCTGCCCACCCACTGTGCACCTTCCCAGGGCAACTGCCATGCACCTGTCACCTCGACCAGATCTGCCTGGACCCCAACAGAGATGCCAATGATGGGCTCCAGGGTGCTACTGCCAGAGCTGCCATCACCTGCCTGGGCCTCCAGCTCTGCTGCCTCTGGGCCCACTAGGCCAGCCAGAACTAGTTGCCAGAACTAGTTGCCATTGTCCAGCACACCTGGGATGATAAGTAGTGTCTGGAGGCCTTCTGCATGACCTGAGCCACCTTCTGGGACCTTCTGGAGCAGCTCTGGCCTCATCAAGTGTGGCAGGACACTGGCATATGGCTGCCTCACCCTGCTCAAGTTGGCCACACCTGCCAGCCTGCAGTACATTGGCCACCAGTTTGTTGGGGGTAAGCCCACCACTGGGAAGACATTCTGGTGTACCCTTACCACCTGCCTTAAGTTTGCTGAGGACAACCTCCCCTGGGTCATCATTGCAGCCTGCAGGCTGCATAACATCTGTGAAGTTCAGGGGGAGCTATTTCATGAGGCCTGGCCAGAGGAGGCGTGGTGCATGCCTAGCAGTGACAGCACCACTTGCAGAGGCAGTGGCCACCCTCTTCCTCTACCCCCCACCCCCACTGAGGCCCCAGGAGAGTTGTGCACCCACCAGTGGAGGCCAGGGCACTGGGTGCAGGAGGCACTGACTGACCACCTCCTCCAACACTCCCCACTCTATCCCACTTGCAATGCCACCCATGGACCCCCCCCCCCACCTACCTCTAGCCCAATGCTCACTGAAGACATGTCTCAGAAGAACAATTTTTTATTCCCCTCACATCAACCAAAGCCCCCCTCCCTGCTCTCTCCCCAACAAACAGAGCCCCTCCACCACCCACCCCACACACCAACAATAAAATAACTTCTTCCCCATGAAAAGTATGTACAACATCCTTTGTGAGCAATCCTGGGGTGAGGGGCAGTGGGGTGGGGGGGGCAACTAGGGGGGTAGAGCCTGGGGACAAGTGGCCAAGACCCTGGTCTCTGGCCACTCCTGCGTGGGTGCACACACTGTGGTGAGAATGGTGGGTGAGGGGCTTGCCATGAGGTGACGGAAGCCATTGGTCCCTTTTACAGGTGGCTTCCCCTCCAGCAGCCAGTGGCCAGGGTCAGCAGGGCCAGTGTTCAGTCTTGGCCTCTCTGTAGGCAGCTCCAGATCCACACCCATGTGCAGCCAGTGCAAGTGGCAGTGCTGGGTCCAGGCAGTGGGGTTCTGTGTGGCACCAGAACTGGGCCAGGGACTAGGCCAGGGGATCCTGGCTGCTGGAGGAAATGTAGGACCTCCTCCCAGGCCCAGGAGGGGGGCCAGGAGGGGGCCTGCTGCTGGGCAGTGGGTGTCTACCAGGAGGTAAGAGGGGCTAGGGTCAGGAGCTGGGGAGCAGGAGACACAAAGACAACCACCAAGGCCAGACAGTGTCCGGCACTCGACAGTTGTCATCCATGGCCTGCACTGCCCAGGCCAGGATGGCATTCTGCTCCTGCAGGGCCTCCACCTGGTCACACTCCAGGGCCACAAGCTGTACCCGAAAATCCTGGTCTGCCCAGTCCCATGCTTCCTCATGCCAGTCCCACTTCTCACAGGTGACATCCTCTGCCCACCACCTGTCCTGATGGGCCATGTCCTTCATCCACTATCTGTCCTTACAGGCCATGTCCTCCACCCACCAGACCCAAGCATCCCCTAGCCGGTCCTCTGACATTGTGACCACGTGGTCCAGGAACAGGGTCCTGCCCAGGGTCCTCCTCTGCCAGAGCCGGCACATCTGCAGGACCCCAGCTGTAGATGATATCAACCCTAAGGCCACATTGCAGCTGCCAAGAGCAGCCTCTCCCCCACACGCAACTGCAGACACTGTAGAGCCATGAGACATAAGCTGTTTGTTAGAGTTTGCAACGTTTCTGAGATAAGATGCTCTGTACTGGGGTTGCACACTGCCCAGCCTCAGATCAGGGGTCAAACGTCCACAGGTGGCCAGGGACTGTAGCAAATCATCCTGGCAGGCCTAGGCTTGCCCAGGCCCAGGCAGCTGCTGGCCAAGTCCCCCATCTTTCTTTGCTCCCCTAGGCCAAAAGATCACTGGGTGCTGGCCACGGACAGCCTGCCTCTCCCACCCCACTCCCAGGGTAGGCTTCTAGCAGCACCTGGTGCCATGGCTCCAGACCCTGCTCCCCACTCAGGCCAGCTGCTCTGCTGCACTGCCACCAAATCCAAGATGCCCAGGCTCAGGGGGCACAGGGCTCTTGGATGACTTGGACAAGGAGCTGCCCATGGGAGTGGGGCGGGGGCAGGGGCTGGGATCAGGGGCCAGAGTGGGGAGGGCCTTCTCCCCAGTGCAGACCTTACCATGTGACCAGGGCTGGCATGGCTGGAAGCTCCATATGGTCACAGCTGTCAGTGATAGAGTGCAGCTCCAGGTGCTGTCCTTGGACTGCAGGGCACAGTGAGCGGGCACCCGGTGGGGTGCCCCCACTGGGGAAGAACTGGCGCTGCTGGTGGCTTGCAGTGTTATGGCCAGTTGTGGCTGGGACTGGGCCTGCAGACCTTTCAGGGCATATGCTGGTCCAGGCTCCCCAAGCTTCTGAGGGAAGGTACAGCTGAGGAGTTCAGCAGGATGGGTTGCTGGATGCCTGAGGAGCCCTCCCCCAGTAACATGTCACTGGGGGTTCCAGGCCAGGGCAGAGGCTCAGGCAAGTCACCCATTCTGGTGTACACAGCATGGCTGCAGCTTGGGTCCCAGGGTACAAGGATGTCCATCAGTTGCCATATAAAGGGCATGGACTTACAGGCCCTCCCTGACTGATGGTTGTGGTTGGTGATGGAAACCCACTGTGCCCGCAAGGCTTTGACCATTATGTGGCACTACCACACCAACCGGTCATGCCCACGCTCCTGCATCTGGCCTGATAGCCCCTCATAGACATGGGCATTGGAGCATGCACCCTGCTCAGACTGGTGCTGCATCTTTACCTTGCCCCACAGTGCCACAAGGTCACCAATCTCCTCCATGGACCATGTGGGGCCCCAGGTGGTGGGCACAGGCATGGACATGGCCATGGATGAGGAAGACACCATTGTGGGCCTCACGCTGGCTCCCTGGGCCCCTGCATAGCTGTCCCTGTGCTGCTGGGCCTGGATAGCTGCCTGCAGTGCCCAGTTCAGGGGCTCAGCATGGGACTGGCAGCTGCACAGCAGAGGCAATGCCCCACAGCACCTGCAACCTCTGGACAGGCTGCTGCGGGTGGGCTGTGGGCAGATGGAGGTGGTCTCAGAGCCCAGAAGCTGCTGGCAGCTGGGCCTGGAGGCTAGCAGGCCTGGCTGGAGCCTGGAGCAGCCTGCAGGCCTGGACAGTGTGGGCCTGGAAGGTGGGCAGGTGTGTGGTGCCAGGCAGTGGCACTGGAGTACAGACAGGCTAGGGCTGGTGGTCTAAGGCCTGCCCAGGGGATTCACAGGGGCCTGAAGTGGCCTCAGACTCCCTTCTGGTGTGTCCCAGGGCTCTAAGTGCCTGCAGGCTTTTACAGGCCTGAGACAGGGGCTGCCATAGAGGCAGCCCAGCCCTGGGGCAGGAGAGGCTCCCAGCCTGGAGCCCTAGTTATAGCCTCAGGCTGGCCTCCCAGTGGCAGGGCTGACCCGGAAGCAAACTTGCTCCCAAGTCATGTATATATGTGTATAATTGCATAGTAACTGATCACACATAAATTTGCTACCTGCGTTTGCAGGTAGCAAATTTAGTCATGATAAAGCATTTTCACTGTACAGTAGGCGTGCACGCATGTAGACACATGTACTTACTGTGCAATAAACTACACTACTGCTCAGTTAAGAATCTTGTTTAGATGTGTCCCCTCTTGTGGTAGAGCTTCTTTGTAGCCATGGTGAGTATGGCAGTCCCATTTAGTAAATATATGCCAGCAAGGATTATATTTTAAACTGTTAATTAAATAAAATTAGGAGAAAACAATTGTCTGAATAACATCAGTAGCCAACAACCTGTAGAGGGCTTTGTGAGGGTGTTTACATTTAATTGACTATAATACAAATGACAGTAAATGTTAGATGCTTGTTCTTGTATCCTGGTACTTCAGTCATAACCAATGTATGACTCGTTGTCTAGATCAATGAATAGCAGAAATAAATGTGTTGACATTTGTGCCTATTCCAGACTTGGCTCAGGTTTCTCTTCTGATGCCCAGGAGAGTTTGTAGAAATGAAGGTGATAATGTGCTTACTGGAGAGTGAATTGCTGCATTGACCAGAGATAGAGCTTATAAAGAAAATTACTCAGAACTTGAGGTGCCCCATGGGAGCTATGACTTGCCTGCAAGATTAAAATTTGAGTGAAACGCTTAACTATGAATATGGAGCATTTTCAGCACTTACTTATGATAAATCAGTAGTTTGATACATCAGCTGGTGATGTGCTATAGGCAGAAATTGGGGTTTTTTTCCAAATCATGCAGATAAGATATATTCCTTCAGACACATTGTGTCAGTGCAACTGAACCGAGAGGGATGGTGTGAGGAGGTGTTTTAAATTCCCACAATAGTGGTGACTCTACAGAATTTCTACAATTTTTAACTCCACTGGGCTGTTAGCTGGAGATGTGAGGTACTTATGTGATATAAACTGGCATGGCTATACTGAAGCCATTTATAACAGCTGAGTGGATAGGTTCTCATGCTCAGAGTCTTTTGAATTGAATTTTTCCATCGATTTCTGTGGGATTTAGTTCAGGACTTTGACCAAGAAATACCTCCTGAAGCTGAAGAATATGCCCTTTATTCCACACTCTCCTTTATTTTCATGTTTACAAGGATTATAACTGGAATGGAACAAAAGTCAGATAAGGTGCATTCTGATTGAGTTGCATTTTTGCAGGTTCAGAACCTTTTTTTTTGTCATTGGAGGTATAAGTTAAACTTATTTTAATGAAATATAATAAGTATGTCTGCCACATGCCTTTCTTGTTACATTCTCTAATAATTAATTATTTGATAGACATTTCCATTCTGTTCATTTATAGCTAGATCACCCTCATAGTCAGAAAATTCCTCCTAATCCCCAAACTAAATTTTCCCTGCTGAACCTTGTGGCCATTGCTGTTTTCCTGTGTTTTACAGCCACAGATCCACAGCTATCTCCATCCTTTCTATAATCACCCTCCCAGTATTTGAATACTGTTATCAAATCCCCCTCTATTTAGTCAAGAGTCTATTCAGTCAAAAATTACTTCCATCACTAAATAATCTAACATCTTTCAGCTTTTCCTCATAAATCTTGCTTCTCAAGTCATTTTTGCCGCTCAATGCTCAAAACTATTTCCAAATCATCCATATCCTTTTTGTGGGGCCCAAACCTGGACCTCATACTCCAGGTGAGGCCTCATCGATACCAAATAGAGCAGAAGAATCACTTCCCTTAATATGTAAGTGAGCAAATGACCCTCCTGTTAATACAACTAAGTATGCTGTTGACTTTATTCATTTATTTATGTATTTATTTATTGCAACAAGAGACATTGTTGACCCATATTCAGATTATGATTCATTGCGGGCACTTCTACATGAGATGCTTAATGACCACTGACTCTAATCCTACTGTGCATTAGCTCAGTAGAATTAATCTCATCCAGAATTAACACAAAAAGCTTGATAATGTGCTAAAGTGCAATAGATTAATCCAATGGGCATTGTGTCACTTAAAAACTATTAATCTGCACTCACGCACAGTAACACTGATTATGGAGCATTAAGTTAGGACCTGTTATTACAGGTGCTAGACTTAATACACCTTAATTATGGTGCATTAATGAACAAGTAGACACATCTAGTGGCTGCGTCTACATGTGTGGTGGACTGTGCAGTTGTTACTGTGCAGGCATTTCATACTTGCTTATGAGTATAAGCACAGTCATCTGCAAGTCCTAAATGACTGTGCAGTAACTGACATTACTGCACAGTACCATTCCTGCATGGTTTTTTCCTGATGCTACTGTGCAGTAGCAACAAGCTACAGAACAGTAGCTCATTACTACTGCGCAGAATCATTGCCACATGGTTAGTACACTGTAGCATCTCATGTAGATGCATCCAGTATTCCCCAAGTCTTTCTCAACAGTGTTGTAGCCTAGCCACTCATTCCTTTGTTTGTATCTGTACATGCAATTATTTGTCCACAAATATAGACTGACAACTTTTTAATCTCCCCTTTCCTAATTTTTTTAGGGTGAAGTTACACATTGCACTTAGGCTATGCTAAAGAGACTTAAAATGTGAGCATCCATACTTTAAACCTTGCTATGTCCTGCTAAGTGCCCTCTGAAGTTATGCCACTTTGGGGAGAGATGGGGGAAGGGGTAACTCTGGGTAACTTCCTAGTTCATTTTAGGGTAACTTCAGTCTGCTCCACATAGATAAAATTAAAAATTTCCAGTCCTCCAGCATCCCAGGATGCATTGCTCCAAGCTTTCTTTTTGCCAGAGCCCAGATTCGCTGGCTCCTAGCCAAGCCCCTGCTCATCAGCCCTCTAGTGACAAGGCAGAGTTGTGCAGAAACAGTATTAATACTTAATATCAGACTACTCACAGTGGGTGCATCTACATGAGAAGCTTCATGCCCATTAGACTAATTCTACTGCACAAACAGTGCAGCTGGCAAAAACCATGCTAATGTGCTAATGCACAGCAGATTAGTCCAATGGGCCTAAAGCATCATTTTAAAAGCATTCATCTGCACTAAAAGCATTCATCTGCACCAATTACAGTGCATTAATGAACGTGTAGGTGTGCCCAGCATGTTCTAACTTTAACACCATTTAACATTCCACAGACTTAGTATGATTGAAGTGTAACTTGTAACTTCATCCTCATGCTAAAAAGAATAGGTGAATGAAAGTGAACGCGCTTTCTCCTTTTCTGGACTTTTCGAAGACATTCTTTACTTCAGAGATTAAGTTTTCAGGAGTGTGGCTTCTATTTTCTGGAAGTCTCTGCACATTTCTGGCATTCACCTGATCTGTCAGACTCTTGAGCCTTCTGGCAGCAGGATGCTATTTTAAATGTTATTATTTACTTTTGTATCTTGGCCATCTTTGCTATCATTTACCATGGTTCACATTGTGCTAGGTGCTGTACAAATAGGAAAAAAATGGTACCAGCCCTTTTTTAAATATGATTTCAGACCCCTGGGTCTGAGAAGTTGGGTTATCCAAACTTAGCTACCCCTACAGCAAAGTTTCATCTGTGCTAATGTGTTCTCACTGGCTATCAGGTTGTGTCTGGGGACATACCACTTGATTATTTGTCAAGAAATGCTCGAGGATTTTTTCCAAGTCAATTATGTCAAGTATAGGAGGGGGGAGGGAACTGTGGGAAAGAAATCATTCAAGTGATTTAGCCAGCATCCTCACTATGTCAAGCTGGTGGGCTCCAGCCTGAGTGAAAGTAGAGCTGTTGTTCTAACCTATATATTCTGAGAAGTAAGCCCTAAACCTGCTCAGAGGATTTTCTATGTAAGTAGTAGACGTGCAGACCTAAATCACAGACAAGAGCCTAGGTTATCTGTGTGGTGAAGACATACATTCAGTGTTTTTCAATGACTCCTGTGAAATTTTCACTTGAAGCATTGCATTGACAAAACTATAGTGTACTCCATTTCTCCCCTTAGCTTGAACATCTGTATAGTCACTTTTCTTTTTTTCTTCCGTTATTTATTGCCTCAGTCCAGTGTAGTATTTCCCCTACTCCCCTTCCACCTATATCAGTGGAAATCCTTGCTCCAAGAAGCCTGGTGTCTTACTGAGCAGGAGAAAAATGTTATGTTCCAAGCAAAACACAGAGTAAAAAAAAACAACAAAAAACCCAGGAACAATTTAAAAGCAGCAGCTGATGCTCTCCAACTTCATATTTGTGTAATTTGAGACATTTCCATGTGGGTCATTAGTGTTTGTGAGGTAGGCGGTAGCAATGTGATTCTGTACTTCTTAAAGAGGACATCTGTTGTTCAGTCCTGCCAGTTGCTGCTTTGCTGACTCAGCCTCCCACAAGTCAAGTAATCATACTTGTAAGACAGAGAGCGAGAGCGAGAGAGAGAAAGGCACAAGCAATCTCACCCACCTCTTGTATAGTTCTTGCTAATTGATGAAATGATGCTCTGTTATGTTAAACAGCTGCTGTTGGCAACTGTTGTGGGTTCCATCATCACATAATGTAACTGCTCCATCAACATGCTTTTCCAACAAGCCTGGCTAGTACCTGGTCTCCTTAAGATTATCCATTGGTTGGAAGCCAGTGATTTAAGTGGGTGCTTGCATTAAAAATCTGATTTAAAGGCCAGAGGGGTCATCCTTACATTTGAAAGGTCTTTACTATCACTTTACTGTGGTGCTTTGCTATCATCTTCCCCCAGTAAAAAATAGAGCAGAAGAAATAAAAATAAATGCAAACTTGTGTAAAGCAAAGCGTTTCTGTGCTGCCTGGCCAGTTATGCCAGCCCTCTGTTTAGCTTCTCTCACAATCTAGTCCAGTGTTACCACAGTATGAGCAACAAACAATTCCCATCTGAAAAAAAGGCTACTTGTGATGATAAAAAGATTTGCTTTTATGATCAAAGCCTTATACTGATAAATAGGTGAAACATCTCTGTCAGCTCTAACTCAAAGAGCTGTAAGATTGGTTTTCTCCTACCTGCAGCATCTCCGCCACATAGTAGAAGTCATGACAGTAAGTGCAGCTTCGGAGCTGACATTATGTCTTTTCTAAGATAACTGTTTGCTCATTTGGTTTCTTTCAGTAATTTAGTTAAATTTCATTTAAAAGCATTTATCTGAGCCATTTATACAGTGTCTTGTTTTACAAAAGGGGGAAGGTCTCCGGCAGTTATAAGTAGACATTGTTTCACTAACATCAATAACACAAAGTGATTTACTACTGAGTCCAGACAAGAATCTCTAATGCCTGCTACAATTTAAGAAAATCTTATAAGAAATCCCTTGCACACACCCAAAGCTCTGGTGTATAAAGAGTCACCTCTTGAACGGGATAAAGCCATACTATACAACATTTTGGAACAGGAAGTGAAGAGGAATATCCTATGCCGCTGCAACTAGATGAAACTTCAGGAACAAAAGCCAGATTCAAAGGGCCAAATGAAACAGGACTCTTTGTGCTGTAGTGTTGGATGCATTGTAGATTCTCTTTCAAGACCAACATTTCTCAGGTTGCATTCTTTCAGTAGAAAAATTGTTCTGTTTTATAATTATTATCTGGTTTACAGATGAACTGTTGTATTTGGTTTCTTTGTATTTCTTGGCCTTATCCTTTCCACTAGAATCAAGATGAAATTTCTTCAGAGAAAAAGAAAAACAGTCTGAAACTTTACTTGCCATATTGACCTTTTTGGCTAATCAAGTAGAACAAAGTGGAAGAAGGTTTAGTTTAGAGCCTTAATGCAAGTATGTACTGTGAGAAAATGTATATAAACCAATCTTTCTTACTGCATTGCTGACTTAGCCTCACTGGGTGCATCCAGATAAGCACACACGTGCATTTCCATGGGGGCAAATAGCAGAGGCACATAGTTGTGGCAAGATGCCCCAATAGGAGAGGCTGGGGCTAGCATCTGGTCTGACCCCAGCAGCCTCACCTGGGGCCCTGGTGTAGAAAAACCCCCAGTTTTTATTTTTTTAATACATATGTATGTGTGTATATATATATTTATATATATATGATAGATATGCATTCCCTTCCCCAATTATTTCTGACTTTTCTTTCTCTCCCTCTATTCCCTATAGACAACCATAAGCGATCTCAGACTTAGGATAAGCTTAAACATTTTTATTTTGGTAGCAAGTTTTTGGTTTTGGATATCCACTGTTTTTATACTGCATTATTATTAGGTTTGTATTCATTCTTACTGTTGTATATTGTATTATTATCATTTTTATATTGATTTGTATTGTTTCATATGGATATTGTATGGTTTAGGCCTGTGTTTGTAAATGAACCAAAGTAATGTCAAGTTTCCATTTTGTATGTCAAGCCTTCATCTTGTGTCCTCTGCCTGGGCATCCCCTGTGTTGCAATTGTATGAGTCAGTAAATTGGTTCCCGGATGAATGAGAGTGATTGGGAATGATTGAAATAAAATGGTAGCAGGCCTCTACTGAATGGCCTGTAATGACTGGGCCATCACCTCGCATTGATTCATCCAGGAACCACAGACCTCACCCAGAAACAGAGACAAGAGCCCAGCATTTGAAAGACAAAAGACCCTGCAGAACCAGCAACTCTACCATTGTACCCCACCATTACAGACATCCAAAACTGCACAACCCTGGATGGAGCACACATGCTTAGTACGCCAGGGACTGACCCTTGCCTGGGCATGCCTCTTGTCACTAGGGTCACACAAGGTCTGCCCCTATAAAAAGGGGCAGTGAAGACAGACCCAGTGGGACGCCCTCTCCAGCTGGACCAGCACCATGCCACACCACCTATCCACCCGGATGCCCTGCCAATGACCCCCCTCTGGACAACACCTACTGGACAAGGACCCCTTTGCAGCCTGAATAGGTAGCTATCACCCCCACCCCCTCTTCAACCAAGGACATGGACTCTGCTTCTCTTCCCTACCTGGAGTCTAACTCTTCCACTGAGTCTCTTTCTCCTGCTGCCATTGTGCGTGCATGCATGTGTGTGTGAACCAATAACTTCATGGGGCTGTGTAGTGTGTTGTCTGTTTAATAAAACTGTTATTTGGACCCCTAAGTGGGGTTTTGCTTTACTATGGTTTGGCCCT
>NW_017728943.1:43915244-43958789 GCF_001723895.1 Crocodylus porosus
TGTCTGCCTCAGTTTCCAGCCCCAGTTACCTTAAGTAAACCCAAGCCCCAGTTCTTCAGCCAGCTTCTCTGTAGCCCACTGGTTCTAATCCTGGTTCTAGCAGCTTTCACTCCCTACACTTTAACTCTCTCTCTCACCTGAACCTTCCCCCAAGTATCCCAGGTACACCAAGCACACACATACACATTGTATCATCCAAGTTAGGAACTTACCTGTGTGTATGTGTAGGTGGGTTGTATGTGTGTGAACTGGTGAGTGTGTGTGTGTATATATATGTCATTGTGTGCATGATATATGAATTAGTGATCCGTGTCTAACTTCTGGGGTGTATAGTATATGTGCTTGAATTGGTGACAGGTATGCCTGTGCGTAGGCAGGTTGGGATGTGTATGTGCCTGAGCTGGTATTGTGTGTGTGTGTATGCACCTAATTGATTTGCGTGTTTGTATATGTGCAATGGTGTCACACCCTCCTGTCTAACAGCACAATATTGAGATCCTGAGAGCTGGCCTGACCCCACAGGGCAACACTGGGGACCTCTGGGGGCTACAGCCATCACAATCCAGCAGCAGGGAGCCTGCCCAGCAGCTAGAGTGTGGCTCTGGCCAGGCAGGCTCTGGTTTTGGACAGCACACACTGCTGCCACATGTGTGTTACACTTTTTATAGGTGCAGGTTTTTTGGCACTGGGATCTCCCGGTGTCAAAAAAAAAATGCTGCCCTACAAATTAGCAGTGTGAGGAACCTGTAGTGCCACATACTGCACATGCATGCTCATCAGGAAGTGCCCACTGGGTGTGTCTATATGTGTTTCACTGCCATGTTGACTAAGTAGCTTCACAGTAAAGTGTTACCATCTAGGCATGCACTGGTATTAAAGTGAAGTAACTTAATGAACTCCACCATAAGTGCTGTCAGGGACAGTACTATCTTATGGCAGAGTCATTTACTGCACCAAATGCACATGTAGAGCTGGCTGGGGCATAAGAATGCTAAAGTGCAGGGACTGCCTGCTGCACAGCTCTGCATTTTAGCATTCTCATGCCCCAGCCAGGTCTCTCCTGCCCAACATGGCCACCCAAAGCCCGGGGCTAACCCCTCACCAAGTCTGCTGCCAGCTCAGGGCTGCTCCACCCTGGCTTAAACTGCTGCAGCCATGGGCACACACATCTGGGCTCAGCTGACTCCTCACACCTGATGAAGTGAACTAAGTTAGATCAGGAATGGGTTAGCTTGATCTACGGAACATCTGTACACATTTGGAGCACAGACCAGAGGCTGCGAAAGCCCAGCTGCTCACCCCAGGACTGGTATTATGCTTTTCCTCCCCTCTGTCACTCCTACCCTGATCAGGCTATTTTCAGTTGTCCCCACCCCTGGTTGGAGAACTCCCCCCCCCCACTGCAGATTTACCAGCCCCCACCCCACAGACCTAATACCCTCCCTCCTGATTCTGCCTTCCCCTCCCTCTACCATGACTGGCTTAAATCACGTTCCTGGCATGACTTCTGGCACCAGGTAACATCTTCACAATCAGGACCCAATCTATGATCATGCAGCTTAAACTAAGGTCAAGGGAAGTGATTATTCCCCTCTATTTAGCACTGGTGAGGCCACATCTGGAGTACCATGTTCAGTCTTGGGCCCCCCACTACAGAAAGGATGTGGACAAACTGGAGAGAGTCCAACAGAGGGCAACACAAATGTTGAGGGGGCTAGGGCACATGACTTCTGAGGAAAGACTGAGGGAACTGGACTTAGTCTAGAGAAGAAAAGATTGAGGGGAGATTTAATAGCAGCCTTCAACTACCTGAAGGGGGGTTCAAAAGAGGATGGAGCTAGACTGAGAACAGTGGTGGCAGATGACAAAATGAGGAGCAACCATCTCAAGTTGCAGCAAGGGAAGTTTAGGTTAGATATTAGGAAAATTTTTCTCAGTAGGAGGGTAGTAAAACATTGGAACGGGTTACCGAAAGAACTGAGGGAATCTCCATCCTTGGAGGTTTTCAAGACCCAGCTAGACAAAGCCCTGGCTGGGATGATCTAGTTGGGGATGGTCCTGCTTTGAGCAGGGGGTTGGACGAGATGACCTCCTGAGGTCGCATCCAAACCTAACTTTCTATGATTCTATGATCAGCATAGAAAGAGATTGTACTTTGATTCAGCAGTCTACCTTTCATTTTTCCATTCAGAATCACATGTTCTGGTTCATGAGACAGAAATGCACCAAAGTCTACAGGCTTTGTAGGAGAGAGGGCAGTTTTCAGGCACAGCCCAATATCCATAGGATCCCCTCCCTTCTGCCAGAAATTACCTGGGAGACATGCTGAATCAGCTTCTCTCTAAGATCATCACTCAGCTCCTTTTCATTATTCTGGCATCCTCATTCTTTTGGAAGTGCCAGCTTTATGGGTTGGTAAGAATATTTTTGTACACAACTCCCAGGGCCTCCTCTCCTCTGCAAAACATGGCCATCTGTCAGCCATGAGGGGCTAGAATAAGAGGAGAGGGGAGCACAACCTCTTCCTCTTAGCCAGGGTAAAAAAAAACAACCAAAAATGCTTTCTTACTGCTTCCTCTTTTTGGAGGGCACAGCAAACTCTCACCCTGCTGGCACTTCCTTCCAAAACAATTGCAAAAAATGATTGCTATATGCACAAAGGGCACTTACACACATGTAGGGAGGCTGCTCTGATGCTCTGTAAATCCAGCACATCAGAGCAGATTCCATTAATTGAGTCTGTTGGAGCATGGAAATTAACACACTCCTGCAGCCTCCAGCGTCACACGTATCAATGTCCCTGTGCTGAAAAAATGGTGGCAAGGCACTTTGAACTAAAGCTCATCAAACAAGATTTAGTTCAAAATGCCCTGCTACCATTTTTTCAGCACAGGAACACTGACACACGTGACGATTGGGCATTTTTAATTAGCGTTGCTCGTGAATTAAAGCCTCCCCCATCCCTTGCCTCCTGGAGCATATCTATAAACACCCTAAGGGCTCAGACCTGCAAGGCTCTGGATAATCCTGCAAGGTGCTATATACCACCTACTCCTTCTGATTTCAGCTTTAGCCTGAGGCTGCCAAGACCACACAGGGCAACTAACACTTCAAAGGATCAAGGCCTAAGGATACATATTTTTTCCCATTGTCAAAGGGAATAGAGGCTTGTGCTATGTTTTATACCTACTTCAAACTGTAACAAAGAGAGATGGTGAAGCAGAGGGGCACACTGAGGGCCAATGTTTCTTCTAAGTTATTTTTGCGCAACCCCAACTGGCCCCTCAACATCAAAGCAGAACGCTTCCCTTGTAGCTGTCTCTGCAGAGACAGTTCCTCATTGTATGTGATGAGGTTGTAATTGGAGGACAAAGTGAGGTCATTGCAGATGGTTGAAAACAAACTGATGATTACACTGCACAATTAAGAGTCAGCATACAGATCCCTGCAGATTGGTGCATCATGTGATTTCCTTGCTAACAAAAGGTCAGAGAAGCTGACCTCAGATGTCTTTAATTCAGGTTAATTCATGAAAAGTCATTAAAGTAGCAAACAGTGGTCATTTGATGCATACACCTGTGAATATACGTATTATCTGTACAGCAATATAGCCCTCTATAGATCAATATAAATATTATCATAGCTATATAGTTATTTATAAATCATTATCTCTATGTAACTATAGATATAGATAACTATAAATGTTATGTATATCTACACACACATAAAAAAGAGATGTAATGTGTTTTAAAACTGAATTATACAGATATTAGGTTTTACTATATGTTACAAGTATTGTTCAATTAACTGGTTAATTGTGCAATTACCTTGAGACCAGCCACACATGCAGAGTAGCAATTGTGCCATAAAAAGTTTCAACCAGCTATAAAGTTAAACCTCAAAAATGTGTACTAATTTTACAGCTGATTGCTATTGAGCTTTAATTTGCATGTGTATCAGGGTCTCCCCTGCAATTGGGATGATACCCAAGGCTCGAGGGTGCATGAAACCCACAGGCCCACATGAGGTTTGTGGTTCTGGCTGTGTACCACCTTCAGCCAGGACCAAGAATTCTCAGCTGACAGGGCTCCGACTCCTGGCAGCACCTCATATACAGCCTGGGACCAAGTGCTTCGTCAGCTGTGGGACTCTGGGTCCTGAGTGCACATAACGTATACCCAGGACTCAGAGCCCCATCAGTTGTGGCAACTCTCAGTCCCAGATGCGCATGCCCCCCATAGCTGGAAGCCCCCTCCGCAAAGGGTGTTCCCATCCATAGGTGCATGCTGCTTGCCAATGCAGGGGGAGCCTAGGATCAAGCTCCCTCTACATCAGCAATAAGGCACGATTGGATCTAATTCACAATCCCACATGTGGTGAGCAGGAGGCCCAATTGTATGCATCACACATTAGATCCAATCGTGCCTTTACCTGGACATGTAGAGGGGGCCTTAGTTCTCTTTATTAAGGCAAAATACTCATTGAAGAGTGCTTTCCCAATGGAGAAATGCCTCTTCTCTTTCCTCTCTAAATCTCTGGTCCTAAAAGCACTTTGGCCTGGAGTCAGCCCTGTGCACGGTGAATAGCCCTATGGAAGTCAACATTATTAGTCACATGCACAAGGTTATGCCTGGGGTCCATCTTTTCAGGATTTGGGGAGATCACAAGCAGCTGGTTTACTCATAAGCCTTAAGTATGTGGGGGGCTATAGGACTCTTTTCAATCACCGATCCTGTCCAAAAAACCTGCTGAGGCTAGAAAATAAGGTGTTGGGCTACAGTGCTGTTGGTATGCACCTGACATGCAGTTTTGGCTGCTCTATGTTACAAAGATTCATTTTAGGTTGTTTTTTTTGGTAAGAGACTCTTACAGGATTACTCTTGTATTAGGAAAAATACTTCTGACCCAGAGGAAAAATGAAAAAGAAAAACAGAAACCAGAGCATTTATGAATATGTCAGAGGAAAATATTTCCTGCCCACATTCCAAAACAACACAGTTTAGCTTAGTTCACCCAGACTGTGCCCCAGAATACAAAGAGAGGTGATGAATTTTTGGAGGAAGCCTCTTATGTTCAGCTGGACAACGCTTCACAGGGAATATAACTTAGGAGACAAGTACAGTTTGAACAGATCTTTTTGCTCCCCAAATCCCTTCGTCAGGTGGTATACTTCACAGTAGCTTAAGTGATCTGGCTGTCCTCCCACCTAGCAGGCCATAGAGGAAACAGTTAAAAAAATGGTAAATTGAGAGCCAAGACTCAGCCTTTTGCCTCATCTTTCACACCTTGAATTGTCTCCCCTAACTGAGTTAAGATGTGCACAGATTCCTGTTCTTTTGCATATTTTTTGGCTACAAAATTCAAACCAGAAAACAAAATGGCACAATATTAATTTATTTACTGAGTACTAAATGAGGTAGTTGTAACATTTCGTGTGTTTTGAGATACAGAAGTGTATCCAATTACTGTGACCTTTCAATATGTTCTGTAGTATTTGGGCTAGCTGGCATTTCCTTCCCTTCTTTGTTCCTGGACAAGGGAAATTGAGGAATGATTCATCAGTGAGATAAGAAACAGGAAAAGGTCAGAAAACAGTGAGTATGTTCTGAGCCTAGTTATAGTGCAGTATGTCATAATGGCAGAAAGGCTTAAAGTCGCAGGGTGCACATGTAACTGTTTTGAGTTTTTAAGCTGAAAGAAAGGGAAAGAGACAGTGGATGCATATACACAAGATATTTTATTGTGCAGTAGTGTAGTTTACTGTGCAGTAAGCATGCACATCTAGACATGCACTTGCTTACTGCGCAGTAAACTTCACAACTCACAAGTACATTTGCTACCTGCCAGTGAAAGTACCAAATTTACACATGAGTACTTACAGAGCAATAATCTTAGACCCCATGTAGACCCCAAACAAGCGCAGATTGGCTCCTGGTCAGCCCTGCCACTAGGGAACCAGCCTGAGCTCAGTCCCAGGGCCCCAGGGCTGGCCCACCTCTATGGCAGCCCCAGCCCTAAGCCCTTTAAAAACCTGTGGGCATTTTGAGCCCTTGGGCATAATAGCAGGGAGTCTTGAGGGACTCTTGGCCTCTGATGCCCCTACACAGGCCATGGACTACCTGTGCCAGCCTGCCTGCACCCCAGCATTGTTGCCTGGCCCTGCAGTGCTGGGCAGCTTTCAGTCCCACACCATTCAGCCCCTACAGGCTTCTGCAGGCTCCTGCCAGGCCTGCCAGCCCCTAGGCCCAACTGCAGCCAGCTCCTGACCACCGGGTCCAGCACCAGCTGCCCGCAGCAAACCCCCAGCAGCCTGCCCAGAGCCTGCAGGTGCTGCAGGGCATTGCCTAGCTGTGCAATTCCCAGCCCTGTGCAGTGCTCCAGTGGTGGGAGCTACAGGCAGCCGCCCACATCTGGGAGCACAGGGACACCTGTGCAGAGGCCCGGAGAGCTGGCACAGGAGCCTCAATGGCCTCATTGCTGATGCCATTCGCCACAACCCAGGGCCTTGACTGGTCACAGGAAAAGAATGGAAAAATCATGACCATTTAAAGCCAAAGTAAGAATGGGCTAGATTCTAGGATTTTGAGTGTGTTAATAACTGATGTTGAAATTGTTCATCTCTAAACAGAGCAAGAGACTTTGGGAGTGTGATCTAGGTCAGCGGTTCCCAAACTGTGGTACATGTACCACCAGTGCTATGCAGATGACCTGGAAGTGGTACGTGGAGGTGAGGGGCCACACACAACCAGAGCCCAGAAGCAGTCTGCTGCACACAACAGCTACACAGTCAAGAATGCAGCACTGCATGTGGAGTAGCACTCAGCAGGTAAGCGTGTTGGTGGGAAGAGGGGGGCAGATCAAGGCCCCCATAGTGAGGGAGATAGGAGGGGCAGAGGCAGGGGCTGGAGTGAATGGGGCCCTGGGGCAGGTGGTAGGATGGTCAGAGTCTGGACAGCTTATCCAGGGGTAATTGTGCTGGCCCCAGGGGAGGCATGTGGGCACTTGCCCCTCTGATCCGTGCATGGGGCAGAGGTGGGCTGCCGCTACATGCTAGGCTCTGCACCATGCTGCTTCTGGCCTGGGAGCATCACGTGATGCCATGTGCCTGCTGCACGCTGGCTGCCCTGTATCCTCTTTCCACCCAGTGGCAGCAGGCACATGGCGCCCTGTGTGGCTACAGAGGCAGCCAAAGAAAAGTACAGAGCACAGTGATAGCCCACTGCTCCCTGTGAGTTTTCTCCCCTCAGGTTTTCATAGATTTCACTGACATTTGGGCTGGAAGGGACCCCGGAGGATCATAAAGTCCAGCCGCCTGCCCCAGGGGTCATAGGATCCCAGCAAGATAAGCATCCAAATGTGTCTTGAAGGCGTTCAAAGTGGGTGCTTGATCCACATCCGGTGGCAGTCTATTCCAAACCTTGGGGACTCAGACAGTAAAGAAGTTTTTCCTTAAGTTCAGCCTGACTTGGTCGCAGAGAGTTTGTGACCGTTCGATCTTGTTATCCCTTGGGATGGCTCGCCCTGTCTTTATGGCAGGGCTGGTACAAAGGTGGCCTGGGACTTTCCAGGGGCACAGGGGAGGCTCCCACCACTGAGCACACTCTGGGCCAGGCACAGGGAGTGCATGCCCCCTGTATCTGCGCGTGGGGCAGAGTTAGGCCAAGTGCCATGCACTGGGCTCTACACCATGTGGCACCGCCCCCGGATCTGCATGGGACGCCACGCGCCTACTGCTGCCAGGCAGGCAGAGGCACCCAGCCAGCACATGACAGGCAGATGGTACCCCACACAGCTCTGGAGACAGTGGGGTGTGTGTGGAGGGGTCCTGCCACTGTACCTACCTGGGGGCAGGCATGGGAGGCACATGCCCCCCAGATCTGTGCACAGGGTGGATGTGGGATGCCCACTGCATGATGAGTTCTGCACTGTGCTGCTGCCTCTGGGACACACTCGGGACACCATGCACCCACCATGTACTGGCTGAGCACCCCCACCCACCCAGCAGCAGCAGACACATGGAAACCCATGCAGGCAGCACCACACAGTGCAGAGTGCAATGCGCCTCTGCCTCACACACAAACCCTGGGGTACATGTCCCCCACACCCCCCAAGAGTATGCTTACTCTCCCTCCCACTGCCACTACCTCTGCCTATGGAACTGCATGGAATACCACATGCCCACCACCACCAGTCCGGCAGAGGCATTTGGCCAGTGCGCAGCTGGCACGTGGTGCCCCACACAGATCCAAAGGCAGGACCGTGTGGTGCAGAGCCCAGCCCACCTCCACCCCACGTACAGATCCATGGGGCACGCACCACTCATGCCTCCCCTGGGGTGCATGCAATGGTGCCCCCCCTGTGCTCCTGGACAAGCCACCCATGGTTCTCTCCCACAACCCACCCTGTCCCCAGGGTCCCACTCACCCCTGCCCCTGTTCATACCTCAACCCCTCCCCCACTGTGAGGGCCCAGATCTGACCCACTCTCCCTCCCCCTCCCCCTCCACAGACTCACCTGCTGAGTGCTGTGCGTGTCTGTGTGGGTCCATCACTACCAACCCATGGCCCGCCCTGCACTGCTGCTGCCCCTCACTCCTGACCCACAGTACCCCACATCCTGCCAGGGCATGTGGGGACCCCCCCCCCGGACTCCAAACCCCACATACACACCCACAGCCCCCCACATCTTCACAAATTCCCCACACACAAACGTCACCCCCACTCATACAATGTACCTGCAAAATTTTAAGT
Source organism: Crocodylus porosus (assembly GCF_001723895.1). NCBI lineage: Eukaryota > Metazoa > Chordata > Crocodylia > Crocodylidae > Crocodylus > Crocodylus porosus. Next base: position 43,923,995 of record NW_017728943.1, read on the forward strand.
TTTTCTGTGTGTAATTTTGAGTTTTTAGCTGTGTAATTAAAAAAATTTTAATCAGGCAACTAATGATTAAATTTTATAATTTTAACTGTTTTATATGGCTACTGTAACTGATAAAACAATGTTTTATGATTACTAAAGGTTTTGAAGTTGTTTTAATACATAGTCTGTTACCTACGTTTATGAAAAATGTGCTGGTGGTACTGAAGGCTGTATCATTTTAAATTGGTGGTACTCAGTCCGTCAGAGTTTGGAAACTGGTGATCAAGGTGATGTCTCTCTAAAAAAAAAAAAAATCAATATTAAAATATGCCTTGCCTGAACTGTCCTGGTACCACACTCTCTCCTATGTTATTGTACTGTTTCTGCTACATGGGCCTGATTCAGAGTCCCTCCATTAAAGTCAGAAGGAGTCTTCAGTTGATCTAGTGCCTCATGCTCTTTAAAGTTTTGGGATATATCACTCAGCTCAAATAGAAATTATTTACCTGAACTGGTCTGATAGCAAAAAATTATTCTGAGACTTCTCCCCTACTTCTGGCTTTCTTGACTCAGAATAATAACACATATTTTCAAGGAGATTATATTTGCCCTTTCAGAGGTTCATTCATTAAGCACAGAGCACTCTACTGATCTCCAGACAAGAGATTAAAAGATCTTTCATGTTTAATTTCAGTTGAACTTCTGCTCTGAAGCCTTCTCACGTGGCCTTTTACCAGGGTTTCTCTTGCATTCTGGGGGAAAATATTAAACAAAAACATATCTCTAAAATCTAGTGATTTTTTTCCTGTGAAATACATGTTTTTACCTGGGAAAATTAATACCTTGTTTGTGTCTCCGTACTTTCCAGCTCAATACATTTGGTGGAGTTTTTTTGTGTCACCATATCATTATAACGTCCAAAAAAATTCCAATAGTAACATTAGATAAGGAATATGTGAGAGATCTGGCACTCCCACCTGAACTAATATGCTATCTATTGTTCATGATATTCATACTAGGGACCTACATTCTTCTCTGTTTTGCCTGTCAGAACTCTGCTATTAATTGTTCCAGTGGAGGCACTTATAAACCAGATCTTCATTATGCTAGGCACTGAGTACACATACAACGGTAACAGCTAAGCATGGGAGAGTAAATAAAGTAGATATAATAAGCAGGCTATTTATTATTTGTTGCTTTAGTGAACAGCAAAGGATTTAGAGTAAAGCTGTAAAGCATGGGTAATAGTGAGACCTAAGGTCACTGAAGGTATGTCTAGCCTGCAGCTGAGAGATATAATTGCCTGTATTCATACTGATGTCACCTTATGAGGTGACTCAGGTACCAGCGGCAGTGAGTGAAGTCATGGTGGCATATATGGTAATGTCAATCATACAAGCCCATATGGGACTGCATCTACACAGGCAATTAGCACATAGCAATAAACTCCAGCATAGTTCTCTCTGGTGTTTACTGCTCCTGGGCACTGTGTTTACATGAGCACCTGGGACCCAGCATGTTGAGCTGGGTCAGAGCAGCCCTGGCTGGCAGGGGCCCTGTGGGGCTCAGCCTGCCGGCTCAGCCAGCCTCATCAGAGTCTACACATGCATTGCTGCACACTAAATAATGCCACCCTAAGATAGTACTCATGTTTACAGTACTAACCTACTGCAGAGTTAATTAGTTTACTGTGGCCTAGTAGGGCTGTATGTGTAGATGCTGAGACTTTACCATGGAGCTAATTAGACAGTTCTACAGTAAACATCTCACGTAGATGTGGCCTGTGTGTACTTACAGAAGCAGCTCGCTATATGTAAATTTGCACTGAAGTGTTTCCACTGCTAGATTACAACGGGCTCGGGTATGTCTATCTGCACTTTGTCACCTCCCATCTGCATTATACATATACCCTTATGTGTTATGCCTGACTTTCTACATAACAAGCCATTTTCAATTAATTGGGATCTTCCAGGAAGAAAAACAATTTGTAAAAAAAAGAAACCTGACCCAGTCTAGATCAGGATGGGTTAGTGGGGATGAAGGAGAAGGACTCAGGCTCATGTGGAATGGGCAGAAGAACCTACATCTATTAGAGCCCATTCCCCTCCATTGGGAATGGGTCCCATGATTCCTCTACTGTTGGTACATAACTGTGAAACTCACTGCCTCATCTCTCCTTGGAGCTGGTCTGCACAAAGACTATCAGTACTGCTGTCAGTTAATCCCTCTGCCATTGAAGTAGAGGTAGAGGTGTGTGCAGTGGATTCCAAGGTGATAATCCTAATGCTGACCCATGTGGGTGTCAACATAATGGAGTTTCTGTTTTCCAGATTGCTCTTTAAAAGGAAAATGGCACATGAAAAACTGTGTTAAAAGAAAATTATTTAGGATACAAACCCAAGTGTTCAAGGGTTTGGCTATGCCAGAATTAGGATTGCCTGCGTAACCTTAATTCAGCCTCCTCTAGGAACTGGGTTTTAATATAGTATCTAATTACTTATATTTTCTTTTTTATAGGGCATATGCCTCATGCAGCACAAAGGCTGAATGTTTCTCACTTATTGAGCAGCTTTTCAATATTTTGTTTTGCACTCAATGATTGCATGGCCCTAGGCTTTTTTTTATTGTACCTTTTTCAGGCCCTGCTCTGATCAAAGAATTAATTTCCTTGTGGGCTCCTCAATGGCATTCATAACTGTAATAGCAGTGCTTCACAAATAGGAATGAATTTATTTTCAAAACTGCCCTGTGAGGTGTGCAAGGATGCTACCCCCTTTTTTATGTATGGCAAACTGATATACAGAGAGATTAAGATAAAAAAAAAAATCCACTAATTGGATTGTCAAATTCAACATGTATGGGACCTGATGTTTTAGAGTACTTGCCATCAGGTAGCATTTTGTATGAGCAAAACTCAGCTTTCAATGACTTCAGTTGCAGATGTGACTGTTTAAGCTCTTTTGTAAATCATATAAGGTCTCACTCTGATACCCAGAGAACAAAGAACATAGTATTAGTGACCCCATGTGAAAAGTTTGGTTCATGTGACTCAACCATCATCATGGAGGACCTGCATGGCAGGGGTGGGTATAGGGTTGCCTATTCTGACTGAAGCTATTCTGGGAGATTTTTTTTTCCAACATACTGAATGTCATTAATAGGGGTGCACTGATAGCGATTTTTTGGGCTGATACCAATGGCCAATTTTAAATGAGCCATATAGGCAAATACTGATCTGACTGCCAATATGCAGCCAGGAAACTTGGAGAGCAGCACTGGGCTGATAAGTCTGTTGTGCAGGAAGGGGAGAGGGGGAGAGAAGGGGCATGTGGGGGCTCAGATCAAGGTTCCCGCAGTGAGGGAGGGAGTAGGGCGGGGCAGGGGCAGGCACTGCACAACTGGGATGCAGCATGGGATGGAGCCACGAGTACCTTGTCCAGGGGGTACAGGGGGGGAGGGTGGCCCCTGCCACTGCATACAACCTGGGAGGGCATGGGGGGGCATGTGCCCCCAGATCTGCGTGTAGGATGAGGGTGGTCTACTGCTGTGGGATGCAGCTAGAGCAGCACCAGGCTCTTCCTGGTGTGGGGATGAGCTGGGCTGCAGTTAGGGCAGGTGGTGGTGGCGCTGGGAGGTGAGGCTAAATGCAGGGGCTACAGTCACCTGAAAATTCACCATAGCCCCCCTCCCAGAGCCACCACCACCCACACCGAGCACATCCACTGCCCAACCCCCCCCACCAGGAAGAGCTTGGCACTGCCTTGGCCCCATCCCATGCCCCAACCCCGCTGTGCAGTGCCTACTCCTGCCCCAGGCCCCACCCCAGCCATACTCCCTCACCGCTGGGTCCTCAATCTGCCCTCCCCACACACACTCACCTTGCCTCACAACAGACTTACCAGCCAGACCCAGCTGTTCTCCACACTGCCAGGCTGCACTCCTGGCAGCCTGCATGCTGCACTGCAGCTGTGCGCATGCATGGGGCATTTATTGGTGACATTATTGGCCACATCAGCCAAAAAAAGTCAACTGCTGATACCATCAATTTTCCGTATATCAGTGCCAATCTAATATGGAAATTATGTATCAGTGCACCTCTAGACATTAATTGTACTATCCAACCTGTTCACAATCAATCTTTCAGATTGCTTTCAATAGTCACCAGGAAATCAATGCTGATTCCTGTAGAATCCTGACAATTCCAGGAAGGTTGGCAACCCTAAGTGGGGATAGAATCCAATCCCCCACTGTGACATTATACATGATCTTCTTTCTTCTTCCTGCAGCCTTTCCCATTCACTGCATGCACTCAGTTGCTACTGAGGAGGCCAGAATCCTACAGATGACTGTTTCCTTCATTAAACAACTCAGACTCCTCTCCAGAACAGGGCTTTCCTGTGCACTGAATGTAGCAATGATATCATGGAGTAAAAAATGGAATGTGATCATGTAAGTCTGGGCTATCCAACTGGTGACCCACAAGCCACTTATAGCCTGAACACACACCCCACAAGCTCCTACCATAATGCTGTTCCCTCCATTGCTGCCACTGCTGCAGCTAACAGAATCTCGGGAGCAGGGTAGCACAGTGACATGTAGTCCCAGCCAGTAAGAAGTTGGAAACCCTTGATGTAAGTAATGACAGAAGGAAAATACACAGGCACAAAGGAACCAACGTGAAGCCACCCAGCAATTCTAATCATGCATTTCCTAACTTTATAATTAGTGTGTCTCTGAGAAAATACAATATTCTTTTAATACAGGATTTCCTTGGATGCAATTTAAATTACATTAGGGATAAACTTAGTATCCCGTTTAATATTGGAAAGCTTCTCTCTCTCTCAAAACCAGTCACCATTGGTAAGTTACTGGTTTTAGTTTTGTAGCTAAAATTTATATTATTAATGAAATATGAGTCTGATTTTTATTTTGTTCCAGGCTTAGTGATGACAGTATCATTTAATGCACTAACTTGATTTTAATTGGAGAAAAGTGTGCTTGACTTCTTCCAAACTACCATCACAGACTTTTAATGGATTACTTTAAAGACATTGTTATTAACATATATATCAAAAGAGGTAAATCAGACCATTCCACCCAGTAGTCACAGTGCTAAAACATAGCTAATCTATATGGAAGCAATCCACAGAGAGATAACACCCTATTTAGGACTAGGGAAAAGCTAGATTGAGACTATTGACTGGCAGAGATAATTAAAACAATATTAAGAGAGTTAATTGTTATATTGGAAGTAATAGTGACAGTTAATTAAATGGGTCAAAATTCAAGCGTGTGTTTTAAAATATGCTTTGCCTTGCATTTATTGCACGTGTGTCACATGGTTAATAGACATAAGATAATTTTCTGCATCTTCAGCACTTGGGTTGTTAATTATGCATATAAGGTATATACTGGAATGTCATGAGCTGTTACTGTTTTCTTGTGATTTCCCAGTTGGTCTATATTTTTGGAACCAAGAGTTCTAGGTTGTTGTATATGAGCTGTTACATACATTATTGGTTTACACTGTGAACCAATATTTATTACTGTATTAGATATGTGCTGGAAGCCAAGTGCTATGCTTTATGTAAACACTATGCATTTATAAAAAGGATACACTAGTTCAAGTTTGAAACTCCCCTCTGAGCACTCTGGATTCTGAGATGCTATCTAAACTTGCCTAAATTTGTGGAAAAGCAGGAGTTAAGACACACATCCTATTCCTAGAATTTCTGTTGGCTACTATTAGCTACCTTCCTGCTCAGCACCTAGGTACTCTTGGGAGGCACTTGCATTTTCCCAGTTTCCATATTTGGACCCTAGGCAGACAAGGTTCTTTGGTTAAATCTGATGTCTTTTATTATACCAAGTCATATACTTAGAAAAGATTTTCTTTAAAAGTTTTTTGGTGCAAATACCTTTCATCAGGCTGAAGAAGCATCTGCCATTGGTCTGTGCTTTTCCTGGATGGAATGGTAAAGAAGCCAGAGGCCAGTATGCATGCAAGAAGCCAGTCAGTGAAAAATGTAAATTGAAGTAGTCAATTAGATGAGAGATAGGTGTGTGGAGGTGGAGGAAGGGGAATGAATACAGCTGGAAATATTAAAGAGGTTACCCAGGAAGTCAGATGTTAGGCAGGTTATAGTATGTCATAAATCCAATGTCTGTATTCAGTACATGATTTTTTTGTATCCAGTAGGTTGATGAAACGAAGTTCATAGGCTTGTCTATGAAAGGTGTTTTGTAAATTTCCTTTGAGGATTAGAACTCAGAGATTGGAGACAGAGAGGTTTTCTTGTGAGAAATGTGCCCCCAGAGGTTGTTGGATATTATTGTCTTTGATAGATTTTCAGTGTGTGTTCATTCTGGTGTGCAGTTGTTGTTTGGTTTCTCCTACATATTTTCCATCAAGTCATTTGGTGCACTGTATGAGATATATTACATTTCTAGAGGTGCAGGTATAAGATCCAGGAATGCTGATGGTCTGTTTTGGGGTGATATGAGATATGTTGCCAGGTTTTGCATTTCTTGTCATGGCATGGTCTGGATCCATTCGGTGTGTTTTGGGCCATGGGAAGTTTGCTTTTGGTGATGAGGTTGGTGAGGTTTTGTGCTTGTTTAAAGGCTAGGATGGGTCCTTCTGTACTGCTGCAATTCTTCACGTGGTATTCGGGTGGCTCCTTCAAAAGTGTGAACTACCTGTCTGGAGAAGTGTCCTTGTTGAGTGAAAGCCCTTTTGAGATTTGTGAGGTGATGATCACAGGTGTTCTCCTCAGTGCAAATTTGGTAGTATCAGAGGTTTTGGCTGTATATTACAGCTTTCTTGGTGTGTTTAGGGTGATTGCTAGTTCTCTGCAGATATTAAGTTGGTCTGTGGGTTTCTTGTATATAGTGGTCTGTATTTTACCATTTGGGACAATGATCATCATGTCTAAAAAGGAAATGTTGGTGCTGGAGTATTCAAGAGATAGTCTGATGGAGGGGCAATGATTGTTGAAATCCTGATGGAAATTAATCAGAGATTTCAGGTTTCAGTCAGTCCACATGATGAAGATGTTATTAATATATCTTAAGTATAGCAAGGGTTTGATGATGCAGTCCTTAGGAAATCTTCCAGGTGGCTCATAAAAAGGTTTGGCATACCATGATCTGGAGGAAGTGTTGTTTATGGAAAGTGAAGTTGTTGTGTGTGAGGATGAAGTTCAGTAATATCTTTGGGTCTGTACTCTGAGTTGTAATCTTGCTCTTGTAGATATGTAAGGCAAGCTTGGATTCTATCCTGGTTTGGGATGTTGGTATATAAGCTGGTGATGTCCATGGTGGTTAGGAGGGTTGCACATTGGACAAAACTTGCCATTTCAGTGACAGGAGGTTTTAAGATTGATTCAATGAAACCTGATATCTCCTCAGTTAGGTTTCCATGGTTAGACCCTAGACACCTAACTCTGTTCATCTGGATCACCCTTCTGAGATAAGTTGCCTGAATTTGAGGCACTACAGTACCTAAATGAAGGTATCTGCAAGGTCAGTTCAGATCTGGCTCTGAGTCTACATAGTGCTCAGCCCCCACTGCCAAGAAGAATGGTGTTTGTGTACTATGGTCCATTAACCTGAGACTGCCACCTAATGGCATATAGCCAACCAAACAGTGATTAGCTCTCAATGTCTCTTTTGTTACATGTTGCACTTCGAGCTGCTCAAGTGTTGATTCGTATTAGTGCTAGCTGGAGTTTGGAGCAGTCATACTTTAAGGCTAGAAACCTTTTCTGATGGTCCCACACCTGCACATCTGTGACTTGCCACTAGAGAAGCCTGACTAGGAGCTACAACTGTGAGTTGCTATGGGGTTGGTGAGCCAGGACAGGTTTCTATCCTTGCTTGAGGTAGGAATGTGTGAAAGATGGGTTGGGTTGGGGTAGAAACATGAAGATAGGAAGCAGATAGTTAATGGGACAGGTATGGGTAATGAAAAGGGAGGTGGAAAGGAAATGGAGGTAGGGGAAGGGTGCTGAAATGAAGTAAGTCAGCCATTGAAGGATAAAATAAAAAGACATTAAAAATAATTTAAAAAGAAATAGAAAGTGTGCTTAAAACTAGTTTCAGATGTTAATGTGTGGATAATCCAGGGGTTAAGAGCTCCAAGAGCTCCTTAAAATTAATGTGGAGCAATGTATTTACAAGCTACATTGTGAACAGCTCAAATATTGATGGGTGCTAGTGCTAGCTTGAGTTCAGAGCAGTAACATGCTCAGGCCAGTAGGGGCCTAAAGGACTGAAAGATAAGAATACCACCCCCCCATTCTGGGCTTCCCCTTGCCCCTCAGAGCTCATCCAGTTCCCCCCTCCCAACATCCCCCACCCCTTTGCTTACTTGTGGCTGTCTGCATTGTCTGTCCCGGGGACCAGGCAAAGAAGGGTTAACTTGCCTGTCCAAAGCCCATGACCACCACTGCTTCTCTTCTCTGGGCCGAGCACAGCACAGAGAGCAGCAGCAATGGCAGCAGCAGGACAAACAGTACAGGCAGCCACAAGTAAGCAGGGGATGCGGGTGTGGGGGTAGTGAGCAGGGATCTGGGGTGTTGAGGAGGGCAGGCAGGGCAGTGGACCTGATCCAAGCCAATGAGGAAGTGGGGTACGTGGGGTTTTTATAGTAGCATGTAGTCTAGAGTGGCTACATATTTGTGTAACATGAGCTGGATAACATGGATCAGAGATATCCTGCCCTAGTGTAGTATAACTTTGAGCCACCTAACAAGTGCTTAAAAAAAATCAGGTATTAATGTACAGTTAATCCAGGTGTTAAGAGTTCCAGGAGGCACCCAAATTTACCATGTAATAAGATGGTACTTACTACTGACCTAGACTAGAGCCAAACCCATGACTTCTCTAGCTGTGTAAGGCTTCTTCCAGTACTGGAGCTATCTTTCACCTATTCAGGGTTGCGACATGACACATGATACTTTCCACTTTCCTATCTATCTCACTTAATGAATCAACACCTTAAAAAGGAACTTCTTTGAGAAGCTGGTTGATACCTTTTCAATTACCCTACCAAATTGACTGGCTGCCTGCCCCAACTCCCCAAATGTGGCAGCAGCCATTCACACAGCATGAATGGCTCTGTTTGATTTGAATGCACTACATTTCATCTTATGAGTGAAAATACTTTTATAGAAATGTATAGCTTAATATATGGAGCATGTGACGTTGGTTATCAGTACTAGTGACATTCTTAATGTAAGGAAGACACATAAATTGTTTCTATTACACCATATTTCTTCCTGCTGCTGTTGTCGTTTATCAAATTTAGATATATATTTATAGTGCATAACTGAGTTTATAGCCTTATATTATTCCCTGCTCTCCTCCACTTTTCTGCCTCCATCAAGCCTAAATGGTAATAGCAGTAAGCATCTACCCCAGTTATAAAACAGGAAACCATTAAATTTGGTCAAACAAATATAGCAGCTTAGACACTATGAAGTTTAATATGAGACAACAGGAAAAGTGTACTTAGCACTGAAATAGATTATACAGACTGAGTCACTTCTATGTAATTGCCATGTATTATGAGTGAGATATTGAAAGATATCAAAGGCACCTTGATCCCATTGAATTCATTGAGAGTGGGGCTTGTAACTCCCATTTGGGCCTTTGAAAATCCCTCATTATGCAATAGCTATGTACTACCATATTTTCTCTTATATAACATGCCCCCAGATAAGATATATGCCTAGTTTTTGAAAAACAAAGTGAAGTGAAAAGGATTTTTTCTTACTTCTGCAGCACAAGCCTCTGCTGGGCATGTGGGGGTGGGGGAGGGTGGGAGTGGAGAGAAAGCATCTGCAGCTAGGGAACCCCACTGTGCAGATCTGCAGCATTGTTTTCATTTTCTCCTGGTAGAGGCAGAAATGTTTATTACTGCATTTCCTCACTTATAGTACACACCTGAATTTCCAGCTGGATTTTGGAGGAAAGGTGCATGTTACATGCAAGAAAAATATGGTATATATATTTCTGTGTAGGTATCAAGGCCCTCACTACACATGTCCCTTACTACCTCGGCCAACATAACAAAACAAACAACTGCCAGCTATATTCTCCAAATATAAACTGTGTATTTCCATATCATTGAATGTTCTGCGCTGAGTACTGTCCATCAAATGGAAAACTCCTATTTGGTTTTATTGCCTGTTACATTAAAATTGTTTGCAATTAAAATAATTTTCTTATGGAACCACTCCATGGTTAAACATAATGTACCCACATATACACATATGCCCTTTCCCCAGCGTCTATGCCAACCTCCCCTGAAAGAAAATCCATCCGCTTTGAAAGTCTACCTGTTCTGTATCTCATTCCACAGGTAAACATTTTTAAAATAGATTTCATAAACATTAGGGCTGGAAGGGACCTCAGAAGATCATTGAAGTCAGGAAGTCAGCAGGGGTCATAGGATCCCAGCAAGAAAAACATCCAAATTTCTCTTGAAGGCATTCAAAGTAAGTGCTTGAACCACCTCTGGTGGCAGTCTATTCCAGATCTTGGGGGCTCGGACAGTAAAGAAGTTTTTCCTTATGTCCAGCCTGAAATGGTCTTGCAGGAGTTTGTGACTGTTTGCCCTTGTCACCCCTTGGTACGCTCTGGTGAATAGACACTCCCCCAGATCCTGGTGATCACCCCCAATAGACTTATAGCTGGCCATCAGATCACCCCTGAGCCTGCGCTTTTCCAGGCTGAAGGGCCCCATGGCTCTCAGCCTGTTGTCGTAAGGTCTGTTTTCCTGACCTTTCATCATGCATGTGGCTCTTCTCTGGACTCTCTCAAGCTTCTCCACATCCTTTTTGAATTGTGGAGCCCAAAACTGGACGCAGTCCTCCAGCTGCGGCCTCACCAAGGCCGAGTACAAGGGGAGAATGACGTCCCGGGATTTGCTTGAGAAGCATCTATGGATGCAAGCCAGCGTTTTGCTTGCTTTACTAACCACAGCATTGCATTGCGGGTTCATGTTCATCTTGTGGTCAATGATGACCCCCAAGTCTCTTTCTTCCATAGTGCCAGTGTAGCACTGCCAAGCCTATAAGCATGCTTCAGGTTTTTCTTCCCAAGGTGGAGAACCTTGCATTTTTTGGTGTCAGGTTCTCATCTTCCCATTTCCTGAGCCTGTCAAGGTAAGCCTGGATTGCCCTCCTGTCCTCAAGTGTGGATGCTTTACCTCAAAGTTTGGTGTCATCAGTGAACATGGCCAGTCCGCTTCTAACACCAATGTCCACATCATTAATGAAGATGTTGAATAGTGTTGGCCCAAGGACAGAGCCTTCGGGGACCCCACTGGTTACAGGGCACCACAACGATTGACTTCTGTCAGCCACCACCCTCTGGGTCCGACCATGGAGCCAATTCCCCAGCCAGCAGATCGTGGTGAACCTGAGGCTGCAGTTGGACAGTTTTGCCAAGAGGTGATTGTGGGATACCAGATCGAAGGCTTTTTTAAAGTCAAGATATACAACATTAACCTCTTCTCTCTTGTCGAGGTGATACGTCACCTGGTCATAAAAGGAAATAAGATTGGCCAAGTGGGACCTACGTGCAACAAACCTGTGCTAGCTATCCCTCAGGATGTTGCCATTTGCCAGTCTGTTAAGAATGGCCTCTTTGATAATCTTTTCTAAGACTTTCCCCAGGATAGAGGTCAGGCTGATGGGCCTGTAGTTTGCTGGATCCACTTTCCTCCCTTTCTTGAAGATAGGCACCACATTGGCCTTCTTCCATTCTTCGGGCACTTCACCAGAGCACCAGGAGCTCTCAAAGATCCGTGCCAGGGGCTGAGCTATGATGCTTCACAGCTCCTTGAGTACCCTAGGGTATAGATTGTCAAGGCTGGCTGACTTGAAGGTGTCTAGCCTCTCAAGATATTCCTTCACAAGGTCAGCATTGATGGAAGGTAAGGAATCACCCTCACCCAGGCATTCCTGTCCCATAATGGAGAGAGGCGTCCCTTGGGACTGGTGAAAAACCAATGCAAAATACCCATTTAGTAAGTTGGCTTTTTCCTGGGCATTGGTTGTCAGTTGTCCCATCTGGTTTAGCAGTAGTCCAATGTTGCCCTTGCTTTTCCTCTGGCTCCCCACATATCTAAAAAAGGACTTTTTATTGTCCTTGATACCTGTAGCTAGTTGCAGCCTTGGCTTTCCTAGTTCACTCCCTGCAGGTCCAGACCAATGCAGAAAATTCCTCCATGGAGGTGGATCCAGTCCTCCATCCTTTGTAGGTCTTTCTTTTTAGATGCAGGAGGTCTGCTAGTTTTCTGCAGAGCCAAGAGGGCTGTTGTGCCCTTTGCTGCCTTTCCTTTGAGACAGAATAGACTTTGCTTGTGCATCCAGGATTGTGCAACCACTCTTCCTGAACTTCCCTCCCCTTTGGCTCCTGGTCCCTTAGGGCCTTGCCAACAAGCCTCCTGAGCTTCTCAAAGTCAGCTTTCCTGAAGTCAAGGACTTCTGTACTGCTGACTGACTTGCCAGCTTTGTGGCGGATGGTGAAGGTAATCAGCTCATGGTCACTGTCACCCAGCTTCCCTTCAACTGTTAGGTAGCTGATTAGGTCGTCCCCCTTTGCCAGTGCCAGGTTAAACAGTGCTTTACCTCTCATTGGCCCATAGGCTTCTTGTGTCAGATAGAGTCATCCACGCATGAGACAAAGCTTTGTGACCACTTGGATTTGGCTGACTGCTCTTCCCACGCGATGTCAGAGTAGTTGACGTCTCCCATGACAACCATGCACTGGGAGCATGCAGCCTCAGCCAATTCCCTGGAGAACTCCTGGTCAAGCTCTTGAACCTGGGTAGGAGGTCTGTAATAGACGCCCATCATTGTGTCCCCTGTGCCATGTTCCCCACAGATTTTAACACAGAGGGTCTCCAGTCATCTACCCTGGGTGCCAATGTCAGCTTGCAGGGACACATAGTTCTCCTAGACATAGACAGCTACACCTCCGCCCCTTTTGTCAACTAAATCTCTCTTGTACAGGATATAGCCATCTATACCTGTGGTCCAGTCATGGGTGGAGTCCCACCAGGTCTCCATTATCCCTATGACATCATAATTATTTATGTTCATCATTCCAAGGCTGGGGCAGGGATGGGCTCCCTTAAGTGCCTTGGCCTGCCTGCTTTGCAAGGGTTGCTCAGCAGGTCAGCAGTGGCAGTAGTCCCCCCATGCCCTGGCACGCTCAGTTTAAAGCCCAGGGGAGCAGATAAGCCAGTCTGGCTGAGAAGAGCCTCCTCCCCAATGGAGAGAGGTGAAGGTCATCCCTTCCCAGCAGCCCACTGCCTCTCTCACCAAAAAGTGGACTGTGGTCATGGAAGCTGAAGCCTTCCGGATGACACCAGTGCCACAGTCTTTGGTTCACTATCTCAATCCTCCTCTCCCTCCTCAGCTCATAGCCTGAGACTGGGAGGATTGAAGAAAACACCACCTGCGCCCCCAACCCCTTAAGCCCCACTCCCAAATCCCTACAGTGCTTCATGACACAGCTAGAAGCACTCTAAGCTGTGTCATTTGTGCCCACATGAATGAAGAGCATAAGGTAGTGGTCAGTGGGCTGGAGGAGCTCATGGATCTTCTCCACAATGTCCCAGATATGGGCTTCTGGGAAGCAGCAGACTTCCTGGGCTAAGGAGTCAGAGCGGCAGATTTCCCCCTCAGGATGGAGTGTCCCACAATATACACTTTGTGTTTTGTCTTGGGGAGAGTGGGGGCAGTAGCTGCAGTTGAGTCTGTGTTGCCTACTGGAGCTGGCAACTTAGCAGGCTCTGCTGGGGCTGCAAGAGGTTTGCACCTGCTGCAGAGCTCCAGTGGGCGGGGGGGCAGAGACCATAGTGCGGAGAGCCTTGGGGCCCTTGACCACCTTGGTCCAACCCCCTGGTTGGACAGCATGGGAGGTCCCCAAGTCCTCCCTTGTCCTGGAAGATGACCTTGATCTACCCTCTGCATTCAGGGGGTGAAGGGCCTGGTAGTAGGAGTCAATCTCCTGCTTACTATCCTTGATGCCACACAGTCTCTCAGCTGTGGCCTGGAGCTCTTCCAGCTGTCATGCCGGAGACCCCAGAAGGGAGCAGACCTCACAAGGGGAGGTGGCCATGCTCCCACTCCCCAGAGCCTGAAAAAGTATAAGGCAGCCCCTGCAGCCAAGAGCCATAGGCTCTGTCTGCGTGGAGCCCAAAACCATGGGCTCCATCTGGGTGGAGGCCTCTGAGGTGCCAGGGCAGGGGGACACAGACCCCAAGGGGACCCAAGGGGTGCGGTGTGTGCCCATCCACATTTTACTGGCAGTACTCTGGCTAACTGTGGCTACCTACCCTAGGAACTCACAGGCAGGGCTGCAGGCCCTCCTGCTTACCCTTCTGTGCAAACTCCCATGCTAACTTGCACACCGGGCAGACAAGTGCACCTGTTTGCATGGTCTGTTTGCGAGGCTCCGGTTGCATGGCTCCCTGGGAGCTAGGCATGTCCCTCCTCGGCTCCAACTCAGCTGCCCCACTGCTAACTAGGTTGGGGTCCCTCCCTCCCTGCCGTGGGCCCCACCTACCTCTGGCTGCTTTGGAGGTCTGGGTCAGGGTCCCGCTGAGGGATCCTGGGGGTCCCTGGGTTCAATGGGGGTGCATCAGGCTTCCACCTGTGTGTCTATCACTGGAGCCAGGGACAAACTGCAGCTAAGCTGTTGGCGCACCCTTTTTAAACTGCGTGCATGCCCAGAAGGGCTCACCAATGGGGCTTCACTAATCTAGGGGTTGAGGGGTCCCTGCCCCATGGAATAAGGGAACAGATGAGTGCCCCCCCTTTCCCTGTCTCATGCACCAGATGGGACCAGTCGCATGGCTCCCTGGGGGCTGGGCCAAGTAAGAGCCAGGGGGGTGTCCCTCTTCGGCTCTGACTCAGCCGCCCTGCTAACTGGGTTGGGGTCCCTCCCTCCCTGCTGCTGGCCCCACCTACCTCTGGCTGTACTGGAGGTCCATGTTGGGATCCCACTGGTGGGTCCTGGGGGTCCCTGGGTTCAACAGGGGTGCAACAGGCTTCCGCCTGTGTGTCTCTCACCAGAGCTGTGGACGAACATGAATTTCTTTTATACATGAAGTTGCTGATATCTCCCATGTCCATTTTTAATGTTGCCTTACTTCAACTCACTCAGCACTTCTGCACAATGTATTTGAGAGGAATTTAGTACTTTATGTATGTGCATAATCTTCATCATCCTGTTATCTTCTTCATCCTGAACCAGGAAACAAGTATATGACTTGTTTATATACAAAGCAACACCATCTTTTCTCCCAACTCCTTCCTTCTGAAACAGAATGTAGCTTTCATTGCTGACATTCCAAACATAAGAGCTGCTCACCAGGTTTCTGTGATATCATAGAAGTAAACACATAGCTAAGATGGTGATGTTGATACGAGGGCTTTGGACTTTTGGACAATCAATGGATATTCTGGGGAGAAGGACAGTGATCAAGAGGTGGGATCCATGATCAGAACTAGAAAGAACATCTTTGGGCATCATCTGACCAATCTAGTAAGGGGGAGCTTTAAACTAGGTTCCAAAGGAGATAGAGGGGAAAAAAAAACAAACCCATGGCAGCAGAGCAAATAATCTAAAGGGAAAATAACCAGAAGAAGCAGCTCAACATTGGGAAAGAGCCAGAGGACACCTGGGACCATAGGGCACCTATACAAATGATCCTACACTGTCTAATTAGAACACATTACAGCAGACTTGATCAGCATTCTGATTAGAATGCTCCAGCATGCTGCAGCATCACATATATTTAGTGTCCCACATTTTAAAATGGTGGTGAAGGCACTTTAATGAAAACTTGTCAAATAACCTTTATTTAAAGCACCCCTGCAGTCATTTTGAAATGTGGGACCCAGAATACACATGACGCCAGGGCATTTTAATTAGAACAGCTGTCCAGGAGCTGCTTTAATTAAAATGCCCCCACCCCAGAGCACATGTATATACACAGCTCTTATGACTGGAATGTCAACCGGAGTATCAAACATATACTTGTTCCCTGGTTCAGGAGGAAGAAGCTAGCAGAACATAATGTATTTGGGTGATGATAAAAGATAAAAGATACAGAATCAATGTACTGGTGGGGATTTATTATAGGCCATCAAGTCAGGAAGAAGAGGTGGGTGAGGCACTCTCCAAGCAAGTAACAACATTATCCAAAAGTTATGAGTTGATACTGATGGGAATCTTTAATTTTCTAGTCATCTGCCGGAAGAATAATACAGCCAAACATAAAATGTCAAGCAACCCCCTAACTTGTGTGGAGGACAACTTTCTGTTCCCAAAAGTTGAGGATACAACTAGGGAATACAACCTTCCCAAAGATTGAGGATACAACTATAGCGGATTTTGCCTGACCAGTAGGGGAAAATTGACAGAGGATGCAAAGGTGATGGGAAACTTGGGAGGAAGTAACCATGATATAATAGAATTCATAATCCTGAGATGAGGGAAGCACAAGGTCAGGAGAAAGGAGATGCTAGATTCAAAAAGGGGGATTTTAGCTGTTTCATGGAGTTAATAGGCATGGTGCCATGGGAAGACAGAGTAAAGAACCAAAGCATCAAGGAGTGCTGGAAGCTTCTAAAGGCCACAGTACTGGAAACCAACAAGAAACTGTTCTGACATGATAGCACAAGAAGAATTGCTAGAAACCAATGTGTCTTCACAAGGAGCTTCTATGATGCCTCCAATGCAGAAGGAAAAAATACAAGCAATGGAAGATGGGCAGATCACTGAGGAAAAATACTGGAAGATAGCAAGAACCTTCAGGAATAAAATCAGGAAAGCATAGGTAAAAAGTGAGTCACATCTGGAAAGGGAGGATAAAGACAACAAGAAAAGGTTCTGTTAAGAGTGTTGGCCAGAAAAGAAAGATCAAGGGAAGCTGTGGTACCATTGTTAACTAGCTTGGGAGATGTCTCAGCACAAGATTCACTGTATTTATTAATGATTTGGATGCTGTCATAGAAAGCTTCTTGAGCAAGTTTGCAGATGACAGAACTGGGAAGGCTTGAGAATATGTCACAGGACAGAAGCACAATTCTGAAGGATCTTGGAAAGTGGAAAGTCAGGCTGGAGCTAACACAATAAAGTCCAGTGCTAGCAAATGCAAGGTACTACACCTTGGGAAAAAATCCAAAATGCAAATACAAAATGGGTGATACCTGATAGATGGCAGCATTATGGAGAAGGATCTAGGAGCGTTGGTAGATCACAAAATCAGTATGAGTCTGGAGTGTGATGCAGCTGCACAAAAGGCAAATGGAGTTTTGAGATGCATCAATAGTAGCATTTGGTGCAAGACAGAGGAGGTCATAGTGCCTCTTTACTCAGCACTGGTTCAGCCTCATCTAGAGTATTGTGTGCATTTTTGGGCTCCACATTTTAAAGAAGGACATGGAGAAGTTAGATAGGGCTGAGTGGTGAGTGACAAAAAAGAAAAGAGGCTTCGAAGGCATGTCATGTAAGGAAAGATTGAAATAAATAGGCATATTCAGCTTGAAAAGGCACTTAAGCTGGGATATGATAATAGTCTTTAGATATTTAAGACTGTCATAAAAGAAGAGGGAGAGCACCTTTTCTCTCTTGCTGGACATAAACCAATGTCCTGAAGTTGCAGCAAAGTTAAGTTGAGATTGAATATCAAAAAAACCTCTTCACTGTTAGACCAGTGAGGCAGTAGAATAGATTGTCTAGGGAGGTTGTGGAATCTCCATCATTAGGCGTGTTCAAAAAAAGGTTGTATAAGAATTGGTCATGAATAATCTAGAAGTAATTATACCTAGGATCTGCTCTGAGGATCTCCCATGCCTCTAGAGGTCCCTTCCAGCCATAAAATTCTATAATTGTATGCAGGGGAGGATCCAGGGGCTTGCATTAGTGCACTTGCACGAACCTTTGAGTCCTGCTCCATCTAAAGTTTAAAACCAACTGCCTGGCAGTGGCAGCAACATTTCTAGTCATGGAGTGCTAAGGGAGTCAACTGACATCTTCGTTTATTATAATCTACTTGATCCTTTCTAAACTCTTCATTCTATAAGTGTTAATAGCCCTCTCTTCTTTGTAATGATCTTAATGTCCCACTAATCAAGTTTTCCTTTGTTCTGCAATTCTGCTCTGTGTTATTATCTGTTTCTAGTAACCAAGCCTCTATTTCACACCCCTACAGACTGTTTTTACCTCATTTCAATGAAGGTTTTGCTTCTGTATTAAACTGAATGATACAGCCCAAGCATATTAGTAAAGCTTCTAGTTTATTTTTAACAGCAGAAAAATATATGTTGCACCTCACCATCAAAATTCTACATCCACCCAGGATTCATGATTCAAGAGAGAAAAGCGGTTGGGGAAAGAGAGTGAGAGAAAGAAAGACAGGGAATACAGCCAGTAGTGGGGACTTGAAATATAGATAATGTAATCAGCATTATAATATACTAGAGCCCCCAGTGACATGGGTAAGCAAAGGTTAACTAAAGATATATGTCACTAGAGCAAGGATGTTAGTTATAGGCAAATGGGAAAAGAAGAATACAGCTACATATGCATAGTGATGGCAGACTTTTAATGAATCAATCGTCCTTCCCCAAACAGACCCAGGAAGACAGAAGGAGCTGGGAACCTGGCCTCCCTGCTCTACTGTTTCAGGGAAATGTTGATGTAAAAGACTGTTTGCCATTTTGTTTTCCTTTATTTGTTTTCCTTTATTTGCTGGGTTTGGAGGGCCCTTATTGTGACTTTTGTATCCTTTGTTATAGGTTTGGATGAGTAGTATAAATCAGATGGGATGAGAGTAAGGGATGAAAGATGATACAGAAATGAAAAGAGTCTGGACCTCTACATATTTGTTTACAGGCATTTTGTTATTGCATAAACCTTCTTTAAATGGAATGGAATATTACTCTTGGATTTTGGCAGGACACTACGGATGCCCACAATGTTTGTGAGTAGGAGTAGATACACTGAAATATACTGTCCTCTACTGGACTTATTATTTTCCACATAGCTCAAGAAATAAGTCAATACAGTTAGAATGGAAATATAGTGGTATGGCATAGCATCACACTGAAACTCTCTGGAACTTCAAACACCTCCCTGTGAACCAAGTGCTCCTGAATTCTCATCATACATGCCCTCCAGGCAGCAGCACACGTTTCAGGGCAGCCCAAGCTATTCATTCCCCCATGCTGTTGTACCTCAGGGTCCCAAACCAGGAGTTCAGGTACACCTGTGGCACCAGAAGGATCATCAGTAGCAGCATGACATAGTGACTAGGGCACCCCTCAGCCTGCACAAACAGCTCATCACGCACTGCCCAGGGCACATGTAGTAGGGGAAGCTTGGGGTACAGCAGCAGCATGGTAGGAGGCTGGCTCCAGGGCACCAGTGGAGAGGGTGGGGGTGTCCCTAGTTCCTCACCTAAGTTTTCCAGAAGACCCATGTGCCCTGAGCCATCACCATGGGCTGGGCGGCAGCACAGAAGAGTGGTTGGACTGCAGAGGGACAGTGGGGGAGAGGGATCTGGAGCCATAGCAGCAGATGCTGCCAGGATCCTGAACTGCCCTGCCCTGAAAAGCTGGAAGGGGAGGCAGACTACCTGCAGCCAGTGCCCAGTGATCCACCAGCCCCAAGGGAGTCCTTGGGGATGGGGGGGCTCAGCTGGAAGCTGCCTCGGCCCAGTCCAGCCCAGCCCAACTTACCATGGTCCCATGGTACCTGTGCATGGCTGACCCCCAATCTGAGGCTGGGCAATGCATAGACCCTGGTGCAGAGCATCTCAGCTGCAATGTTGCAAACTCTCACAAAAGGCTTCTGTCTCTTGGCTCTGCAGGGCCAGCATCTGGATGCAAGGGAGAGGCCACAGGGCTGAACAAGGATGTGGGCTCAAGGACACTGCCACCCAACACTGGAGCCCTGCACCAGAGGCACATGCAAGACACTATCCCAGTTCTGCTGCATCAGGTGGTGCCACCAGTCCTGGCTGGCATGGCAGGCTGAGAGGTGTCAGGGTTGGAGGCCCAGGAGGGGGTAGCCTCCTGGAGCCCCTCATTGGCGTCACTGGAGGCAGCAGCTGAGTGTGACGGTGGCCCTGGGAGGGTGTGCTGTGGCTGGGCAGTGGATCACTGCATGTGAGAAAGCTAAATGGGGTAAGAGAGCCATGGCCCGGGCAATGATGAGTGTGGTGGGCCAGCAGGGTGACTGAGGCAGCAAGAAAGAATCGAGGGACCCTGTTCAGCATTACCAGGGCCAGGGCTGGGGCAGCCATGGAGCAGAGGGAGCACAAAGACAGCTGCCATGTGCTCCCTCTGTGCATGCCTTGCTTCTCCTCTGTTCACAGGAATTGGCTGCCCAGAAACCATAGAGTGGGGCTAGGTTTTAAAGATGGTTGCCAAGTGCTGGCATCTGGGCCTAGCTTCAAGCATGGCTGCCAGGTGCTGGCAGCTGGGGCTGGAGGCTGGCACTCCCCCTGGTGGCCACAGGGGCACATGGCAGGGCTGGAGGGACCTGGTAGCACATTTGTTGCCAGGTCCCGGCACATGTAGATATCTAGCCAAAATGACTTACGGTGCTGCAGCTTACTGTACAGTAAATTTAGCTGCAACTAAATGCAGGTGTAGACAGCTATATTATTTGCTATCACAGCCTAATCATATGGCTCATGGTTCCAAAGAACAGAACACTTTCAGTCTTCAAAATGTAGCAAATGGCCACCATTATGATATAAGATTACTGACAGCACTCCTTGAGGCAGAGTTGCAAAGTAAGTCAAATCCCTCACAGTCATCACCCAGAGTGGTTTGTCAGCCTACATGTATTGTGACAGTTGATCTCAGCTCTGACAGGCAGAGCTATGCTGGCACTGAACAGGTCTGTGGATACTTTCCCTGACCATCAGGAAGGAAGCCTCAAAGGGAATGAAAATACAAATGAGACATAAGGATTTTTTGTTTACATGTGACAAAAACTGAGGTAGATGTGAAGGTTATTTGCTCAGGAAGGTGCATCTGAGTCTCTGACTGTGAGGCATATTTGAAATGACTCTAAGGTAATGTTTGCCATTTGGGGAGATGGTCTTCTTCATGGATGATTTTTATAAAGCCTTCTGTGTGGTTGAAAACAACTATTCTCTCAATGTGTCTATTTTATGATTTTATATAGAACGCATTGTTGTAGTATCTAAAATTTACATAATATTACTCAATGGATGTCATATACTGGCCCAAGTTTCATAGACATTAGGGCTGGAAGGGACAGCAGAAGATCTTCAAGTCCATCTCCCTGCCCAAGGGGCAGGAAGTCAGCTGGGGTCATAGGATCCCAGCAATATAAACATCTAAATTTCTCTTGAAGTCATTCAAAGTAGGTGCTTGAACCATCTCTGGTGGTCTATTCCAGACCTTGGCGGCTTGAATAGTAAGAAGTTCTTTCTTATGTCCAGCCTAAAACAGTCATGGAGGAGTTTGTGACCATTCAACCTTGTCATCCCTTGGGGCACTCTAGTGAACAAACATTCCCCCAGATCCTGGTGAATACCACTGATAAACTTGTAGGTGGCCATCAGATCCCCCCGAGCCTGTGCTTTTCCAGGCTAAAGAGCCCCACGGCTCTCAGCTTCTCATCATAAGGTCTGTTTTCCTGACCTCTGATCATATGCGTGACTCTTCTCTGCACTCTCTCAAGCTTCTCCACATCCTTTTTGAATTGTGGAGCCCAAAACTGGATGCAGTACTCCAGCTGCGGCCTCACCAGTCATGTCTTTGTTGTGACTGGATCCAATCCCCAAGTCTCACATGTGTCAAGGGGCACCTATATACACATGTCGGATGTCTGCATTGATGCATGTTAATTAGCATGCAATGGAGCAGACGATTAATCAAGTCTGCCAGAGCATGTTAATTAATGCATTCTAGCAGCCTCCGTGTCCCCACACTTCAAAATGGTGGCAGGAGCACTTGAACTAAGGCTCTTTGAACTAGTTTTAGTTCAAGCACCCCCACCACTATTTGAAGTGCAGGACACTGAATGCATGTGATGCTATAGGCACTTTAATTAAAGTGATTCTCAGAGTCACTCTAATTAAAACACCCCTCTCCCACCCTCGACCCTGGAGCACATGTATAGATGCCCCTTAAATCTGGGCAGTGACCCAGAGCTGATATCCCTTGTTCTGGGTCACTCATGTGTACTCTCACATCCAGACTCCATGTGTGACACCATTAGGGACTCTATAATCTGGTTACCAAGACCCCAGAACCAGTACCACAGCTGTTCTTAGCTTCTTGTTGCTTATACGTATTCCTACAGAGGCTATCTAGTTACAGGAGCTCAAGATTAATGCTTACAAACTTACACATGATAATAAAGCAAGAAAAACATACAAAATACAGGAGTTTCTTATTCACTAATACTATATAAACTAAGTCTGTTATTCCTGAGGCTAGATCATTACAGTCCACAAGAGAAGAAAGGAGATGGAAATGATGGTCTGAAAGCTTTTGAAGTTGGAACAGGCAACTATGCATAAACCATAAAATGAAGATGACGATTATGACAAAAGGTTATAAAAAATTTTTTTTTAAATCAAATTAATCTTCCACAGCGTAGTGCAGGTTCAACTAATATTCTTATAATTCTTTTAAGTTTAAAAGAGCTTCAGATTTATAGAACAAAATGCAGCTTTTGAATGCAACAGTCCTCAGCTTTTCCTCACCATTCCTGAGACCCAACAGGGAAAGATCCAATAGAAAGCGCTCAGTATTGCCAACTCTCATGATTTTTGGTGCTGTTCTTAAAGTCTACGCTTTGGGAGTTGGCAACACTGGGCACTGTTGCAGTTGCACACTCCCCCCCCCCCCCAGTTCTTTAATTCCTGCCCTACCCATATTTTAAAACCAGATGCTGATGTGCCACACCACCAACACCCCAACACTTTCCAAAATTCTAGATTTGCCCACAAGTCCTGAGTATGGTCCAAGTCTGTTGATTAAGTATATTTTCTTGCCTGCTTGGCATCTTTTTCAAGTGGCAAAAAAAGGTCTCTTGTAATAAGAAGTGCCCCTTCTTTAAATGTTCTGTAGGACTCTTCTGTCCCATGTGCTTCCATGGGAGAAATTCCCCTTCTCCACCACTCCAGCAGCATTTGTGTAGCTAGACACCCACAGTCAACCATCCTGCTGGTAGAAAACCAATGTACAAGTAGGGAAGCGTAATTCCATGCTGATGGCTCCTGATTGCTTTGTCACAGCTTTTCAGATACAGGCTGCCCAGGAGGTGGCAAGTCTCTGCTGCTACACAATGGGACCTGTAGTCCACTATGGAGAGTGCAATCCTAAATGGAATTTACAAATCAAAATGGAATTCATAAGCTGACACCAATGCACAGGATGAAGTATGACCCACTAATGACCATACACAATAGTAAAAGACTGATGAAAATATCCTACCTCTGGCTTGCAAACAAGTTACCTCCACATTAGTGTAAAATCTCTACTACTTGCTCCATCTGCTTTTGTTATACAGCACAAAGCATTGCTTACATATGAACTCCATCAGCAGATACAGAAAGACAAGCCAGCTGAGCACCTCCTTTTAATCCATCATGTGATGCTTGTGAATATCAGTGCATAGGCAGGACACAGTGCAGAAGGCAAGCCATTTGACAAGTCTACTTAGAGTGACATCAGGACATTCATTACAAGTCAAAGATGCATGGAACAAAACTGCTGCTGGGTCAGCTGCTTTCAGCTCTAGAGGCAATGTCATTCCCTCTGACTAAAAAATCATGCACTGAGTGACATGTAGGTGACAGCCCACTAAGAGATCATCTGAAAGATCCATCTGCACCTCTGCAAGAATGACTCAGAAACAACTGCTAGTAGGGAAGGAGCTAGGCTGCAATCCAAATGACAGAGCAGCTGACAGTGCTGAAGAGTAAAAGCTCAGCCATCACTTCTACTTGCTTGACATGGAGGGTCTGTATATAGGTGTATTTATGGGCAAATAGACATTTTTCTTCAGGCAGGGGACAAAGAGAAAGATAAATACACTGAAGGTCTGGTGGATATCTATCAGCTGGAAAATCTATTTTACTCTCTTACACAGTCATAGTTATGTTGCCTTCTTTTATGTTTTGCTGCCTTCAAAAGCATGGGATTTATTTCATATGGATAGGTAGGTGGTGGTTGCCCTTTTAATTTCTTTTAAATCGCTAGTTCATTATTTATAGGCAGGACTGTTATTCAGGTCCCCACTTATCTCATCATAAGATCCTGTTTTCAGATGGTAACCATTTGAGCTGAAATTCTGTATCCTTGCTGTCTGCATCAGGTTGATTTTTGTTTGATTGTTGTTTGTTTGTTTTATTCTGCCATGTCCAAAAATAAACCTAGGGAAAGATCATTTGACCATTTGAAAAATTCTTTGACTGCAATGGGGCTCTTCAACACCCTTTAAATCAAGAGCAGGAGCAGGAGCAAGGGTATAAGGGGCTTGTCACCTATCTTTGCCAGAGAAAGTTAATGTGGGAGCAGCTGCCACTGCAAAGCTACCAGAGTGCATGCAATTCATCAACCTCTGGTGGTTCCATGGGGCTCCAGTACAGCAATTGTACTGCCAGAGCACAAAGTGCACCATGGGAAGACATCAGCTACTGAAGGGACCATGGAAACCAGAAGATGCAGTATTGTCCACAAGTGCCTTCTTCCAGCTACCATGGCTGAGCTTTGAGTGCAGATGCACCCAGAATGTAGCTGTCAGAACCAAGAATAAGTAATAAAACCAGCATAGTTATGTAAAATTAAAAAGGCTAAGGCACAAAATGAACTCCAAACAACTTGTAAACAAAGACAAAAGTAGATTCTAAGGGCCTTTGTACACACCATAAAGTTGGCCTTTAAAGTGGCTTAAATGCCATTTTGTACCACTTTAATGGTATTGCTATTTGCATGCTCAGCAGCATACTGCGCTTTAAATTAATTTGTAACATAGCAAGATAAAACACCTCTAAACAATTTTTCATGTGGCAAAGTGGAAACTCCCTGACTAGACACAGTGCTAGTTTCCCCACCTGTCTCCAGGCAAGCCCCCCACCTGTCTCTCCTGCCATGTCTTGTTATTAATTAATGCAGTTGCTAATTAGGGCAGGAGGCTGCCCATTCTTGCCTTGATGCCAGGGGGCACTATCTGTGGCTCCATTCTTCCCCCATACCATAGCCCAAGCCTTTCAGATGGCAATGCTCCCAGCTTACAGCCAGACCAAGCTTAGGCCTCATTGTCAGACCTCAGAAGACACACATTCATACCGCCCTCCTCTCACTAGGCCATCTCACACTCCACCCCCTCTCACAGGATTTCTTTCTTGCCATGAAAACTTGTAGTGCCTTGGAGCGAGCCTTAGGCTTTAGCTAGCCCACACCTTGGGTGGCAGACATACTGTCTTTTGGGACTCTCCTGTGACCCTCACTGGGGTAGTAGCCAGCCAATATCCCAACTGGGTCTAAGCTGCCCTGGCCCCTTCTGGGGCAACTTATACACTCATACATACTGGGCTCCCAGCCCTCTGGTTTTCCCCTCACTGGGGCTCCACATCTCCACCCCCTCTCTCGCTCCGCGGGGTCTTGCAACCCACAGGCCTCAGGTGGCCGCATCCATGCCTGGCCTCAACTACCTCTGATGATAAATTACCCACCTGAAGATGAGGACTGGGGTTAAGGCACCCCAACCCACCTTTCACTGGGGTGATAACTGGCCTGGCATTTCTTGGGGGCTCCTGCACCACTGAGAGCCCCACCAGGCCACCCATTCCTGGCAGGGTGCAGTTTTAGGTCATGCCCAGGACCAGGAGCCTCCTAGCCATCCACCATATCGCCTCCCCTTACCTCCAGGATGTTGCATGAAGCATTGTAGCCAGGCAATGCTTCTGCCTGAACTGCCAGTAGCTAACTTCTTTGTTTATATAGGTGGCCAGAGATCTAAAATGGCCACTGCAATCAAGCACCTGCTGGCTGCTTGGCTCCGGTCTTAAAGTGGCAGGCACCAACAGTGCCCTGCCACAGTGCAACAGTGCACAGGGCACTGGAAGCTGACATGCTCAGGGGTTGGCAGACTTTCAGCACTCCATGCATCATTCCTGTTGCTTTCTCCTGCTGCTAGCACACCCAGCCACCCACCTGCCACCTTGCTGCTCTGCTCCAGGAGCAAGCCAGCCATTACCAGGTGATCCCAGGCAGTGGAAAGGGGGTAGGAAGAGTGCAGGGGTGCTGGAGCTTACCTGCCTCTCCTGCAGCGGAGGGAGGTGTGAGCCACTGATGGGTCACACAGCCTCTAAGCTGCAGGGACACTGGTGCTTTCCTGCATGGCAGCGGGGGCCCCCAGGCGGCACCCATCCACTGGCACCTGGCCTGGGCGGTCCTGGACAGTGCCACAACCACAGAGGGAAGCACTGAGCCCTGTGTAGCTCAGGAGCTATGCAACCAGGCAGCATCCCACGCAGGCAGGCAGGCTCAACTGAAGGAAAAAAAAGTGGTGAGGAGCCTAATATTTTTTTTTTTTCTCCTGGTGCTTGCCTGCCTGCCTAAGCTGCACAGGGGCCTGGTGCTTCTCTCCACAGCTGCGGTGCCCCCCCACCCCGGGATCACCTGGCTTGGGTGCCAGCTGGCAGGTGCCTCCTAGGGGGCACTGCCACCACCACAGAAGGAAGTACCACACCCCCCTCCACAGCCATGGAGGAAGTACTGGGCCCCCACACAGCTCAGGGA
This sequence comes from Crocodylus porosus, assembly GCF_001723895.1. Taxonomy (NCBI): domain Eukaryota; kingdom Metazoa; phylum Chordata; order Crocodylia; family Crocodylidae; genus Crocodylus; species Crocodylus porosus. The sequence continues at coordinate 43,950,799 of NW_017728943.1, forward strand.
CCACTCAGCCTGCTGGCAGCTTGCCCCCACCCTTGTGTATACACCACAGGGCATTAGTTCAGTGTAATTAACCCACCATTTCCATTAGGAAGAACTAAACCAAATTAAACCCCCATGGTGTATACAAGCACCCTAGAAGTGAATTAGAAATAGGAGGAAAACAAAAGGAAATCTAGGTCCATCACTAAACAGCAAAGGAAAACAAGTACTAGAGGATGCAAGGATGGTTGAAGTATTCAGTATTCCTCTTTGCTTCCATCCTGAAAAATATACATTTTGACCATATAACAAACACATTATTAATTTGTAAGTACAAAGAAGATATGAGAATTAAAAACAGCCAACGTTGATTTGTCAAGGATATATCATGTCAGCCCAATCCAATTTTCTTCTTTGATAGGGTAAAACGGCCTGATGTTGGCACTGTCCTACATGTTATGCTAAGGAAATATGGTCTTGATATAACAAAATGCACTCAACGATCTCTCTGAAAAACTATATATCATAGGCTGAATGAGAAACTGGGAAAGCATCTGAAATGGAGGACCACAGGGCCCAGTTCTTTTTGAATTCTATGATCTATTTAGATGATAGAACAGAAGGCATACTGTTGAAATTTGCAGATGACACCGAGCTGGAAGATGTCAACAATTCAACAAAATGGCATTTAATAAAGACAAGTGCAAAGTGCTACACTTACAAAGGTGAAAACAAAGACACAAAAGGGAAAAGATTTGTGAGGTTGCCATATGGCAGAAAGAGATCCAGGTGTTCACAAATCAAATGTGAGGATCACAAATGAAATGTGAGCCAGTAATGTGATGCTATTGGAATGTATTAACAGGAATGTCATAGGTAAGAAAAGAGAGGTAATTATTCTACTGTACTCTGTACTGGCAAAGTCTCAGCTGAACTATTGTGCCCAGCTGAAGAAAGATGAAGACAAACTAGAGATAGCAAAGACTTGAGCCTTTTACTTCTTGCAGGCAATCAGAGCAGGACTTATTATTTCTGCAAGGGTGAATACAGAGTCTTGAAGCCTCTGGAATATCTTTTGATACTTCTCCCAACCCACTTCTCCACCCTGAAAGACTAACTTTACATTGAAAGATGATGAGAAAAGTTCTTCCGCTACAGGAAACATAGCTAGAGTCCAGCTCAAGATGTTCAGACAACATAGTGATAGGCATATTGTATGAACAGAATAGACTAGATCAACTTTCCAAATATTAATGTCTAAGCATAATTGTCAATATGTATACATATTTTCAAAGAAGCAATCTCCAAATAAGCCAAAGCATAAGAGTCACCATACTGTACAGATGCCCTGAGACCCAGGGGGCTGGAACATGGTTCTGCAGGCTCTGCAAGGTTTCAAGGACATACTCACATTTGCTCTGCATAGCACAAGCCCTTCCCCATGGTGGCTGTCTGAGCAGATGATTGCATTGTTTTTCTGAGAGCCTGCTCTACTGCTGAAGGCTTCTCTGCAGGTTGAAAGCATTTGGCCCAAAGATTTTTTTGGAGTCATATGAGTTTTAAAACCCAATTATTCTGTGGTCTTGGCCAAGGGTTTGAACTGCAGTCCATAAATATTGTGCTTACTGCAAGGAAAGTGCAAAAATACTTACATAGCAATTCTTTGTATATTTATTTTCTAAAATTAAAGTGCTAAAATCAATTTCTTTGTTATTGCATATTATGTGAAAAGCAGCATATTGTAAACATCAAATGCATGCGCAGAAAGGCATTAAAAGAGCATCACAGTGGCAGAAGGGTCTCTGAGGACCTGAGCCTGCATGCCTGGTGCACCCCAAACCCCTCCTAACTTCAGGGCTCAAAAACTATGGGAGGATTGTGCAACTATGCTATGGATAATGAGGAGCTCTCCTGCCCAGTGCTGCTTTCCTCCTGTGCCTCATTTACTGGTTACATGTTGTTTTTTATTTATTTATTTGGTGAATGTTATTGATGATGATAAGCACAGGTCATCCACAGGGGACAAAATCAGAGCTTCTATGAATAAAACTAAGGTATAAAAATGGCCAGTGTTTAGCCACACCTTCCCCTACCCAGGGAATTACCTGAGTACTCCCAAAGCGCTGTGTATTTCCAGCCCTTCAGGTTCCACCCTAGACTACTTTACTTGTGATAAATTAGACTTTCACTGGACAACAGCTCTTGCTTTCATAAAGCTCCATCAAATTTTGAATGAAAGAATAGGGAATATCACAAGATGCATACTTATTACAGGAACAGGTGGGCTTATCTACAGCTGAATAAGCAGGTCACTATGGAACTACAGTAAAACAGATGTCCTGTCTTTGCACTCCTCATACTTTTTCTTCAAGTAAACCGCAAGTGCAGGGTTTGCACAAGTTTATGTCATTCATCATTTAGCAACTGTTCTCTTCCTCTTTTCTTTCAGGTAGTGAGTCCGTTCTGTTCTTGTAAAATGAAGCATTTTGTTATCTAAGAGTTATGTGTGTAAAGGCATCTCTTATTAATAAATCTAAATCACTCTCCCAAACAAATTAATTTAATGGTGTTTTGCTAACTGGTGAATTTTAAATCGAAAATACTGGGAGGTGTTTTCCATATACATAACCCAAAAAATGAAGACAGCCATTAAACTCACAAAGAAGGCCAAGACTTGTAAAAAGTTAGTAATTCATGGTATTCTTCCATCAAGACTCTTTGTTGTTTCAGGCCCTGAATGAGATGCCCTGGATGGCCAAAATTGTGTAGAGGTCCATAGGTGTTGACTAATTGGCAGGATATAGGGCATTAAGTTTCTTTATGCCACCCATCATTCACTTGTAAGTGTACTATGCTTTCCAGTAGTTTCATGTTGTGGACCATAGACTACCAGAGAGGATGTACCGTTTCATTCATATGCCCCATCTTAACAACCCTGTGGGAACTACTTATTTGCTTGAAAGGGAAATATTAGAAACAACAAGAAGAACACACATCTTATGACTACACTACTCTAATTGAATCAGTAACCAATGCTCAGTGGACCACCTTTGAGAACCTCTTACCTAAGCACTGGTGTATCACAATCTATGTTTAGAATCTTTATATACCACTACCTTCTAGTATATTAAATATCAGACCTGCTTAGCCATGTAAAATCACATTGTACTTATGGCTGAATCTCTGTTTATAAATACTAGTACCATTAAACATACAAATAAGAGAAATTATCCATTATCTCAAATGTTACAGACCTGTGGCTTTGGAATAAAAGACCCTACTGATGGACATGAGGTTCTCTAGAGGAATGTTATCAATAAATAAATGGCGTGGTGGAGTAAGTTACTTAATTTCTCAAAAGAGGTAATGCTTTAAATATGCAGTATACAATTTGGGGGGTTGTTGTTAAAAGTAATCTTTGTTTATCGTCATATTAAGTGTCCAAATGTTATTTAGGAACATCTACTTTTCAGAGTCCTAAAAAATATACCTCAGCTTGACAGGCAATTTTGTGACATCCAAGTAGTCTTATATATTGTAAAATATTAAACTCATTCCATTTAATGGAAAGAGGAATTATTAAACAAAATGCCTACAAATTTAGAAATATAAAGGGAGAAGTTTGACGTTAATTGCACAGGAAATAAGAAACTTCTGATCATTGGTTTCTGCTATATTAATTATAGTTTTGAGTTTTAAAACCCCCAGTTCCAAGACTTTCAAAAACAGGTCTTTTCAGTGTGTCCATTATCAGAAGCCCAATTGAAGACCGTTTCCAGTGGAGCCTCATTATCAAGAGTCCACTGACCACACACTGTCTCAAACGTAGCCCTGCTGGGCTGCTTCAAACGGGACATCCAAAATCCTTGGTCACTTTTTCAAATTCAAGTCCAATAAATTTAAAAAACATATGGTATGAACGAGGTATGGGTAATATGCAAATGTATCCTCTCTGCTTATGGCTGATAACAAACACTCCATTTAGTTTTAATGCAAGAAAGGCATTTAATATGTCTACTGCTGATTAGCTCTTTTTTTCACAATCCTTCAGATCCATCCCTCCTTATTCCCATTTTACAGTTATCAGACTATAGCCATCAGTGGAACAGTCACTGACATAGACCAGTGTAAGTGAAAGAAGAATTAGGTCTTTTATATCAAAATAAGAATAATGTCATTAAAGAATGGCAAGGAGGTCCAAATCTAGAGATTTGCACCATCGTAACATGCCAGAGGCATTCGTATCTTATCTAGAGCACCTGAGCACTTGCTTCAACATAGTCCTATTCCTACTGATCGTGCTCAAGAACTGGTGTCCCTTCTGCAGAGGCAGTGAGGAGCTGTCCTAATCACTTGCCTTGCCCCCCTGAAGAGAAGATTGAAACTACATTTGCTTGACTCCTTCCTGAACCTCACTGAGCAGAGCTCTGTAAACATTTTCAGTTTCAGTTCAGTTTCAAATATTGTTTCATCAAAAAAATCATAAAAATGACTTGTGTGAAATTTTTCATTTTGAATTAAAGTATCTTACAATGAGAAAAATCTCAACCAGCTCAAATAGATTAGAGCTGAAGTACAGTTTGAGTTTACTTATTAGCTCTCATGACCAGATTATTTCAAAACAATTTTATCAAGCAAGGAATAAAGAACAACCCTGTGGCAAGTTTGACAGGTTTTAGACAAAAACTCCAAAGACCCCATACTTATATTTAAGCCAAGATTTTTTTTCCAATATATTCTTTGCCATATACCAAATACCTAACATTTGGGGTCTATTTGAAGGGTTTGAGTAACCTTCAAAAACAAAGAGATTCTGGTGTAAACTTTCCATTTCATCCATAATGCATCATATGTTCTTCATTATCACAGATGTTCTGTGGCTATGCTCTTTGGTTCTTGGGCCTGCCTCCTCAAAAAGAACCTGTTGAAGCATTAGATTAGTTAAGGACAAGAACTGCAGATGTTGCACTCCATTTATTTGCTGTTGTCAGACTATAAGAATCAATTCTGCACACACTCTGCATGTATTATCTTTTTAATTCCCCCATCAGCATGTATAACTTGCATATGATACCTGGAATAATCTGTCCACTCCCTGTGCTCCTTTGATACCCTCTCAACAATCACTGTGCAATTCTGATACTCTTCTCTTCCCATACACTATTCAGGCCTTTTCTTATCTCTCAAGACACATGAGTTCAGGCCTTCATTGGCCCCTTTGTATCACACCAGTCCTTTTTTCTGCTGTGATGCTTGGAATAGTTTTTACTGTCTCATGATCTTAGGATACTTTCTCAGCTCCTTCCTATTAGAACCCTTCATAGTTCTCTATGGACTGAAAATGATATTCCTTTTTCTTGTACTGACCTCTGCAGAGATGAGAAATTCAGAAGTCCATCAAAGCCCATCCACTATTTTAAGGTAGACTAGCAAGACATTGTGGAAAATATATGCACTCTTTTTATCTCAGTCCATTTAATGTTATAAAAACAAATTCCTAAGCACTCATCTCTCCCCACACTGGATAGATGCATAGAAATCGGTATGGCTTTGATGCGATGGTGGGGAAATGCGGTAAAAGGACTCTACTATAGAAGTTTTCAAATATGTAGACATTGATTTAGGAATACAAAATTCCAGCCTAGGCTTTTTGGGGCTGAAGGCATTTACACATTTAAATTGGTAATATTCATGTATTTATGTACACATGAATCTGAAAAAGTGGGTAGAACTCCCTCCTGGTTTTGAGCAGGCACACACATGGATAAGCTTTCTTATTCTGCCGTGCCACATGAGATTTTCATTTTTAAATCATCTCTTATTTTTTCCTAATTTCAGCTGAAAAAGACTTTACATTTTAATCACTGATGGTGAGGAGTAAAAACCAAATATATATACAGTTGCATCTAGGAACTCAGCTAGTTCTGTATATTGAATATCGTACCTGATAGGCTTCTGTAGCAAGTGGATGCCCCGGGGCCGGTCTAATCATTGGCCCACCCACTTGTCTCAGGGGTAACTGCCCGCCTTCCTCCCCTGCCACACCTTTGATGAGACTAATTGAAAGTTGTAAACCAGGTGGGAGGCTACCCATTTACTTACCCTGATGCCAAGGACATACACAGCTCTGAACCTACCCTTATGCCATGTCCCATGCCTTACAGATGGCATCCATGGCCTAACATCTGGCCTACAGCTTATTTAGCCCAACACCCAGCCTATAGCATACCCCCAACTGGGGTCTCCCTCCAGGGTCCCCACACCAGGACCTGCATTCCCATGCCCTCACACTGGAGCTCGCAATCCCTATGCCCTCGTATTAGGACTCTCAACCCCTGTGCCCTTACACTGGGCTTTCATTACACCCACTCAGGGCTCCCAGACCCTCCATTTCCTTCAGGCTCTCTGTCCAGCTCTGGATCCTCTTGGTCCCCTCATGCTGCATACTGGGCCTCAATCACCTGCCCGACACTGGGCTTCAATCCCCCTTACCCCTGGAGCCTTGCATCCAGCACCTTCATAAGCTCAGGATCCCACCCCCATGGAGCCTCACACCTGGCTCCCTTTATGAACCTCAGGCCCCCCTGTGGAAGTGGGCTCTGTCTCAGGTCCCTTTACATGACCCGGACCCTGCCTCAGGCTCCACACAGTCAACCTGGGCCTTTGCTTTGTCTTTGGGGTATGCTCCCCTAACCTTTCATCTCCACGAAGTAACCCACAAGGCAAAGGGGGCTGAGGCTTTCTGGCACCTCATACTTGTCCTTCACTGGGGAGGCACAAGAGTGGCATTTCCTGGAGACTGCCCCACTACCAGCAGTCACACCACACCATCCAAACCCAGCAGGGTGTAGTTTTAGGTCACGCCCCAGGACCAGGAGCCTCCACCATCTCCATAGCTCCTGCCCTGCATGTCCAAGGTGAGCAGCAGCTCCAGCCAGGTTGTGTTCTTCTGCCAGCTGCTTACAGCAAACTTGATCCACTGCTCAGGGCCTGTTCTTATAACAAATAGCTGGGCCCTGTTCCCAGTCAAGCAATTGTACCTGATTGAGAATGCCATCACCTGCAAGCTGATCTGCTGCTTGCCCATGCCTCTTTGAGTAGCAGAGCACATCTTGTTACCCTTGAAAAGCAGGGCTTCAACATAAACACTAATATTGTGAGGAGCTTAACAATAGCAGAACTAGCAGACAACAACTTCACAACAAATAAAAAAAGCCTCTTTTCTCTTGCAGATTTCCAAGTTCAGATTCACAGCAAATGAATCCTTCTGCCTGTTGTTTATGACTGAACTGATGATAAACGAGAGTTCTACATCTTTGATGTGCTTATTGTACCTTCTCGGTCTTAGGCATTCAATCACACTGAAACCAAGGTTTTACAAAGAACCAATGTGCTTGACATGAATACAAGGTCATTTTAGAAAAGAAGAGCTTGCTGAGAAATTAACTGAAAGGAATGAACCATAGAACCAGCAAACATTGTAACAAAACTGATATGAGTGTGAAACCAATAATGCATTTACTGTCCCAAACTCCCTGCAGTTCAGCTGATAAATTTAAACACAGAAATCAATGAGATGGGCCTTTGTCACTGTAATTTGACTGTCACCATCTAAATAGAGCAAGAACAAGAAAATCTTTTCATATTTTAATTGCAGAACTGCGAAAGAGTGTACTCTGGTTACCCTGGGACCTAAGCTGCTTCCCAGTAGCCTAATTTGGAGTGGGCAAATAGGGCACCAGACCTGGGCACTCATTTAGAAGAAGCACCTGAATTATGGCTCTCCAGGGTATCCATGGTGCAGCAGTAGCTCTGTATCATGGTGTCACAGGAGCACGGAGGTATCCTGTGCCAGGTGGTGTAACTTGGGGTGGGGGTATGTCACAGGAGCACTAAGGTGTCCTTTGCCATGGAAGTAAAAGGAACTGAGCTGCCAATCAACCGGGCAGCTCAGGTGCCGGTTGCCAGGGCAACCAGGTGGGTCAGGTGGCCAGAAGGGGGCAGGGCCGGGC
>NW_017728943.1:43958889-43960122 GCF_001723895.1 Crocodylus porosus
TCCATTAAGGATGGCCTCTTTAATAAACTTTTCTAAGATCTTTTCCAGGATAGAAGTCAGGCTGATGGGCCTATAGTTAGCCGGATCCATTTCCTCCCTTTCTTGAAGATAGGCAGCACATTGGCCTTCTGTCACAGGAGCACTAAGGTGTCCTGTGCCATGGAAGTAAAAGGAACTGAGCTGCCAATCAACGGGGCAGCTCAGATGCCGGTTGCCAGGGCAACCAGGGGGGTCAGGTGGCCAGAAGGGGGCAGGGCCGGGCCTTTATAAACAGCCCAGGCCGGAGCCTGACTAGCAGTTCCCTTCTGGCAGCCGCAGGAGCTCTGCGGCTGAGCTGAGCGGCCTGAATTGGCGGCAGCATTGTGGTGCTGACTGGCTGCGATGATGCCGGGGATGAGAGCACCTTGACGAGAGGTATGGTTGGAGGCCCTGGGGGGGTGCTCAGGGTTTAGGTTATGAGCAGGAGGCTCTGTGTTTTATGTTGAAGCCAGGTGGCTGGCGTTTTGGTTATAATTACTCCGGAGGACCGGGTGAGGCTGTAGGGGAGTGAGGAGGCCTCACGGGAGCTCCCCAGCGCCTTGGGGGTTCCTGGTGCCCATTAGGGGCACAGTGCCACAGCGGGCACAGCAAAGGAGTGCCAGGAGGGCGCTCGCTGAGTGGGGGTTGTAGCCCCAGCCACGAGAGGCGCGGCACAGGCCCTAGAGTGGGGCGGCGGGTGCGAGAGGCGCGGCACAGGCCCCAGAGTGGGGCAGGCTCTGATTGGCAAACTCCCAGTAGGGTCGGGGAGGCCAGGTAAGGCTCCGGCTGCCTGAGCCCAACCTGGTAGTCTTGGCAAAGACCCAAGAAAGGGTCAAGGGGGCCAGGCACGGCTACGGCCACCTGAGCCCCAAGAGCGGGAAATGCGTAGCGCGAAAGGCGCGGTATAGGCCCCAGAGTGGGCGAGGCCCCAGAGGGGGCGAAGCGCAAGAGGCATGGTATAGGCCCCAGAGCGGGCGGCAGGCGTGGTGGCGTTGAGCCAGGCCCAAGGGGCGCCGGTAACGGGGTGGCAGTGACAAGCCAGGCCCAGGGGTGCTGGTAGGAGCCGGACAGCAGAGAGACAGGCCCGGGGCGCTGGTAACAGGCCAGTGGGTAGGAGCCCGGCCCAGGGGGCACCAAGTGGGTGACGAGCCCAGGGTGCCAGGGAGAGAGCACCTGAGGGGCAGGGGACTGTACGATGTCCCACGGAACAGCTGC
>NW_017728943.1:43960836-43962749 GCF_001723895.1 Crocodylus porosus
GGCCTGCCCTGCTGCCCCCGATCATGCGAGTGGCCCTCCTCTGGACCCTCTCCATGTTGTCCACATCCCTTTTAAAGTGCAGTGCCCAGAACTGGACACAGTACTCCAGCTGCAGCCTGACCAGTGCCGCATAGAGGATAAGGATCACCTCCTTGGATGTGTTCGGGATGCATCTGTGGATGCATGCCAAGGTGCAGTTGGCCTTCCTGACTGCTTCCTCACACTGCCGGCCAACGTTCATCTTGGCATCAATAGTGATTCCAAGATCCTTTTCTGTCTCTACACTGACGAGAAAGGAGTTCCGCAGCCTGTAGGTATGGTGCTGGTTCTTCTTCCCCAGGTGCATCACCTTGCACTTATCAGTGTTGAACCCCATCCTGTTCTCACCCGCCCACCCATGTAAGCTGTCCAGGTCTGATTGCAGCCTATTCCTCCCTTCTAGCATGCCCACATCCCCCCACATCTAAGTGTCGTCAGCAAATTTGAACAGGGTGCTATTTACCCCCTCATCCAAGTCACTGATGAAGATGTTGAACTGTGCAGGCCTGAGGACCTAGCCTTGGGGGACCCCACTGCCCACATCCCTCCAGGTCGAAATGACCCATCCACCACCTCTCTCTGGGTTTGGCCTTCCAGCCAGTTGGCGACCCAATTGACTGTGTGGGTGTTGACACCACAGTCCCCCAGTTTTTTAATGAGAACGGGGTGAGAGACAGTGTCGAAGTTCTTCCTAAAGTCCAGAAAGCCTACACCCACTGCTACCCCTGCATCTAAGGATTTGGTGACCTGGTCATAGAAGGCCACCAGGTTGGTCTGACAGGACCTGCCTCAAATGAACCCGTGTTGGTTGCCCCTAAACATAATCTCCCCTGCTGGCCCTTTGTGGCCAGGATAATTCTCTCAAAAAGCTTACCCAGGATCGAGGTAAGACTAACTGGCCTATAATTTCTTGGGTCCTCCTTCCTCCCTTTTTTGAAGATGGGAACCATGTGGGCCCTCTTCCAGTCCTCTGGCACCACACCATAGCACCATGAGTGCCCATAAAACCGTGCCAGGGGTCCCATAATGACCTCAGCTAATTCCCTCAGCACTCTGGGGTGGAGATCATCAGGACCAGCTGATTTAAATACATCTAGTCCCTCCAGAAGTTCCCTGACTAGATCTTCACTGACCCTTGGCCTGGGTATGCCTCCCCTGGAGCCTGATGGAATCCTGGGGGAGGGGGCTGATCTGGTCCCTGCTCAGGAAAATGGAGGCAAAGAAATTGTTAAATAGGTTAGCTTTCTCGTCTGGTGTGATGACCAGATTTCCGAGCGTGTCTTGCAGGGGCCCCATGTTACCCAGTACCTTCTTTTTGCCCCCATGTATTTAAAAAAGGACTTCTTGTTGTCCTTGATCTGGGAAGCTAGTCCCAGTTCCATCTCCACCTTGGCCTTCCTAACCACCCCCCTGCAGCCCCAAGCAACCACAATATAGTCCTCCCTGGTGATGGCCCTTCCCTTCCATTGGGTGTACGCCTCCCTTTTAGCTAGGAGATATTCCTAGATGCTTTTGGCGAGCCATGGGGGCTTTTGTGCCCTCCTACCCCCTTTGATCTTTGGGCTTGGAGGATCATCTCCTTAAGGAGCGACCACTGTTCTTGGACACCCGACTCCCCTCCCCTCTGGGACCTCAGTGCCTCCCTGACTGTTCTCCTTACCTCATTGAAGTCTGCCCTCCTGAAGTCTAGTGCTGCTGCCTTGCTGCAGGCCTTTACCACCTTGCACTGGATGGTGAATTCCAGCAGGTGATGATCACTGTCACCCAGGTGATCAAGCAACCACAGTCCCCTCACCAGGTCTTCACCCATGGCCAGCACCAGGTCCAACAGGGCGTCTCCCCTGGTGGGGCTGTGCACCTCCTGGGTTAGATGG
>NW_017728943.1:43962929-43966765 GCF_001723895.1 Crocodylus porosus
CCCGCTGAGTGTATACCTGGAGGTGCATGAGATGTTTGTGTGGACTAAGGGGTGCACAACCCACTATGCCTTGCTGATGATGATCACCGTGGTGCCCCAGGTCAACCTGAGCACCTGGCACAGGGTCCTGAGCTTTAAGGATGAGGGGGAAGGGTAAGCCCATGCTGCTCAACAACCTCTGCCACCACCTGGAGGGCTACTTTTGGCTGTGCTACATGTCCTGCCCCCTGAAGCTGAAAAAGACATTGCCACTGGCATCCACACATTGCTTGGCATGTGAGAGGCCTGTGCCCACTGAGCTGTAGGGGCATGGGCTGCTCAATAAAGTTTTGCACTGTCCCCTACCTCCCTGAATGCTGTGAGGGGTAACCCAGGGGTCAGAGGAGCATGGCCAATCTGGGTAGGAAGGAAAGGCAGTGAGGGGGGGCCCAGGAGCATGGGCAGGAGCCAGGGCTTACCACGTGGCTGGGGCTGGTGTGGCCCTGGCCAGTCCTGGCCGCTGGCAATGGTATGTGGCTCCAAGTGAACTCTTCAGATGGTGGGGCTCTTTGCCTGCTCCAACCCCTGGCCCTTAAAAGTCTGCAGGGATGCTGAGGCTCTGAGCCACCTGCAGCCAACCTCTGGCCACTGCATCATGTAGAGGAAGCCCCAGACCAGCCACAGCAATCTGCCTGGACCTCAGCACTGGTCCCTGCACTGCATTGCCACACAGTTTCTTGTCGGCACCACTGTGCTGCACCAGGTACTGCAGGCAGCTGCCAGACCTGGCGGCACCCTGAGCCACCTGCAGCCAGCCACCAGCTTCCACTCTAGCTGGTACCTGTCCCCCATGTACAGTTGCAGGACTTATAGAACCAGGAGAAAGAGGCTGTTTGTGTGTGTTTGCAACATTTTTGAGATAAGATGCTCTGTACCAGGGGGCTGTGCACTGCTTGGCCTCAGATTGGGGGTTGTACATGCATGGGTGCCAAAGGTGCATGTCAGATGCACAGACCCTGACACAGATGGCCACTGGCCAAGCCCCCCATTGTTGTTTGCTCTTCAGGGGCAGGTGGGCCACTGGGTGCTGGCCACAGGCATCCTGACTTCCCCACTCCCTTCCCAGGCCTGGCTCCTGGCAGCAGCTCTTGCTGGGGCTTGAGACCCACTCCACTCACTTCTCCTCCTACAGGCCAGCCTGTTTCCTGTGCTGCCACCAAGCCCATAGTGCCCAGGCTCAGGGACCAATGGGCTCCCAGCTGACTGGGCCATGGAGCTGGTGGTGCCCTCACTTTCCCCACAGGGGGCCTCCCTGGAAAGCTACCTCAGGGCCTACTCCCTTGTGCCAGCCCTGGGTCCAAGTGTGCCCCTGATGAGAGTATCCTGGGCATGCCATGAAGAGCTGTTTGTGTGGGCTGAGGGGTGCCCAGCTTATTACACCCTGCTGCTGCTGCTCACCATGGTACCGAAGGTGCATCTGCAAACCTGGTGTTGGACTCCAAGATTTGACATTGTGAAAAGCAAGCCCAATTGGTAACCAGGATATGCCTTCAGGTTCACCGCCAGTCTCAGTTGGCACCCTGTGTATGTGCTGGCTCCAGCAGTGCAGTTCCAGGAATCAACCCAGCTGCTAGACTATCTAGTCACAATGGCCAAGGAGTGGCCTGTGGACTTGCAGGCCTGGCATGTGGAGGATGTCGTGCACAAGCAGGAGGGGGACCAGGTGGACCAGGAGTTCCAGGACAGGCTTCTGGCCCTTGAGGAGACACACCTGGAGGCCCAGAAGAGGCAGATTACCATGGTGGTGACAGCAGTGGAGGCCACAAAGGAAGACTGCTAGGTTTTGGACACCATTCTGGCTCTGCTGGTCATCTTCATGGTGCCAGCTGCCCAGCCATTATCCACAGCCCCACCTGCCCCCTGGCAGCCACCCATCACCCAGCCACAAGCCCCCCAGTGGACTTGGACTGTGTTGCAGCAGCAACTCCACTGGCCAAGAGCCTTGCCCCAGCCCCGACGTAGGTCCCCTGCCACCCAGCCCTCCCTGTACTGAGCCCAGCCTCACTGCTCACCCAAGCTTCATGAGGCCACAGAGCAGGAGATACCTACATATGAGCCCTGCTGGGAGCTGCCATCATCCCCAGGTGAGCTCCCCACCCACCAGCCTCACTGCAGTGTGCACACCCATGGGGATGCAGCCCGAGGCCAGGGTGCTGGTCACCTTTCCCTGGGCTTTGCCCCATAGAAGCCCCCACTTCACTGCCTCCCATGCTGAGAGGGCACACACAGCACTGAACAGGGTCTGCACAGGGAAAAGAGTGTTTTATTGGTGGTGGGTGGGGTGGGTGATGGAGGGTCTCTGTGATTCAGGAGAGAGATGGACTAGGAGAGGGAGGGGGGAAAGGCTCTATTGTTGGGGTGGTAGAGTAGAGGGCAGCCTGTGTTTGCGGAAAGCAATAAAGTGCTTTTCTGAGAACTGTGTGCAGTGAGCATGGTGCTGGGAGTGCACAGTGGGGCTAGGGGTCTGTGGGCAGCCGGCCAGGTGGCCTACAGTAGGGAGTGCAGGAGGAGGTGGTCAGCCAGTGCCTCTCACACCTGGTGCCCAGGCCCCCAGTGATGGATGAGCAGCTTGCCCAGGGCCGTGGTGGGGGAGAGGGGGCACCACCGTCTCTGCCACCACAGCTGATGCTCCCAGATGTTATGCAGCAAATAGGCTGTGACAATGACCCATGAGATATTGGCCTCCATGACCTTGAGGTGGGCAGTGAGGGTGCAGCAGTGTCCCTCAGACAGCCAAAAGTGCACTCCACCAGTATATAGGTGTGGCCCAAGCACTTGTTGAAGAGGTTCAGATGGCCAGTGTAGGGCCACATGAGCCAGGGAAGAAGCAGGTAAGCAGGTCCCCAATGAGGAGCAGCAGGACCACCACCATAACCAGATGCAGGTCCAGGACCCCTGGTGCAAAGCACCCACTCTCCGCCAGGGTTCCCAGGGGAGAGTTGTGGAAGATGTAGGCTTCATGGGCACTGCCTGCCCAGCTGGTGCTCATGTTGGTGAAGGCACTGCAGCAATTGATGGGGGCCTAGAGCATGATGGAGTGAAAACCCTGCCAGCTGTAGTAGAGTCCTAGCAGGCAGGTGATGAGACATGGTTTTCATCCAGGTCCCTGATGCACTGAGGGAAGCCCAGAGTGCAGAACCCCACCACCACCTCTAGGGGATCATGTACCCAGAGTACAGTGTGCCTGAGCACATCCTGGAGGGCCCTGCATACCTCCAGGATGGCCTCCCTGGTGATAAACTTGCCCATACCAAAGAGGTGGCTGATGTAGTGCAGGCTAGCGGGCATGGCTAGCTTAAGCAGGGCAATAGCCAGCTGGGTGTCCAGGAGGAGGGTCGCCACATGGGATGGGCCACCACATGGGAGAGACCAGGAGGTGGCATCCTGGATCATAGTTGGTGTCCCTGCCATGGTTTGGCCAGCAGAACAGGGTGAAGGCATCAGCTGTGTGGCAGCAGCTGCTACCCTGGGAAGGCACAGTGGGGCTGACCAAGTGGGCACTGTGTATGGGAGAGCTGGCAGGGCCCAGATGGCCATGGACCAACTGGTGGCTGGCACAGTGGGCCAGCAGGGCCAACACAGCAACCAGCAGGAGCCCGGGGTACTGGGCATCATTGCCAGGGGCAGGGGCTAGAGCAGCCAGGACACAGGGAGGCACAGGCTGTGGTGCAAGCACTGCCACGTGCTGACCCCACACTATGCATGCTATTCCTCACCAGAAATACAGAAATGATAGCATAATAGCTCAAAATGGAGTCTTATCTTGTATATTGTGTGTGGGGGGTGGAGTGGGGGGG
>NW_017728943.1:43966865-43971618 GCF_001723895.1 Crocodylus porosus
GGTGGGGGGGTGGGTAGGTATGGGAGGTTTGTAGGGGATGTGTTTGTGGGGATGTATAGGTGTGTGTGCAGGTGGGTATGGGGCTTGTGGGTGTATAGGGGGTTGTGAAGTGTGTGGAAGGAGAGGATGGTTAGGAGGGTGTGGGTGGTGTGTGCATGGTGGGGTGTGTGTATGGGGCCCCCTCAACAAACATGGCACCCCATTGTGCACAGCTCCTGCTGCCAGCAGCAGCAGCAGATGGATCCCCTAGGTGGCATGTGGTCCCAGTGAGCCTCAGGACTGCACATGGCCATGCCACTGGCTCCATCATGTACGGTGCACATACCCAGGCCCCGCGCTTCACATGGTGAAGCTGGCAGTGCAAGTCATGCGTCTCAGCTGAGGTGGCAGGGAGAGGGGCAGAGCTGGCCCACCTCCATAGCATGGAGCTCTCTGCCATTCCCCATGACCTGCATGTACCAGTGAGTGGGGCCAGACTGCCAGCTCAATCACATGGGGCTCCCCCCAGAGGCACATGGCTTAAATGAAGTACCCAGGAACTGCATGTGACCCCCACATGATGGGTCCAGGGAGGTACCACACCCCCATTAGCCCAAGCTCTTCACTCCTGCCACCTCACCCTGGGCCCCCACTGGCCCCTGATGCAGCCCCGGGGCACCAGCATGGGCCCCACACTCCCACTCATCTGGGGCTTTGTTCCCATCCACCACCACCACCACTCTCCCTCACCCACCCACCATCCCAATCCCCACCCAGGCAGTGGTGCTGGGGAGTAGGAAGGCTGGCACAGGTAGCCCATGGCCTGTGCAGGGGCAGCAGAGGCCAAGAGTCCCCACCAGGCCTCCTGCTGTTGTGCCCAAGGGCTCAAAATGTCTGCAGGCTTTTAAAGGGCCTGTGGCTGGGGTTGCCACAGAGGCGGGCCAGCCCTGGAGCAGGAGAGGATCCCAGCCCCAGGGCCTGGGGCTGAGCTCAAGCTGGCCCCTTAGTGGCAAGGCTAACCAGGAACAAATCTGCTCCCAGGTGGCATCTACATGTAAGTACTCACAAGTAAATTTGCTACTTACATGGCAGGTAGCAAATTTATTCGCAAGTAGTAAATTTTACTGGACAGTAAGCATGTGCACATGTAGACGCACACACTCACTGCGCTACTGCACAGTAAAGCATCTTGTGTAGACATAACCACTGAGAGATTTAAGAAGCTCAGTATACAGTTTATAAAAGAGAAAGTTAAGGTGTGGCTTGATCATAGGCCATAAGGACCACATTTTTAAATTATTTATATGCCTGAAAATATAGATAGATGCCTAAAAGGACTTTGAAAAGGTCCTGGGCCCTTATCTTCTACTGGTCATATCTTAATCTTTAGACTCCTACATGCTTTTAAGACCTGACTCTGGGAAAAGATTTCTAATCATACAGGCTTCTTTGATCTAGTAGACAATGATACCATACATTCTAATGGGTAGCAGTTTGAATCAGCATGGTTCAGATGGCAAATAATCTCTGTTGCTTAATAGAGAGGGTAAATGGAACTATTTATCAAAGCATGTTGTGGTCTCTTTGTTACTGGAATACTTTCAATCCAAACTGAAAGCCCCATTCTGAAAGTTATGCTGAAGCTCAGCAAAAAGTTATGTGCCTGATGCAAGAATCACTGAATGAGAGTGCCTAGCCTGTGTTGCACAGGAGGTCAGACTAGAAGACCTTCATGTTCATTTCAGTCTTTAAAAAAACTCTTAATATAGCTCATATTTCTTAAGTTCCAAACCACTGCCTTGTCCCCAAGCTCATCTTTCCTCCAGCAATGACTTCATCAGCAGTCAAGCTTGTGTTTTGTCATTATTAAAAACACATAAGAGTAAATTATTACTTGTTCTTTTTGGGGAAAAAACATTTATTCTCACCAATACCCTTGATTTATTTCCCTTGATTATTAGGGAGTTTATTAGAAATCTGCTTGCCCATGAACAGTGTTACATGACTAGAAACAAAAGAGCCATTTTCCTTTCACCCAGTTAATTCTAGCCTATTAAAATATTAATGAACAAATTAAAAACATATTGGAAATGAGAATTTAATCTTCATTAACTTTTATCAAGCTAAGCTGGACAAAAATGGCAAGATTTTCTGGTAGTCAAAACCATTTCTATCATGTTCTGCTTGGTTAAATTTTGCAGTTCCTTAACCTAAACCCTCCCAGCCACTTCCCTCCCAGCCCACGTACTGTAACACCTGCCAAATAACACCTGCATTGAAGAAGCCATTCAAAAATTTTAGGTTCATTTTCTTGTGACATATTTTCTTAAATCAGTGTGTGTTAAGATTCAAACTAAAGTGTTTCTGCAAATGGCTTGGTTTTGTATTTTGAGCAGTCATGAGTAGTCGGCTTTTGTGATGAAAGGTGCCAATCACTACCATCAGGTGAGATCCAGACAATCTGGCCAGAATTATGCTGCCTCCATGGCATCCCTGAGAGTGCCACTAAGAATCAGGCCCTGTCCACTTGCCTCAACTTTGCACATACTAATTCCAGAAATAAGACAACGCAATCACTGCAAGCACCTTGCCATCTCTCTTAAGCATACCAGAAACAGAAATCTTAAGACTAGTAAAAGAGAGCTCCCTCAGAACAAATTCACTGCTTTGTTTCCAAGAATGGCACACAAGAGCAACAGTACCATGGGAGCAGTATAGGCATGTCCACAGAGACCTTCTTACATTCAGTGGACATGCCAACCACTCTCACTCCTGCAGAGCAGAAAAAGTATAGAAACATATGGTTGCAAGGACCCTTAAGGGTCAGCTAGTCCATGGGTCAGGAACTCCCAGCACACATCTCAGAGTATGGCATGTGAAGGCATTTTACTTGGCATATGCACCTCAGGGAGGGCAGCAGGGAAGGGGCCAGGGCTGCACTGCCACTAGGATTGGGCCCCTTGCAGCTCCCTTGCTATCCACCTGGAGGTGTGCATGCACCTGCTGCTGGCAACAAGCTGAACCAGGGCTCTGCAGACCTCAATGCCACTGCTTGGAGCCTCCCCGCTGCCTGTTGCAAGCAGCCCAGGGTCTGCGGTAAGCAGCAAAGGCCTGACCAGAGGCTGGGCTGGCTGGGGCAGGCAGCCAGGAGGCTGCAAGCCGCTGCACTGAGTTTTCCAGAGCCCCAGCTTTGCTCATTGTTGGCAGCAGGTGCACACATGCCTCGGGAAGGATGGTGCAGGAGCTGTGAGGGACTCAATTCTTGCTGTGGCAGCACAGCCCTGGCCCCTTCCTCGCTGTCCACCTGGAAGTGTATGTGTACCCACCACCAGCAACAAACCAGGTTGGGGCTCCACAAACCTCAAGTGAAGCAGCTTGCAGTCTCCCAGCCACCTGCCACAGTCAGCCCAGGCTCTGAGCAGGCCCCTGCCACCTACCATGGAGCCCAGGCTGCCCCCAGCAGATGGCAAAAAGGCTGCAAGCCACTGTGCTGAGGTCTGCAGAGCCCTGGCCCAGCTCGTGGCTTGCAGGGGGTGCAAGCATGCCTCCAAGTGGAAGCAGTGCCCCAAACTGGACACTAGCTGAAGCCTACTAATCCAGTAAGTAAAAGGTTGGGGAGGGGACAGGAGAATTCAGGTCATGACTCCATACTTGCACAGCCATACTTACCAGACTGGAAAGAAGTAATAACCTGTACCTAATTACCCACTAAGCCTTGAGCTATGGTATGTATAGTGTACTGTCTGGTGCTTTCTTGAAGTGGGACAGCTCTACCTGGCCATGTGTCAGAGGTGTGGTCATAATTGTCATATGTTATATTTGTTACAATTGTCATACATCAATCTGAAGACACAAGAGAAAAACAAATAGATATTTTTTATGACTTACAATTATAGATAAAATAATCTATTTTTGTAGGGCTTCTCTTAGGAGGAATGGCGGTTTCTTTTTTGTTTGGGGGGTCTTTACCGGTTGACCTGGAGAAGTTTAGGGGGCAGTATTTTCTTGTTTTGTTTTCTTTGATTTTTGAGTTGTTTAGAGTGAAGGGCAATGACAAAGTCTTTCAATGAAAAATAAGCACAGTAAATCACAAATGCCTCTTCTTTTGGCATCTGCAAAAGTTCTTTATAGCCATTCACAGCTAATCATTGCCAAATAGTAGGTGACTAGAATGGGAAATTTTGTTAGAATAATTTGGTATGCATCAAAAATTGCACATGAAAAGAATAATTTATCCTTCACACACCTCAGAATAGTGCAAAAGAAACATCCAGAAAACTTACCCAGACAGCTTCCGTTTCAGTATTCATATCTCAGAGACAAAAAGTAAATCTTTCACCAACTCCAATAGCATTATCAGAAATGAATGCAAAGTAAGTTCCAGAAGATTTCAAAAAAATGCCAAGTGACAGTAATACATTAGTTATGCAAAGTATATTTTATGCATCCTGGTCATTAACTGCAAAGCCTAGCTGCATGAAAGTTTGTTTGTCATTTGCATAACTAGCATTATATATTATAAGAAGGTCTACTGAGGTATACGAAACACAGAGAATATATAAAAAGAAATTATTCTAGAAATCTGTAATTATGTATTTATTTATGCAATTACACTTTAAAAAAAACGCGGACTCACCGTTCCTGCTGGGCAGAGGGCGATCCCTGCTGCCCCGCACTGCCGCATGCCACGTGGGGGGGCGTTTCCATGAGCCCCCTGAAGCCCCGAGGCCACTGCAGGTAGGGGGTGCAGCCTGGAAGCGGTCCCCCCCCATGG
>NW_017728943.1:43971718-44025938 GCF_001723895.1 Crocodylus porosus
CCATTTACCAGCTCAGAGCCCGGGTTCAGCTCCCTGCTGCAGCGAGCGGGGACTGCCCAAATGACCGAAGCTCTCCGAATCTTTTCCAGATCAATTTGGAGAGCTTCAAATCTATTCAGACCTTTTAACTGGCCCCCCAGTTAGATTCAAATTCAGAGATTCGGCCACCAAATTGGGGCAAATCTCCTCCAAACCAAATCAGCACCCGATGCTTCATTCAGCCCTATTACCTAGCATTTGCTGTGGTAAAAAAGTCAGTAAGTAGGCAGTTACCTCAGAGTCGATTATGCACTCTAAGTTCACACCCTAGCTTACGTAGGGATATTGTTCATGGACCTATAGCACCTAGATCACTGGAATATAGGACTGATAAGGGGCTCCTGGCCTCTCATCCTTTGCTAGAGTAAAAAACCGTGCTGTATAATTCCCCTCAGCAACTTACCAAATTAAGTCCTTACCTTTTATACTCTGCTACTCTTTTTGGAAATCAGAATCTTCTTCTAAGTTGCTGCCTCCATGTCATTTATTTATAGGCAGCTTACATCCATTTGGGTTTGTTTTTTTTTCCATTTTATAACTACTTCCATGTCTTTCTTATTTTTCCTCCAGCAGAAACCCAGGGCTCCTACAGATGTGCAGGGAGCTAGCTCCAACATGCTGGAAATCTAGTGCATCAAAGTAAATTTGACTGATCAAGTCTGCTGGAGCATGGAAATTACTGCTTTCCAGCAGCCTCCCATGTGATGTGTATCGGCATCTCAATGGTGAAATATGACAGTGGGGCGCTTTGAACTACACTTTGTTCAATCAGCTTTAGTTCAAAGTGCACCACCAACATTTTTCAGTGTGGGGGACTCTGATACACGTGATGTTTAGGTGCTTTTAATTAGTGTGGCTCACTAACTAAAGTGTCCACTGCCCCACACCTCCCAGAACACATGTAAAAATGCCCCTAATTTTCCACCAGCAAAATGAAAATAAAACTTTTTACCGCTTTAATAATGAACAGTAGGGACCTGATTCAAGTTGATCATGAGGTTTCCATCAACTATAGTAGACTTTTGATCCTGTTTAGTTTTCCACTGTAGCTCAGTAAACTGGGCTAGGATCATCATGGTTCAACTTTACCACAATCCACAGATGGTGGTCCAGAGCCTGATGAACCTTTAAAGCACCTGCACTTGGGCATTGCAACACCTAACATTAAGACACTTTGCCTCAAGGATATGATCCAAACCAGCAGATTAGTGCCTAGACTTCCTATATGGTACAAGTAGATATCTAGATACCTCTCAAGTGGGCTCCAGAATCCCCAGTCATTCATCAGGCTGGTGTCTACAGATAATAGGATTACTGGACATGCACGCATGCACGCACTCACACACATACACAGAGAACCAGAATATAGGAAAAAAATCACAGCGGAAGAGGACAGACAGATATTTACAGCAGAACAAGACACACAGATAATATATTGACAGCACAAGAAGACAGACAGAAATTTACAGAAGAACAAGACACAGATAATATATTAAGACACACGAAGATACAGATAATATTATTCACAGCAGAACAAGACAGACAGATATACAAAAGGTTTCACACACACAGAGAGCCCTTTTGCAGCACAGGAAAGTTCAACATGAAGCGTGCTGGAAAGCCAGGTGCCAGGTCTTCTGGCAGGGGAGGGAGAGGGGGTAGAGGGAGAGCTAGAGCCGCAAGCCCCCTCCACCGCCAACCATGGATGCATTCTCTTCCCAAGCAGCCATGACATCAGTGCTGCCAGTGGAAGCCAGGAGGTGGGAGCAGTGTCTGCACCTGATGTCCCTGCACCTGCACCACCTCTGCTCAAACCAGAAGTAGGCACCAGCAGTGGAATCACTGCTTCCTCCACCCCGATTTCAGCTCTCCTTTGGCAGTGGGAGGCTCATACTGAGGAGCTGGAGCTGGAACCAGGGATGCTGAGCGCCCTGGCTCAAGCAATTCTGGGGACTGAGGGGGGATCAGAGTTTGCGCTCCACACCCCTCAAGTTTCCCCAGTACCCAGATCTCCTCCGGAAAGCAGCACCTCAGAGAAGGCTGAGGTTGTGGAGGCAAGTTGCTCAGCTGGGGCAGCGCCTTCTGCTGTTCAGCCTCAGCCTGCTGAGGAGCGGGATAAGGCAGGATCCTCACCCACAACCCAGAAGTGGGGGAGTAGTGTAGCATGGGAGCATTTTAAACTAGCAGATGATCCCAGGTTTGCCATCTGACACCCCAGGCCCATCTGCACTTTTACCTGTGCTGCTACATCCCATTTTCACCCCTTCCCCCCACCCCAGCCTGCCCCTCACCCCCTGATGTCTCCATTTCCATTTTCACTGACTGGCTTTCTTGCCTACATTGCGGGCCATGCCAGCCTCGGGCTTCTTTACTATTCCTTCCATCCAGGACCAACTGCAGGTACTTCCTCAGCCAGACAAAGGGGTTTTCAATCCTAAAGCTTCCCAGCTACATTTTTTTAAGTGCTCCTTTTATTTTTCACAATACACATATAGACATAGAAACACAAGATAAGCCATCACACACCATGAATAACATCATATGTCCAACACAACATCTTTACTTTTTGCTGCCAATTCCTTTATAAAAAGAAAGGCTCTGTGACGGTTCCGTCTGGAACTTTGATGCTGCTGCTGATGATACTGGTGCTGAGCCAGCTAAGTTATTTTACCTGTTGTCACATAAAGCAGAGGACTGGGCGTGAAGCTGTAGGGGAGGAGGAGGCCTCAGTGGGGCACACTGCCATGTCGTGCAGAGGCCCCAGCACCAGGAAGGGTGCACCTTAACATACACACATCACCCACCCACATGACGAATTTTGCCTGTCAGCAGCTTGGGGTGCAGGGCCCCAGATAACAGACTCCCCCAGCGAGACACCCACAGCTGGCAGGCTTCGTGGCCGGGCAGGGCCCAGCACTCAGGCCTGCACTAGGACACACACAGCTGGCAGCCTTTGTGGCCTCACCAGGGGCTAGCATCCCTGCAGTTTTCAGCCCGCTGTGCCTTAACACACACAGGATCGTTTGTGTCACAAGTTTTGCCTGTCAACAGCTTGGGGTGCAGTTTCCCCCCAGACCCATGCACCCATCTTCTTGAAACTTGGCAGGATTTGTGGCCTCATCAGCGGCTATCATTCCTGCAGTTTTCATCCTGCTGCACCTTAACATATAGACATGACAGGAGTTTTGGTTTCAAGCATTTGGGGTGCAGTTCCCCCAAAACCCCTGCACCGATCTTCTTGAAACTTGGCAGGCTTTGTGGCCTCTCCAGGGGCTAGTATCTCAGAATGTTGCACCCATATCAGAGCTAAAATAACAAAGTTATAGATATTTCATTCTTCCCCCTAACCATCCTCCCCTTCCATATTTCATTCATCCTCCATTATAACCTATAGCCAGATCTCTGAGGCGGCTCTGAAGCTTTGGCCAGATCAAAGCGGCAAACCAATCCAGAACTCTGGATTGGATCGCGGCCATTCAAAGCAGCCAGATCTGAAGCTGGATCTGATCACTGCCGACTCACACAGGCCTGCTGATCAGTTCCTATTATCCAGCATATGAGCCATTGTTTACCCATAAACAAACCTAGGGTTCTCCCTTGGATCCAAAGCTGCACCAGTTCTACTCCATTGATTGGGCTGAGGACTCTGACTGTCTGCAAGCTCCAAAAAACACCTAGTTCAGGCTTCACTGAGTGATGAGACCTCAACTCTCTCTCTCTCTCCGACTCCAGGAACCTGACTTTTATTCTCTTACTCCAGGCACAGCTTTTTAAACCTGACTTTTGCTAATCAAACTCAAGCTAGACTTCCCCAAAAACCTAACTGAAACTATGTAATATTGTAACTGTTTATTTTTCTCCCTTGTATGGCTATTATTACTGGTATCATAATAAGTTCATATACCTGGCAATAACTAACTTTTATGGTCAAGCTGGTTGCTATACACTCTCTCTGAACCTCACTTACTCTTACTTCCCCTTGACCTCCCCATTTGTTCTGCATCAACACTTCTTTTATGTATGTGCGTACATGTTTGACACGCCCATTATGTACAAATTAAAAGTAACACAGCATAAAGCCTGAAAAATACTTCTCTGCAGAACAGTTTTTCAAACTTGGCTCTTTGGTTGCCAACATAAACAAACACACACAAAAAAAATTGCTTTCATACCTTTAAAAATTCTATGAAATTCTTGAGACAACAATTGTGGGCATGTCTACACGTGCGCTTTACTGTGCAATAGACTAATTTACTTCATAGTAAAGTGTCACCATCTACATGTATGTCACAATTACAGTACAGTAGATTAATTTACTCTGGCAAAGGATAGTCCCGTCAGACACAAGTACTATCCAACAGCGGAGTAAATTACTGCTTAAACACATGTGTAGATGGTGACATTGGGATTAGTTTACTCTGGCTCAAATTACACTAGAGTTTATTCAGTTGGATTAATTGCATGTGTAGATGCACCCTGTGAAAAACTAATCCATTCTCCAAGGACCAGATTCTACAATGCTCATTCACTAAGAGCAACTCCTTACCTTTCAGAGGAAGGTGATATCTGACACTTCCATTGATGTCACCTCTCCAACAGTTGCTGGGGAGAAAACTGGCCAAATGGGTATGTGAAAATATATCAGTGGTATCAATTTGGTACTTACAAAGCAAGGTGCCCTGCAAAATAAGTAAAGATAGCAAAATCAAGCTCAGGCTAGATAAAATAACATGTCCAGCAATTTTTTTCTCATTCATTATTAGTGAATTTTAGAGTCTCCAAGTAACCCTTCCTCTCCCCACCCCCGTAAGTATGAAGTATTGACTCATTCGTCAGCATAATACTGTTATGCTGTACAATATCACCCTTCCAAATACCAGAGTCCTCAAAGGACAAGGCCGGTGTTTATTGATTCTGAACCACTGACACAGCAAATAGCATTTGTGCAGAAGGAGAGATAGAGATGTCCAAGGTCAATGCCTTCTTAAAATATACATTTGGTTACTTAGAATTTGATTAAATTCAATAAGCCATCAGCTATTGATCGGTAGCACTATTTATAAATGGTCAGGTCTGTAAAATGCTGAGCTCTTTCCTGGGCCATTGAATTTATTCTCTGTTGTCAGTGGTCTTGAGTTGTGAATTCCCTGTTAAAAATGCATATTATATATAAACACAATGGAATATCTTTAAATACCTAATTTGTTAAGTAGGGGATCACACCATGTATGTGTTTGCACAACACAAAGCACAACAGGGCCCTGGCTTCTACACACCCTCTTCATATACATGAGAGCTCCCAATGTCTTGAAGACTAGATGAGACACTACACCAAGGGACTAGGTGGCAAATTTTTTAATTTCTTCATCCCACCTTAAGGTTATACCATATTTTTTGCATATAACTCACACCTCCCCCAAAACCAGCTGGTAAATATTGGGGTTCATAATATATGCAAGAAAAATAGATCCCCTGGATCCATAAACTTGGGGGGGGAGCAGTGGCAGCACTAATTGCTGCAACTCTGGAAGCCATGGCAGTTAGCACTATGACTTCCCCTGCAAGCAAATTTCCAAACTTATGGGGAGCACCCTGGCCAGATGACATGGCCCTATCCATGAAATTGGGCCAGCACACAGGGTTGATCTGTGGCTGGACACAACACATGCAGTCAGTCACATGCCACAGACCCAGTACACTGGCTCAGTCCCAGCATGCAGCCCTGGACCCAGCCCATGGGGTCAAGCCTGGCACAGCCCTAGAGCCAGCATATAGGGTGAAACCCAACATGCAGCCTTGGAGCCAGCATACAGGGTCCAACTCAATGTGTGCAGGATTGAATTTGGCGTACATACCTGGACCGGGCATGCTGAGTAGATCCACAGACCCCATTCAGTGCACAGGGCCTGCAGCCAGGTTGGGAGCAGGTATTAGCTGCTCATTAGCTGCTGCTACTCACTTACCACAGTGCCAGGTTATTATAGGGACATGCTGCACATGAGAAAATACAGTATCTGCCATAGAATCGGATTAACCTGAGCATGCAGACAAAGGAGCATGAGAAAAATGTTCCTTCATTTGTGGGCATGGTCTCATTCAGGGCTGAAGCTAATGTATTCCCACTCCTCCAGAGGTGCTGCCAGAGTCCACTTACTTGACGGTACACCATAAACCTGCCCTGAGTCACCTACCCCAGGAAAAAACCTCCTGGATTGTGTCACACTGCTTCCTCACTGGGAGGAATAACTGGCTAGTATTTATGGCACCCTGGGTAGTCCCCCATCCTCCCACTCCCCCTGAACTTTCCCTGCAGTGGTTCCAGCAGCAGAGAGAGCAGGGCAGCAGCAATGGTATACAGTGCTATACCAGAAGCTAGAGGTTTTCTGTACTTAGGGAAGATGTCATCTCCTTTTTTGCTGCCAGTATGTATGTCGAGTGCCCAGAAAAGCACCATTCTCCAACAGCAGGAAAACTCCTTTTAGAACTACACCTTCCAGAATACCCTTCACTGAGGCCTTACTCATTCACACCCTATCACCGCTGCTGGAAGGCTCAAGGTGGGTGATGGAGGTGGATGAGGTTCCCCCTCCTCCCCTTAGGCAGTGTTCAGGGCTTGTGCCCCAATAACCCACCTGTCCTTATGCTACTGTTCTCACTTTATGATTCAAGTGCTGGTGGGCCTGCAGTCAATGCTGGATTTAAGGTTAAACTACTTAAGCTACAGCCTACAGCCTTGCAGTAAGTGGGGCCTCTAATTAAGAAAAAAACTGGCATTTTCATCCTAATATAACAAAAATATACAGATAGATGGCTCCACAGTTATTATTCAGATTGAGTTAATAAATTTGTGCAGAAATAACAATAATTCATCTTAAAATTTAATGAAAATCTGTTTCCATGGATTTTGTGGATTATTTTTATCGTATAGGGCCTCTTCAGATGGACATAGTTTAGGGCCCCAGCATGTCATAATTCACCACTGTCTGCAGTGGATCATGCAACAGGATAGTCTTTGGAACCCCTTTGGGGTGGCGGAAAAGGCAGCTTGTGGGGCTCTATTTCTGCTGAAAGTTTGTCCCAAATCAGTATGTGCATACCCCCTGAGATATAAAGCTGTTGGCATAAATCTGGAGCAAAATGCAGGAGGCTGCTGATCTGAAAGTGTGAGAAAGGCAAAAGTTGTACACTGAAAGGCAGGCATTAGGAAGCCTGACAAATTTAGTCCTGATTAATCCAGGGATAAATTTCCAAGTGTTGAAGCAGACCTAGCAGAACTCTGCTTATGGGGATACATCTTGTATTAAACACTTTTCTGAACTGTGACAATTTGATAAGCATCAGACTATCCTGTCCTGTGCCTGTGGCTCTCTGTGTTTTGTAAATCCCACAAGATACCAACATACCTTGGCATGGGTGACTACTGCCTTCTGATACTGGTGGGGCACCAGCAGCTGATTGCTGACTGGAGAGGGAGCAGCTGATCACCACCAGAAGTGCTTGCAGCAAACCCAGAAGTGCCACCAGTGCTTCTCTTGGCGCTCCCACAATCTCGGGGGGGGGGGGTAGGGGGGGCACCAGCCATCACCCCCCCACTCCCTGACCAGTGAAGGCCAATCTCAGGGGGGCACATGCCTCCCCATGCCCCCCCCCCCATGTGTCACCTATGTACCTGGGTAAATCTGATGGCAAAATTATTACAGAAGAAAGGCAGGGTCTTGAAGTATGTGCAGACTACTCAGTACTCACAGGTGTAGCTTCATAAGAAAGTAGGACTGGAAGAGACCTACCTCACAACATCATCTAGTCCAGCCCCTGCTCAAGACAGGATTGTCCCTGACTAAGCCATCCCAGCCAAGTGTCTTTCTAGCCTGCTCTTGAAAACTTCCAAGGATGGAGATTCCACAATTTCTCTAGGTAGCCTGCTCCAAAGCTTGACCATCCTCATAGCCCGAAAGTTCCTCCTAATCTCCTTTTAGGAGACAGCTTTCAGACTTTTAAAGACTATTATCAAATCCCCCACCGCCGCAGTCTTCATAACCAGACTACATAACCCTAGTCCTTTCAGCCTTTTCTCATCAGTCTCACCTCTCAGACCCCTAATCATTTTAGTTGTTCTGTGCTAGACTCTTTTCAAACTGTCCACAGACTTGAAGTGTGAAGCCCAAAACTGGACACAATACTCCAGGTGCAGCCTTACTAATGCTGAACAGAACAGAAGAATCATTTCCTTTGACTTACAGAAGATACTCTGCTTAATACAACCCAGTACACTTTTGGCTTCTTTTGCAACACAAGCATACTATAGACTTATATTCATCTTATGGTCCACTGCAATCCCCAGGTCCTCTTTTGCAGTACTGTATAAGGGTCACAGAGCCCTCATAGCCAAAGCTATGAAACTCAAATGGCCTCTACGGAATGGGTGCACCACCATTCCAGGGCAAGGAGTTTCTCACATACTGCACATCATCCCTCCACTCTCAGATACATCTACCTGTCATTTTCCATTCCCTGCTTGAACATCTGCCAGCTACTCAAGGGGGAACAGATTTATCCCTAAACAACCAAAACAATGAAAGAGCATCTCTTGTGTTTTTAATGGGATTTTTAAACAACCCACCTGGGTCTGCGCTGGCATTTAAATTCTTCTGTACTATCCATATAAAAACATGTCAAAAACTGTAAGCTAATAAACCTAGACCAGGCTATATTTAGCAGATCTCCTGTGTGCACTGCTATCTTTTTAATTTTTGTTGTCAGGGCATACACTCAAAAGGTGGTTGCTGTTTTATTAGATGAGATTTCTTTTATACTTCCATATAAACATCAGGGATCATCATTAGCCTAGCTGAAGGAAAACTATGCCATCAGGGTAAACACAGTATATAAGCCTGTTTTTTTTTCCCTACACCACATAGGTATAGGTAATGGTGTGTCATGTAGAAATGGGGGGGTGCGCGCAGGTGTGTGTGTTTTCATTTAAAAAGTGATGTGTGCATATATATATGTACACAGCACTGCGCTTTATATATACTTATTATGTATAATTTAATTTGTATAATTTCACACTGAAATTCTAATACAATAAAAGCCTTTGTGTGTTTGTCTGTCCGTAACACTTTATTCACACTCTGATTGGTTGTCTCGGCAGCCAATCAAAGTGCTCAGCACAGACAGACACACATGGCAGAGCACTGCCATGACAGCGGGGACTGAGGGGCTGGAATGGGGGGGGAGGGAGGCCAGTGGCTTCCCCCACCCAGCCCTGCTTGTTGGAGGCAGAGGGGGACAGTGGGAGTGGACTGGGACAGCAGAGTACTACCATGATGGTGGGGACAGTGCGGGGGGGGCAAAGCCAGCAGTGCTTGGAGGCAGCACAGGGTGCTGGCCTCACCCCCCCCACTCTGGCACATGAGGCCAGATGCAGGGGCTGGGGGGAGTACATGGGGCCAGAGGCACAGCGGCGGCACCGGGGGGTGCTGGGTGGTAGCGCTCCATCCCCTCCGCCCCCCTATCAGTCATGACAGGCAACAGCGGGGACAGACTGGGACAGCAGAACACCACCATGACGGTGGCGATGGAGGGATGGAGCGGGTGGGCGAGGCCCTGCTCCTTGGAGGCAGCAGCACTCCCTGCTCCTGCCTCACCACCACTGTCAGGCCCCAACAAAAGCTGGCAAGGAGGGGGAGGCAGTGGGGAGGAAAGCAGGAAGCGGGGGCACAGTGACAGTGCCCCACTGCCGCCACTGCCACCAGGAACTGAAAATGGCCAGGAGGGAGGGAGAGGATCCTGTGGGGAGAGGGTTGCACATAGCTGGACACATAGCAGCAGCAGCTCAGGGTGCTGGATGGTGACTGTGGCCATTGCATGCAAGATTCCCCCCTCCCCCCATGCCTGGAAGGTGGCAGCACTGCAAAGTGGAGCAGTGGGGGTTGGGAGGGGGCACGTGGGGTCAGAGGCAGAGCAGCAGCAGCATGGGGCAGTGCTCTGTCCCCGCCTGCCCTTCCCCCCCATCATTCTTGATGGGCAATTGGCTAGTATGTATATATGTGTGTGTGTGTGTGTGTGTGTGTGTGTGCATACATTTCAATATAGCAATACTATAGCTATATGTAACATTTAAATTGGAGAAATACATATTAAGTTATTGACATGCAATTAAATTAAACTGATCCTTATAGATTTTATTTTGTGGTAGTGCCTGCTTGATCATTTACTTCTCTTTCCTCCTAAATAACTGCTTGTGTATGTGTACATGTATGTATGTATATGTACATGCATACTATAGCTGAGGTTGCATATATCTTTGTACAGCAAAAAAGGTATCAGCATCCTTGATTGGTTATAAATTACAAACCTTTCACTAGGGGACTAGACTGAAGCCAGGATCTAGCTTTTATTATGCCAAAGCCAACTACAGCTAAATTATACTATATTTCACTTTTACAAATAATTCCTTACTTCGTCTGTAGCCAGTCAGTGCTATCTATTCTTTTCACTGTCATAACTGCCACCTTGTGCTGCCCTCTGAACATTTGGAAAAAGAAAGCACTGATGGGTTAGCATTGCACTATGGCGGGGGTGGGAGGGAAAACAGCTCCATTGCTGTCTTGCATCTCTATATAATGCTGCTCTAGGGCTGGTTATTAGCTCTGTTCCAGTGAAGGAATTCCTTGCCTCAGAAAAACACTGCCTCATACTTGAAGCACAAAAGTAGCATAGCAGGGCAGGGGGTTTCATAGTCATTGTCAGCCACTTCCACTTCCTTCTTACAAATAAATTAACCACTAACTGTCAAGCTTGCTTCACGAAGTGAGAGACACGCTGCAATTCTTCTGATTTCAGCTTGATGCTTAGTAGTTCCAACCCCATCAAGGTGTATTACTCAGTAGTTGCCAACATAATCATTATAGTTTTCCTGTTCTAACAAATGAGTATTACCATGACGTTGGTGATGATCAGCGCAATGTTCTAACAGTTTCAAAACATCTTATAAAGGTACAGGGTTTTGCCTGAGGGGCTTGCTTAGCAATGATGTCAAAGAAGTATGAGCCCAAGTAGAACCCAGCTCACACTGCTGTAGCTCTGTGGGCTCTCCAGGCCTCGTATGAGGTAATAGAAGTAAATTTCACTACATGAGACACTATGATGCAGTAGCCATGAGCTACTGCACTCTAGTTTGTTGTCACCGCACAGTAGTGTTGCCAGGGACTAACCGTGACGCGATGCTACTGCACAGTAGTAACAAGTTACTGCTCAGTAGCTCATTGCTGATGTGCAGTAGCATTGGGAAAAAAATGTGTGGTGACAGTACTGCGCAGTAACACCGGTTACCTGCTTATGCAAGTACTAAATGACTGCACAGTAACAACTGCACAGTCCACTGCACATGTAGACGTAGCCACTAAGTAGCTGTCATTAAGTAATGAGGCAGACTTAAGAATGTCATTGTCAACTGCCTAGTGGGTTTCACTATAGCAAAAGTGAACCAAGTGCTGAGCATTCATGGAACTCATGCCTGTCTCGTATATTTCTTTGTCTCCCATGAATGAATTCTGAAACCCACAACTTCATCTGCCCACTGAATCTCTAACCTTGTACGTAGTCATATTTATAGACGTATCCAGATCCTCAGCCTCCAAAGGGAGCAGAAAACTGGTTCCAAACGGGTGGAGGTGAATCTTCACTTGGCACAGAACCAGCTCTTTGCTAAACTACCATTTCCCATCTTTCTATATGGGCTCGGACAACTTACATCAGGGAAAGAAGATATTACAAGGTAAAATAAATGAAAGCAGCTGTGTTAGGATCACAGAACCAAGAGTCTGCAGAAAGCTACTTTTGCTTCAAGATCCTGAGTGCCTGTGCTCAAAGATCTGTCTCTAAGTCCACAGTGGGTGCATCTATACAAGATGTTTTACTGCACAGTAAACTGAACTGCTGCACAGTAAAACATCGTTGTCTACACATACGCAATATTTACTGTGCAATAAATTAAACTAATGTGCAAGAAATACAGGGTGCTTATATATGTGCAGGATCCTAATATCAAGAAATACAGGGTGCTTATATATGTGGAGGAAGGCTGTTCTGACACGCTGTAATTACCACACATTGGAGCGGACTTGATTGAGTCTGCTAGAGAATCATAATTACCGCGCTCTAGCAGACTCCGGAGTCATGGGTATCAGTGCCTCCACAGTGAAAAATGATGGCAGGCATGCGTTAACTAAATCTCATTTGACAAGGTTTAGTTAAAGTGCCCCTGCCACCATTTTTCAGAGTGGGGACACTGATACATGTGATGCTCCAGGAGCTTTAATTAGAGAGGGTCTCAGAGCCACTCTGATTAAAGTGGGACACTCCCCTCCCCCGGAGCACATCTATAAATGCCCACAGGTACTAAAATTAATGTGCTCTAACTATGGCACAGTAATGAATGTGTAGATGCACCAACAGGTTCAAGATTAATGCACAGTAGCTACTGTAGAAATGTGACCAGGAGCAAATTACTCTCAGTCAGCCCAGAGAGAGGAGATGTCCCCCCGCACTTGTGAGGCAGCTCCCCATAAACCCCATGCCAAGTGGGCTTGCCCACATTGGCACAGGGCTGGCCAGGAGCTGCTTCCCAAGTGGGACAGTTCCCCCCTACCCTATGCAGATCAGGGCTCACCCCAATCTGCACAGGGCTGCCCCACAAGTGGGAAAGTGTCTCCCCCAAAGCCAGGCCTGATCCCTGAGTCCCCTGCCAGTCCAGGGCTAGCATCCAGGGGGACCTGGAACAGCCCTGCACTGAACTGCTCCCATCAGGAGCAGATTTCCTCCCAACGGGAACATATGTAGACACATTCCCAGCCACATGTTAATGCACTTTAAGGTACTGTGTTGTAACCTTAATGTGCATTAATTGCACATGTAGACATACCCAGTAGGTAATGGTTGGTGATTTTATGTATATTCATGTATCCATCATCTCCATCAGGGCCCTGGTTCACAAACCCTAAGTCCTATGTATACAGAATTCAGAATAGTTCTGCTTTGAGATATTTCAGGCAGTCTTTCCAGCATTACTCATGCCCACTACACCAAGACTTCTGCATGCTCTTAAGTGTAGGTCTATATATTTCATCAGTGAGTGATTCAATGACTTTCATAAATCTGACACCTGGAGTCAGTTCTAGCACTAAGTCAAACCACACATCTGCATGGAAAGCTCTAAATGTGGAAGCACTTTAGCTGCAACATCATGAAGCACAAAACAGGATACTTTACCCCACCTCTCAGCTTGTTTAAAGCTAGCTCAAATAATCTCTATCTAGTACTGGAGTCATAGGCATATACCCAAAGAGGGATCTTCACTCCTATCAATTTATTTTAACAGTGGAAATAAATAAAGCCAATATAACAACTCCACAGAGCTCACATGGTACCAGACATCAATGATAATTTTTCTCATTTAATGAACTTGCTAACATGAAACTGAAGCATGGTTCCTTTCATGTGTGCTACAAGTTCCCATCAGTGCTCTCCCACTATGAAAAGCAACAGATTAGACTGAGTCTAGCCTTCTAAGCAAATGCAGAAATCCAGTATTTGAATATCATTAATATTTACTAAGTACATTTTCAACCTCAACACATTTTTTACTGTTTAAAAGGTCCATATTAATAGTTGGACCTATTAAACAAGTTTAACAGGTTTGAACTAATTTTTAGTTTTAACAAATCTTTTCACAGAAGTTTCATTATTGTAGTTTAACAATAACTACACAAGTTATTGACAACACCAATCAATGTGAGCTATTATCCAAATTTAAAATTGATCCATATTTAATTTCATTAAAGGCTAGTTTTACAACATTAAAACAGGCTATTTGGAAACTCTGACAACCAAGGCGTGGAAGGATGTCCCGTCATCATTTCTAAATAGGCATATGGGACTGTGGGTGCATCTACACAAGACACTACTGCACAGTAGTAACTGCGATGTGCTGCTACTGCACAGTAGTAACAAGATACTGCACAGCAGCTCATTGCTATTGCACAGTAGCATCTGAAAAAAACCGTGCGGGGATGGTACCGCACAATAGCACTAGTTACTGTGAAGGCATTTAGTATTTGCTTATGAAATTACTAAATGACTGTACAGTAACAACAGTGCAGTCTGTCACTCATGTAGATGTGGCCAGTGTCTACTAGTTATGCTGTACTTATTTATTATCCAGCAATAGCTATTTGATTAGCTCATTTTTATGAGTTTATAACTTGTACAGAAATATTCCCTTTTAGTTAAACTATGCTGACAAACAATATAATTATAGTTTTACATAAGATTCAGTGAAGGCATCACAATTCTATCCCCAATTCTTATTCACCTCTATGTGCAGTAAAGGCCATAAAGATGCCTCCACATCAACTGTATTTCAATTGATATTTTGTTTCCATCTTTTAAGAAATGAAAGTTTAATGCAAAACGATGGGTTTAGATGACACCAAGAAGCTGATGCAGCCCAAGAGGAGCTAAGCAAATTTATCTGCCCTTTACCATCATGCATAGGAAGACAATTCATGTGTCCTGGACTAGCACAAATTACATGTCTTGCTTGATGCAATTCACTTTGGTCTTGATTACCATATGCATTGTTAAGGTCATTAGTAATATAAACATGAAGACAACATTACATATCTTGACAAATCCTTAATGACTGAGACTACTGATGACTTTAAGTATTTAGGCTTAACTTTCTACATCTGAATTCTAGCACAGTTGATGTTCTGTAGAAAGTATGTGTTTTCTCCCATTGACTGTTTACATGATTGTTAGCAAATCATAGGGTATGTACAGAAGTTGATTTTTTGCCATTTAAAGCACTTAATTGCCATGACTTAAAAGATGTGCATGACTTTACAGCACTTTAAAAATCAGTACAGTGCTGTGGCAGGCCCAGATTCCACTCATTGTTCAGGTGGTCAGTCTGCAGGTGTCTGGGCCAGCACCGCATGGCCAGAAGAGGGACCACAGCTAATAAAACTCCCACCAAGGGAATCTCATGGTGGTCACATAGGTAGGTGCACTGAGAAGAGGTGCCAGATGCAGTGAGCATTGCCACCCTGCTCACTCAAGTCCCTGAAGGAATTTCAGTTTATGCATTGTTAAGTTGCTAGTTTTTTAGTTGGAGATGCCTGGATTGCAGTCCTGTGAAAAGCCATGGAGGCAACTCTTCTGGAAGGAATAGATGGTACCTGCAGCACACCCAGACCCTACCAAGACCAAACCAGATGACCTGAGTGGAAAGGGGTGGGGTGTAGAAGAGGTAAGAAGCCCCACAAAAGAAGCACCAGCCAAGGCATCCAGGGTCATTGAGAAACAATGAACAACATCTCCTGGTGAAACTTCAGGTAACATCAAGTCGTGGCAGGAAAGCATACCCTGGTGCAGCATGCTTAGGCAGTCAGGGCATGCTGGTGGTGGCACTGCAAGTATAGGCCTGCCACAAGCACTTTAAATTAAACCTTGTTAAATGAGGTATTACATTTGAAGCACTGAATTTTACAGCACTTTAGCAACCTACAGAGCTTTAAATATCTTCTGTGCTGGGCAAGTTACTGACCAGTGGAGAAGCCCCAGGAGGTTTCTGAGTGCCCCTTGCCTTCTAGCCTGGAAAGTGCAGGGCAGCTCAGAGCCTCCCACACCTCCCTGCTCCCCACCCCATCACTCTCAACACTGCACTTCTGTCATGTTTAAGTGCGCTGTAACTTTAACATGCTATAAAAAGTGCTCTAAATTACAGTGCTGTAAAATGTGCATGAAGCACATTTTTACACATCCTTAAACAGGGATTTTTTAAAGGAGCTGGGAAAATCACAGTTTTCACCTCTCTGTGATCTAATTTATTTGTGCAAATAAGTGTACAATAATGCTTCCTTTTCATGCAGGATTTTGCTGAATAGAAGAAGGTCTCATTCAAACCCTATTAAGTTGATGGGAACCTTACAATGACTTCTTCAGATTTTGGATCAGGCAGTGGTGTGAAGTTCTCTTTTACTTATCCCTGTGCAACCCTATTGGAGTGGATAGTGTGGCATGGTCATAAATGAGAGCAGAATGTGGCTATTAGTCTTTATAAATCACCGTGCGATCTTTAGACAGATGGAGTTATAAATGATTTATTATTATTATCAATAATAACATTAGCCAGTTGATAACTGAGGCATTTTTTCCTGGTCTTCTGTTTCTAGTTCTGTTGTGTAAATATAAAATACCAAGTGTTGAACTATTTCGATCACATATGGATGACAGAGACTGTTCATCAAATGCTTTGTTCTAGAAGCAATACACTATGCAGTGTAAACCACAATGGCTGATAGCAAACCATCACTCTCCGACTAGTAGCAAGAAAGACTGTTATTTATCTTTTAGACAGTTTTAATAATTTACTGAAAATAGTTTTATATACCTGTATTTTCTCATTTCTCTAGCCTGTTGTCACTATCCTCTATGTTTTCATTTTTACAGCCAAAATCTAGGAATGAAAAAAAAATTACTCATTAGAGAAAAAAGGTTACAGGTCAACTTGGTTTCTATGTAATATGGTTAAATGTTAAAGATGAGGTAGAGAAGCATGTTATAGACTAAATGAATCAGTGATGCATCAGTGATCATGAGCACAAGCTCACTTCATCAGATGTTATGGTTAGAGTCTGCATTTTTTCCTTTTAAGTATTCTTGCCTCTTGCAATTTATGAGATCATATACCCTCTCATAAATAGACTGTCACTATGAAATTAAAAACAAATCTTGAAGAAGCATAATTATATGTATAGAAGCAATTAATGTGTCATACAGAACATGATATTGTAGAGATCATACAGTTCTCAAAACCAGTCTTAGCAGCCTAGGCCTCATCTTCACAAAAGATTTAAGTATTTAAGATCAGCTATTTAATGAGATTTGGGTGTGAAAGGACCTTTGAAAATCATAGGCTCTTCTCTGGGGTTTTTTAGCCACCTAAATATCTTTAGACTTCTGGCCCCTAAAAACCTAAGTCTAAGTAACCTTTGAAAGGGGGAGGTGCAGGCTGCTAAACTTCTCTTCACCATCTCTTCCTCTTCAATCAGAAATCATTAGTCATCTGACTTAAATCAGAAAGCAACCAGCCTGTTTTTCCTCTCATTTCTATGAGCTTTGACTGATGCAGCTCTGAGGACTGCAGAGGAATTATTTCTGAATAAGGATGTAACAGATAAAATGACTGGCCCAGTATTCAATAAGAGCAAAACTCTGGCTCACACCATAACTATTAGAAGACACTGGAGGGTTTTTTGCGGGGGGTTTCCCTTGGTAGTATGGAGTGCAGTGAATCCCAAAAGTGACACTGCAGTGCAGTCAACTGCATCCTCCCTGTGAGGAAAAAGGCACTACTGAATTTTGAAGAAACCTTATTTGACTGCTCACAGCTTGATAAGCTGAATGCTTACAGGTCTCCTCCCCCAACCCCATGTACATTTATGCCCCATGTATAAAGTCTTGGATGCCAAAATCCTGTACAGTGTCAAAATACTCTTTGATTTCTTTAACAGCAGGATGGGACAGAACGTCTCCCCCATTTCTTTGATGAAGGTACTAGCAGGCCTCTCTTGCTCACATGTTATTTTACATCCCCTGTTTTCCTCACAGGCTCATTTCAGAGAGTCGCAGAGACTGCCCAAAAGAAATCCTTCAGCCCTTCTCCCACCCCATGCCCTTTCAGTCCCCTTAGGGTCCTAGGTTTGCAGCATGTCCTGCTGGCTCATGCCTGTTTGGCTAACAGCAGTTGGTAAGTGGTTTCTTTGGCAGTACAGCTGGCAGTTAAAATAGCATGCAATGTAACAGTTTTTGTTGTCATCATCCATAGTATAATTTTTTTTTTTCTGACAGTCTGAAATCATATACGGAATAAAACAGATTACTGCTACAGGATGAAAGGAACGGATAGCTCTTTCACTCAGATCAATGTAATTTTACAAGCTTTCAAGCCTTTAGTCAGTGTGGCAGGACACTGTGTGTGCCTGCCACTTTAAGGCCCTGGAGCTGGCAGCCTCCAGGTGCCTAATGAGGGCAGCCATTTTTGGCTTAGGACTGTCTATATAAACAAGGCATTTTGGCTGCTTGGGGAAAGGCAATAATATTGCCTGGTCTGAGGGTTGTTGATTTTCATTTGTAGGTAAGGGAGGAGCTGTAGGGGATGGTAGGAGGCTCCTGGTCCTGGGTATGACTGGAAGCTATGCCCTGCTGGGAGTTGGTGGCCTGGTGGGGCTCCCAGTGGTGTGGGAGTCCCCAGGATCCTGGCCAGTGATCACCCCAGTGAAAGATGGGTTGGGGTGCCTTAACCCCTAGCCCTCACCTTAGGGTAGGTTGTGGTACACTGGAGGTAGTTGTGGGGGTGCAAGGCCTGAGGAGGAGAGTTGGAGGCCAGGTGTGGCCAAGGCCATCTGAGTCCTGTGGGGGTTTGAGACCCCGAAGAGGAGAGTTGGGGCCAGGTATGGCTATGGCCACCTGAGCCCACCTGTGGAGGGAAGCCCCGAGACCCTGAGTAAAGGGGGCATTATGAGCAGTGTGGAGACCCCAGTGAAAGGGGGGCTCAGCCAGAGGGCGAGAGCTGAGTCCTGACCCCAGTGATGCTTAAAGCAGTTCGTTTCTCTGGAGGCCACCAAAATCACAGACACACACTCATTAGATGGCACAAAAGGTGTATTTGCAAATAGGGTCAGAGCAGAGTCAAAAATTCAGATTACTCTGAACCCACCAAGGAATTTTGCAGGCTGTATTTATCTTTTTCCTCCTGGGCACGTGTGCAGAAACAGGAACTCTTACAGCTCACTTCTGTTTCATACAAGCATACATGTGGTTACATCACTACATACATCGCATGTATAGTATAATTAACTACTTAAGTATGCAGGGCGGAGAGGTAAATATGCATCAGCTAATTAAGCATGCTCAGAGACTACTATAGGTCACCAAGAGTTCAAACCCTCCAGCTTTCAAGGACACAGTCAGTTGAATTCCAGCTTCTGTAATCTGTATGAGAAAGGCTAGGGAGAAGCTGGGGGAGAGTCTGCGATTTAGTATAAGAAAAGCTGTGGCAAGGCTGGGCAAGGAAAAAAGTCCTTGGCAGTGTTTCTTTCTTATCAGGTGCAAGATGCAAGCTGTGCATTTCTAACAATACTCCATTTCTAACAATATTCCATTTCTAACACCAGTAAGTCCTCCAATGCTGGGAAGCAGAATTTGGGTCAAATATAACATCTGAGGAGCCCCAGTTGAGAGGGGGCCAGTGCTGTGGAACCACAGCAAGAGGGGGCAGTGATCAGAAGCCCTAGAGAGGGTGATGTGGAGCCCTGTGAAGGGAGAGGGGGCTCAACCAGAGAGCAAGAGCTGAGCCCTGACCCCAATAAGCCTTCCACCACTGGGAGGCAGAGTGTAGGTCAAAGATAACATTGGTCATAGCACCATGACCTGCTGCCCCGGGGGGGGAGTGAGAGTCCCCTGTGACACCCTGAGGCACCGGTTGTGGTGTGAGGTAACTCCAGCTCCCCACATCTGTGAAGGGGGACCCTGGGGTAAGAGTATGGGTCATACATCAGGGCCTGCCAGAGCTTCCCCTGAATGGCCCAGGCAGGGGCCAGGACCAGGAGGGTCAGAAGGGCAAGGATGCCCATCAAGAGGGATGCCCAAGAGCCAGGGGCCTGCGGTCCCGACTGGCCTGGAGGTGGGCTGGGGCTAGTGTGAGCCGAAGGTCCCAGTGAGAGGACCACAACTGAAGGGGAACCGGTGGCAGGGCAATATATGGCCTGGTATGATGGCAGTAGAGTCCACCAGAAGGGAGGAACCCAGGTGGGGTCCTACAGTAGGATTCTGGGCCCCATCATGGGGGACTGGCATGTATGAGAACATCATGATGTCGTCAGTGAGGTTTGGGCTGCAGTGTAGGGAAGGAATGGAGCTGCAGATAGCGCCCCCTAGCAGCAGGGCCGAAAATGGGCAGCCTCCTGCCTAATTACATCTATTAATTAATCAATTAAGACCAAGGTGTGGCAGGCGGTTAACCCAAGAACAGGTGGGTAAGCCTTGCGGAGATCAGCCCCTGTAGCCCCCGTTACAGTCAGATTTGTTTTTTTCTTCCTTACTCAAAGCAAATGAGCTTTATTTCCTGAGATGATTTGAAACCAGTCAGCTGCTACTGTTACAAGAAACCAGATCCATCCATAGAGGTGCACTGCACAACAGTAGGCTGTGTCCCTTCCTCCAACTGCTCACAAAGAGAGGTCATCTTTAGTTGACAGTGATGTGCTATGTTCCAAGGCATGACACAGCGGTAGGTGGGCACATCTACACGAGACACTTACTGTGCTGCAGCTCATTACTACTGCGCGGGAGCTTGTTAGTACTGCACAGAAGCATCCCGTAGCACAAATCATGATGTGACACTACTGCGCAGTAGTAATGAGCAGTGCTCCCTCTAAGCTGTACCTGGCAGCGCGGCATGAGCATGACTGCACAGCCATGCACACCATGCAACTTAGAGAGAGCACCGGTAATGAGCTACCGCACAGTCAGCATCACCAAGGAGTCGTGTGGAGAAGCTACTGCACAGTAATGCCAGTTACCGTGCACATTTAGTATGTGGTTATGCAAGTACTAAATGACTGCGCAGTAACAACTGTGCAGGCAGCGTCTCATGTAGGCACAGCCAGTGAGTAGAATCAAGTCCACTGTAGTAAGATCCACGGATCCAGGCCTTCAGCTGATAGCACTGGAGCTGCAGTTCACACAAGCCGAGGCCCTGACACCTGATTCTGGATCCAGTTATGCTGGTGTAAATCAGCAGTAACTCCTGATGTGAATGGAGTTGAACCTGTTTCAGGAGAACAGCATCAAGCCCTGAAGCACAGCACACATTTCCAAAGCCTCCATTTAAAATAACTAGATTTCCCTTCCCTTCTCTCCCCACCCCCTCTATTTTTTTTTTTTTCCTCTCGTTACCAAGTAACCTAGCTCTATTACTGTTCTGGTTGGAGAAAAGCTGTAGCACCTGTTCTGTCTCTCATTCTTTGTTTCATAGGAACAAACCTTCTCAGTCTCTCACTCCATCTGTCTCCTCACAGCCCCTGCAAACTCTGCTGTTCTCTCATAATAAGGGAATCATCTTAATTATCCTTTTTTTTTTTTTTTTTTTTATCCACTGAACTATTCTTGTCTCTCAAAAGAAACACTTCCTATCCCTGATGTTACTTTGCCTCCATCAGTAGGCTAGCACTATATCAGCCCTTAGCAACACTAGAAGTAGACTGCCTGGCACTGTCCTACCTATGCTTCTGTCTCTGGTTACAGATGCACCTGCTCTCTCATAACTATTTATAGCAAGACCCAGAAATCAGCAAAGTAATGCAGACCCACAGATGAGGCTGTGCAGAGAAGCTCAGGGTGTTTCCTGGATTCCTCACGGAAGCAGTGGATACAAGTGCTTTAGCCTACTTGCAGAAGGATAAAAGTCTGCATTTTCTTCAGACCAAAAGAGAATTTTTCTTAGTGATCTCATTCTTTTTGACCTCTGGAGGGTCCTCCCTCATGTTACCTATTACTGTGACCTATGCCAAAGAATGACCACCAGACTCCTTCAACCAATGCAGAACACTGCAACCTGACTGTTACATGACCCAAAAGGGCATGCCTTACCTCAGCATTCAGGTCATTACAGTGGTGCCCTACCAAGCAGCAGTCTCTAGGCTCCATAAGAACATAACAATAATTCTCAGAAAAGGAACCAGTGCCTGGTTTGGAAAAGCTGTGACTGGTGCAAAACTATGGGCAGCAAAGATGACTTAGACCAGCTTTATAAACCCTCCCCACCACCACCAGCCCACAACAGTGGCAATGCATAGGGAGTGCACAGGGGTGCACGTGTACACCCTGAGAGTGCTGGTGCACCCCCTGTCAACCAGTGTTCCCAGGCAGGGGGGCAGGCGAGAGCGCTGGTGCCCCACTGAGAGCACCAGCCAGGGAGCACACCAGGAGAAGCGGTTCCCGCGTGGCTGATCCCACCAACCTGGAAGTGCCAGTGGCGTGCCGCTGCCAGTCGCAGACCAGCAGGATTGGCCGTGGGGGGGGCCCCCTGGCCACTGATTGCCCAGGGACCCCCCTGACTCAGGAGGCACCAGTCACCCATGCCCCACAACATTGCCTAGCCATCTTCCTACATGTAGACCTTCCTGTGGCCTTAAACTAAGCGCCCAAAAGAGCCACAATTCCAGCAGCTGGGTATTGTGGGGCATACGGGCAATGCAGCCATGGCCCTTTTCCCTGACATTGCATGCAAGAAGTCAGAATCAGTTAAGGAGCCACTACAGCAGCTGTCACTTGGAAATCCTTTACACAGAGACAACCCTACATGGATCATGTGAATGTAGCCTTGCACTGGGTGGCTGTCACACAACTGGTCCACTGGGTGGTTGGCTCTTGTCAGCTGGGGAATATGGCATACAGACAGCTGGTGACTGAATGTCCTCACTGGGCCAGGGCTTGCAGCAGTGGGGAATTCACTTCTGAAGAGACTAACATGACCACCCATCATACCACTTCCAGTTCCAAATGCAGAGATACCACCATTGTGCCTTTCCTTTCCCCAATAATAAAATAAACAGCCCAAAAATATAAGAAGAGAAGCACCTAGTGTCTTTTCCATACAGACCGGGAGAGGATAAAGCACTGGTCAACAAAGAGCTACCTGCTTATTTCTAACACCCTGGTATATACTCATGCATTTAGACAGATGGACAATGCAGGTTGTGCTCTTTGGATTTTACATCTCAGAAGGAACAAGATTTTTGCATTTCTGCAAATCTGAAGTCTTGGAAGCATATTTACCTCAGTCATGCAGCAAGCAATTACTTGTGACAGCTGCAATAAAAATTGCATCTGCATGTTTGTTGACAGCAAGGTTTGTATCTCCTTCTTCTATGCCGACCCTTTGTTAACAATAAATTACTAGGCTCATCTTGGGCAATTCAATGCCATGTTTTAAATGTAACATGTTGTTTTATATGTGTCATACTCATTCTGTTACTAGTTGGAATAAAGTTGTCTTTTATGCTAATGTATTTGACAGTTGTACCTAACAAAGCCAATGCATTGTTTAGCAGACCCTGCTTGTTCAGTTTGTGCAGCTGTGTAGAATTCCTTAAGCAAACCTAGTGGATTGTGCATCCTAGCAGTGAACAAGGAAGGTTATCAGTTTTCATCTGCAGGGTCCTGCGCATTTTAGCATCAGCAAAATAAAACCCAGTTATTTTTCACATAGTGAAAACTGTTTTCCACCTTGAACACTCAACTGTGTGTCACTGTGAGAAAAGAAGTGGAAATCACAGTGGAAGAGAGAGAGAGAAATGAAGGTCAAAGAGAATTCTGCTTGCTTGGGCACTTTTTTGCAAACTGAGTCTTACCACTGTAATCAGCAGCACTTGCTGATGAAAGAGGAGGCAAGAGCATGATGGAGAACAGACCAAGAGAAGGAGGAGGAATGGCACAAAAGAAATCCCATTGTGGTAAATTTACAATAATTTAGTAAAGAGTACAGAGAATTTATCCAGTAGCAAATGTTCCATTACTAGTGCCTAGATGCAGCAGTTGTATGTATATAGCCACCTGTGTGCATGCCAATGAGACAACCAGCACCCAGGTGGGTATTCACAGGTACAACTACTCCATTGCATTTTCACAAGTAAGTTTGGCAAGCATAGTCTCTCTCTCTCCAAAGCTTAGGCTTCAATATCTGGAATGTGGCATCTTTATGCTAATTGAGACCTAATTCTGTATGTGTGAAGCCCCTTCATCTTCCTCTGACTAT
This sequence comes from Crocodylus porosus, assembly GCF_001723895.1. Lineage (NCBI taxonomy): Eukaryota > Metazoa > Chordata > Crocodylia > Crocodylidae > Crocodylus > Crocodylus porosus. The sequence goes on from NW_017728943.1 coordinate 43,995,642, forward strand.
CATGGGAATTGAGGGTACACAACATCTCTTAGAAACATTCGGCATCTTGCAAGGTTAAGCCTTTTGTTTGCATTCAGCTTTTCATTCTGGTTTAGGCATTGTGTGTTTGAAATGTTTGCCATTGCTGAGAGGGCTGTCACAAAAATCTGAAAGATGAAAAAGCAAAGTAGTTTTAAAAGAAGAGGCAACTAAAATAGGGAATTTTTAAAGGGTGTCGTAATCCCACAGGGCAAGGCTGTATCATTTAACCCAGGGATGCCAAATGTATGATCCACAGGCCAAATCAGGCCCATGGAGCCCACTGGGTAGCAAGCAATCAAAAGTTGGGGCAGGGCTGGGGACATGACCTGGGCTGGTCCACTGGACATGTCTATTGGTCCTAAGGGGACAAGCAAGGGCTGTATAGACATAGCCCTTGGCACTCATCCTGTGGCCCCTAGACCTCTGCCACTGCCCCAGACCATTGTTGTACCCTGCTACCATTGGTCCTGCTGCCACTGCCTGACCCACCACGACATCTGCTGGCCTGGCAAATCCAGCCCAGGAAAACCCCTGCAGTCCAGATCCAGCCTGGCACCCAGGGTGATTTTGATGCCCCTGGTTTGACCTTTAGGTTTTAATTGTGCCTGAAGGCAGGAACAGCTACTCTATTCCTACACTAGTCATCATCCTAGAGTAGTGGTCAGAATCCTGCCTGAATGAGTCTGCTACTGCTTTGATGACTTGCTCTCAGCTGAAAAGTTAGCCACTGGGTGCACCTACACATGCAATTAATGCACACAAATAAACTCTGGAGAATAGAGCTCCAGAGTTTATTTGTGCACAGTACATGGAGCCTGGTCAGAGCAGCCTGGGCTGGCAGGAGACCCAGGGGGTCAGCCTGCCAGCCCAGGGTTGCTCCAACTGGGCTTCATGTGCAGGGGGGCGGAGGGCTGGGAGAGGCACGAGGATGCTTCAGTGTGCAGGCTGCATCCTCATGCAGTGTGGGGACTGCATCCTCTGCTGCACATGGAACATGGTCAGAGCAGCCTTGGGCTGGCAGGTGACCTGGGGCTGCTCTGCAGCAGCCTCCAAAGCAGCTTGCCAGCCCATGACTATTGCGCTCTAACTCAACATGCTGCAAAGGGGCTGGCTGGGGCATGAGGGTGCTTCAGTGTGAGGCTAGCCAGCAGGCAGCCTCTTCACTGAAGCACCTTCATGCCCCAGCCAGCTCCATCACTCTCAACATATGCATTTCAGCACACAAAACAGTGCTGTCCCAGGGTACTACTTGTGTTTAGCTGGACTACCCTGCAGTGCCGTTTATTAGTCCACTGCAACCTAATGTAAGAAAAACAACCATAAATAAAAAAGGGAAGCAGGAGGTGACCTTTTAAAAGCAGAAGGTTGAACCCCACCCCCCTTGATTGACAGTAAGTTTGGAGACCACCAAACCAACTTCAGCCGGCTTAAGCTTGCTCTGTTCTGCATTCTGTAACCCAGCAACAGCACGTAGAAGGACCCCAGACTTGTGGAAATTCCCCAAAGATGCGCACGCATATATGCCTTATGCTTATGTATACTTATATTTGCATATATATGACCTGTACTATTGAACTCAGATCAGGGGAGCTCTTTGTCTCTGGACATTGAGTACCCCTCTGCAGAGCAATAAACTCGCATACCGGACACTCCCTTGTTCTCTGCCTAATTGATCGCGGCTAGGAACGAGCCCAGAGATGGGACATGGCCAGTGCTCCTCAGTGTATGAGCACACCCTTCGGTGTATGGGTGCTATGCAGTAGCTGGCCAATTTCCCCGACACTAATAGGGTTGCATGTACACATGGTAATGTTTTACTAAGGAGCTCTGCAGTAAACATCTCATGTAGATGCACCAGCTGTATTACAAACCAGTCTTTACCACCAGAAACCAACTCTAGGCATCGTACCACCCGGCTCTGGGCAAAGAAGAGGAAGGGTGGGGTATTTTATTTAAAGTAATAAAACGTAGCTGCTGCTTCATCCATTGCTTTGTTTTGCTTGCTTTTACAGCTGCTATTATGCTCTTTTTTCCCAGCAGAAGTAGAAACAATCAACTGCATGTGTTATTTTTCTTTTTCTAATAATAATTGCATTTGTGTCTAGGGGAAACCCTCACGTGAAGACTATATACTTTAAACCCACAGTGTGGCTGTGTAGGAAAAATATTGATCTATCCATCAGCAATAGCCAAAGACCATATAAGGACTCCCTTCATCTCCAGCTTTATTCTGCCACTATGAAACATGGTGGAAACTCGATTCATTACCATAGTTATTGAATGAAATAATAGCATAAATGAGTTAGAAGGAGGAGCAGAGTGGCAACTTAGACCAGCAGCATAACTAGGGCAGGCCACCAGCCCAGGCACCTAGGAGGGAGTGTCTAAATCCCCACAACATGAGGAGTCTTTGCTGTAGTGGGGACTGCACTGCCCCTACCGAGCCCAGGAGCTGCACAGCAGAGTGCTGCACCAAGAGTGAAGCAAGCAGAATGGTGCTCCCCTCCCACAGATGCATACACTGCTCGTTGCAGCACTGAGCTCCTGTGGCCCAACATGGGCAGCACAAGGCACGCCTGCTGCAATGAAGACTGCTGGCAGTGGGGATTCCAGTGGTGCTCCAGCTTCCACCCCCAGCGGTGGAAGATGCTCTGTGCTGCCCTTGCCCAGAGCTGTCTATCTGGTGGGAGAGGAGGAGCACCATTCCACTTCCCCACTCACCCCACCTCGCCCATACGCTGCTTGGTGTGGCATCAGGTAGAGGTAGTGCAGGACTACCCCAACCGCTGCAAAGATTCCTGGGGGGATTCTGGCAATGCTCCCATTCCCCACCTCCCAGAAGCCTTTGCAGCAGTGAAGGGAAGCCTTGCACTGTCACTTTCCAGCCACAGGAGCTGAGCAGTGTAGCAATGCACTATATAGTATATCTGGGGAGGGGGGAGGTTCTCAAAAGATGGAGGAGTTAAGCTTATAGAATGATAAAGCTTGTTTATTCAGAGAGCAGCACCCTGCCTACAGTCCTGCTGCTCCTGTCTGCAGTCCCCAGGCTAACTGTAACAATTTATACATAACACTCTTAAAGGTATCCACACATCTTCCCCCTTTCCATGTAACATATCCCCATGTAATACTAATATTGTAAGTTTAGTTCAACCTGTTGTTAAAGCACATTTTAACAGGACTTTATTAGTCTCTGTGTTGGCTTTTTAGCTCTAAGTGGTCTTCTCCATTTCTCTGCATTATCAATTCTTCTTGGTTCAGTTCTTGTTTAGTTTGCTTGTTCAGATGTCTCTAATTCTGTGTCATTTTCAATCTCCATGTTGTTTCTTGCTGCTTTGATGTTAGCTCTGTTTCCTTTGGTGGATCTCATGATGCTGGTTTTCTCCCCTTTATGAGCTACATGTGTCCTCTGTTCCTTCTGGTGTGACTACTTGATAGGATCTGAGAGCTACTTGAGGGGAAACTACTGCTTTTGGTTTCCACGCCTGTCCATCTGAAATACACACCATATCTGTCCTGCAGTTGTGGTAATTCCCTGGAACCCCTGTCATAGTACCATTTTTGTTTCAGTCTGTCAATTTTTAAAAATGTTTCCACAACTCGCTCTTTATTCTCATGAGCATCATCCACAAGATCAGGCAGCCTGGTTTTGAGTTTCCTGTTAAACAGCATTTGTGCTGGGGACAATCCATGTTTCATGGGTGTTGCCCTGTAATTTAAGAGTGACAGGTAAACTTTCCTGTAGTTTAGTGATGGAATCACTATTTGTTTGCAAACTTTAAACGCAAGACAGTTGAACTGAGGTCCATTGCCTGTTCTCAAAATTTATGGAATCCCATGTCTCACAAAAATCTAGATTTGATGCAAGTTATGACATGGTTTGCTGTTGTGTTTTTGAGCAACACAGTTTCAGGATCATGACAATAATAATTTAGCAGTAATAAATTATTTTTTTCCTGCATGCATGAATAAGGCAAAGCATACTGAAAACCACGGACCTCTGGGCTCCTCCGTGACCATCATGGGCACTTTTCTTTGTACTGATCTGTACTTCGGGCATGTTGTACAAGCCTTTACAGCAGCTTCTATGTCAATGTCTTTATTTATGTTGGGCCAATATAGAGCACCCCTTGCTTTCCTTTTGCATTTTTTCAATGCTTTGATGTCCCTCACGTATTCTGTTTAACATGCCTTTCTGCTGGAACAAGAAGTCATGAGCCTTTGAAAAAAATGCCATCCAGTACTGACAGCTCTTCCTTGAACTGAGAGTAGGGGCTAGGTATATGTTTTCCAGGACAACCAGCAAAAATAGCTGTTATTACTTTTTGCAATGGGGTGTCCTGAGTAGCAGCTTCTGCAATTCTGTCTGGAATTCTGTCATTTCCCATTGTGTCATATGCTCTGGATAACATATCTGCAATAAGTAGATGTTTTCTTGGTGTGTACTGCATGTCTAGATCATACATTTGCAGTTAAAGAAAAAGTCTCAGTAATCAGGGTGGCATATCACACACTTCCTTTACCATAGTTACGAAAGGTTTATGATCAGTTTCAGCTATTATAGGCTTCCCATAGATGGATATATTAAATTTTTTACAGCAATATACCAGAACTAAACTATCTTTCTTTCTCAATTTGTGCATATAGACACTCTGACTTAGAGAGTGCCCTAGATGAATATGCTACTAGTCTCCAGCTGTCCCCATGTTTTTGAAGCAGAGCTGCTCCAATGCCTTCTTTAGAAGCATCTGTTGATTTAATCAGTCTTCTAAGGTTATAGTATTTTAATACCAGGGCTTTCATTATTTCTTCCTTCAAGTTTTTTTAATTCAGCTTCATGTTCCCATATCCACTAAGCATTCTTTTGTAGGAGTGATCTATGGTTTTTGGTCCATTCTGCTAAGTCAGGTAGATATTTTCCTACAAAAATAATCATTCCCAGTAATCCTTGCACTCCTTCCTTATCTGCAGGGGGTAGCATGTTTGTAATGGCTTTAACACTTGCAGGACTTATTTGCACCCCTTTCTCAGAGAGCTCTTCTCCTGGATACATTATTTCTTTGACCCTGAATTTGCATTTTTGTCTGCTCAGCTTCAAACCTGCTCTGTGAGTTCTTTCTAGTGACTTTCTTAGCCTCAAGTCATGTTTTTTCATAGTATTTCCCCAAATTAATACATCATCAATATAAAACATGGTTCCATCAAGCCCTTCAAAAATTTGTTGCACCTTTCTGTGAAATACTTCAGATGCAGAATATAGTCCAAAAGGAAGCCTACAAAAGCAATACCTTCCAAAGGGCGTACTGAAGGTACATAATCTAGTGCTATTCTTTTTTAGGGAACTTGCCAAAACCAAGAAGAGGCATCCAAAGTGGATAGCTATTTAGCTTCTGTCACGTTGCCAGAAACCTCTTCCCTGGTGGGAATGGAAAAATGCTCTATTTTGATGTACCTGTTCATTCTTTTAGGATCCCAACAGAATCTCAAGGATCCATCTTTTTTTCCTATTATGACTAGTGAATGAATCCAAGCAGTTAGTTGCTCTACATTTTCTATTATGTCTGTGTTAACTAATATATCAAATTCCTTTTTCAGTTCTCCCTTAGTACAAGGGGAACATTTCTTGGAGCATGTATGGTGGGAGTATTTGGTTCTCTTAATTCTATCCTGTACTCAGTTTCTCTATGCCTTGAAACATATAATAAAACTCTTCTTCTGTGTTCTTGCTTTCTAGCCCTTCAATGGCATCCCTTATCTTAATCAAACCTGGAGTTTTACATGTTCTCAAGCCAATAATTGGCATGAGATTTCCTAGGACTGTTACAAACTGCATTTTTACTATATCACCCCTTCTGTCTAACATGCATTGCACAAACACCCTTGGTTGCAATCATGTTCTTATTATATACTCTAAGTCTCACTTTCTTATTCTCATAGTACACAGGTTTAGTTTTCATTTTTTTTAATAATGTATCCTGATATTACATATATCTGTGGCCCTGTAACTATTTTAAAAGTTACCATTAGTGTGTTGGTGTCCAGAGTGATTGTGCAATCCTCAGAAAAATGAACTTTTTCTTGTGTTGTGCCAATTAGGCATTCTCTCTTTTCCTCATTGCATACAGCATGCACCTGCTGTTTCTTTTGTGGTGAATCCTGCTCCTTTCTGCAAACTCTTGCAAAGTGATTGCATTTTTTGCATTTGTTGCAGTGCTTACCAAATACAAGGAATTGCATGGGTTTGTGGTAACCCCCACACCATCTTCAGCTGACCATTGTTTCTTCAAGCAGTTCTCTTTCACTTCCATTTGCCTGCTTCACAGTGAGGTCCTCTTTTCTGTATTGTTTGTGTGTTGCCTTAGGATTTTGCAGTCTTGTAATCCTGTCTAGTTCAGCCTGTTTTGTTTTTTCCTCCAGCTTCTGCAGCCTGGCATTTGTTATCTCAGCTGCTTGGCACATTCAAACGGTCTTTTCCAAATTAAGCTCAAGATCCTCTAGTAGTCTTTTCCTGAGGCTTGTATCCATTATACCCAGTATTGTTTGGTCTCTGATCCTGGACTGCTTTAGGTCTCCAAAGCTGCGTGTCTGGCTCAGCAGTCTGAGGTCTGTGACAAACTCCTCTATTGTCTCACATTCTTTCTACTGTCTCCTGTTGAAATAATACCATTAAAAGATGTCATTTTGTTTGAGTATACAATATTCTTCAAACTTTTTTATTATTGTGCCATAGCTTTTCTGCTATGCTTCTGACAGTTGTAGGCTATTATAAAGAGATAGAGCTTCTGGGCCTATTATATATATATTTTTAAATGGCTACCTTGAGTGAATTCTCCTTCCCTGTAGCTCCACTGGCTGTCATATGTATGGTGAAGCTCTACTTAAATTTATTCCAGTTTTCTGCTGCATTGCTGGACTGCTTTAAGTCCTCTGAAATTCTGATATGCTCCATTTTTTTATTTTCTTTCTCTGTTCCTGGTACCATGTGGTGTTCTCAAAAGATCAAGGTGTTAAGCTTATAGAATGATAAAGCTTATTTATTCAGAGAGCAGTACCCTGCCTACAGTTATGCTGTTCTTTCCTGCAATCCAGGGCAAATGTAACAACTTATACATAACACTTAAAGGTATCCACAGCAGGAGGGAGGGAGGAGACTGTGAATGATGCTCCCATCAACCCTGAGGATGCAGTAGGTGCTCAATCTGCTCACTCTGCCTCTGCCTTAGAAGCTACCTGGTTCAGAGAGGAATGAGCTTTTGTAGGCAACAGCCTGTTATGAATGGGCTTGTAGAAAGACAGGGCCTAAATACAAGGGGGCCCCTTAGTCATCTTGATATATCAGCTTTGAGTTACAAGCTGTTCATGGTCAAACATAGAAGCAATTTTTTCAAAAATAATACGTTCACCAAAACAAATAGAAGCAAAGTGTCTGTAACAGACTGCAGATGGCCAGAAAATAGTAGTACCATGTTGACTATAGCTGGATTTTGTACCTCGGTCTTTCCTATTTGTCTTTTGGTGCCAGGAGTGTTTGCGGACACAGGAAAGGGGGCATGGTGGAAGTTGAAGTGGAGGTCCAGCCTACACCCCAGCTAAGTTTATCAGAAGAGGAAACATAACCCAAAGCACATAGTGGCTCTGAAAAGTGGTCTGTAAAAATAGCATTGTGAGCTCCCATGTTCCTCTCTGTGATGCCATATCAAAGGAGCTTGAATTAAAGGAAGATCAGGTATTTTTTTCTTTTAATTTTTGTCCTAAACTCAGTCAGGGGTCTGTGAATCCAGCTAAGTTTTCCTTTTTATTCTAGAAACCATCGCTGCCAAGAAAACCAGAAAAAGGTTCAACAAACCTAGTTCACAACAGCTACCTCTACATAACTCCCTTGAATGCTGATGCATTGCCCAGTTTTGTGTGAGATGTGAAAATGGGGGTTGCCTAGGTGTAACTTCATCTTTGAAGCACCATGGGGCTTCTGAACTGAACTCTGAAATGAGAGCAGTGGCCAGCTGTTGAACACCATTACTCTCTTTGGATCTCAGTACAAAGGGAGAACAAATGATTTTGTTTGTGTTTCCCAACATTTTTATATACCATCTTCTTGATGTGTATTTACCGTGTAATTACCTGTCAAAGCATGCATACATTATGGGTAGTTATCAACAATTTATGTGTAGAGATGCCATGCATAGAGGGTTCAGTTACTTATTTGTTTAAATAAAAAAATAGTAGTAGCAAGATACTTGATAGCTCTCAGCACAATGTGGAATGAATGTATGTTCTCATAAGTGGAGGGATGACTTGTATTCAGTGTTATAAATTATTCATGCACAAACACTATCCCTGCTATCCTCCCTAGTTTTGAAAGACCTGCACAGTGCTTAGATCTGCTAATTCTGTTGAAGTCGGTGCAAGTGATATCCAGGAGCCTCCTTGGAATCCTTTGAAAATGTAAGCATGAAGAACAAGAAAATGTTGATTTTAACAGTCTAAACTTGATTTACTAGATGTAAAATATTGCTTTCTTTGGCAGCTAGTACATTTTTATTATATAAGTTTGCTCATTTGTAATTCAAGTAAATGCATGTGATTATTTAAATATTCTAGCCACAATGCTGTGCTGAATATGCAGTTATTCTATTCAGCATGACTATGGGTATTTATAGAAGGCAACATGTCTAACAACAACTGCTATTGTCTGATAACAATGCCTAGACTCTGTTAGTTTTAGGGCCCAGAACGTCAGCTGCTGTAAACCAGCGCAGCTCCACTAGAAGGAGGTAACCTACATCAAATTGCAGTAGGTCAGGTTCTGGCCTTATTTTCTGCTGCAATCACCTGTATCATTTCCCTCGATCTGCATGTTATTTTTACTACCTCTTTTCTGCTTATAATCACTCATGTCCCAGACAGCCATGTCTGTGCTCTGTGCCAAGAGCAACCATGTGCCACTACCAACCACAACCGGGGCAGATTGGTACATTCTGGGGATTGCTATAATCAAATTCGCTCTCTTCTCAATAACATGTTTGGGGATTGCTATAATCAAAAAGTGCCCTCTTCTCAGTAACATGTTAATTAACAAGACCAAACTTATTAAGTGCTAACATTTGACACGTTGCGCTTTCCATACCCGTCAGCTTCCTAGACAAAGAAACTCATGGACTCAGTGTAGACATTGGATTTATGACACACTACAACCTGCCTGACATCTGACTCCCCAGGTACCTCTTCACTTTTACCTGCTACATCCCCCTCCCCCCACATCCCAAACTGTCTCTCACTCCCTGACTCCTCCATTTCTGTTGACTGGCTTTCTTCCCTGCCTTGCATGCCAGCCTCTGGCTTCTTTACTATTCCTTTCATCTGGGAAGAGCGCACGCACACCAACTAGATGCTTCCTCAGCCGGATGAAGAGTTTTAAACCCAAAAGCTCGCAAAGAAGAATTTGTCCAACTATTCTGTTGGTCTAATAAAAGATATCAGATTGACCCTAAGAACTGTCTGGGCTATGTCCTCTTAGACCAGGGACGGGCAATTATTTTGGGCAGCAGGCTGCTTACTGAGTTTTGGGAAGCCATCGAAGGCCACATAACAGGCAGCCCAGGGCAAATTAATATTAACTTTCTAAATTATTTAGGGGTCCCATGGGCCAGATAGAATGACCTGGCAGGCCACATCCAGCCCCCAGGCCAAATTTTGCCCACCCCTGTCTTAGACCAACACAGCTACAACCTACACCCATTAACACACACAAGTGACACAAGTTTTGCTTTCAGCAGTTTAAGATACAGTTTCACAGAAACCCCTGCACCACTCTGCCTGAAACCTGGCAGGCCTCCCTCATGCCCACACAAGTATGCAGCAGGACAGGTGCTAATGAGGGTGGCCACCTAATGCCCCATTCTCAGAGCTGGAGGCAGCAGTTTAATTTCTTACCAACCAGCAGGGGAAGAACGTGGAGATATGGGCTGGGGCTATATGGAGAGATGGAGGCCCCACATCACCCTGGGCATGACCTAAAGCTGCACCCAGGCAGGGTAGGGAGGCCTGGGTGGCACTGCCCGTGGTGCGGCAGCCCCAGGAAATGCCAGGACTGTGAACCTCCCTGGTGAAAGGTGGGTAGGAGTAGGAGGTACCTGATAACCTCAAGTCACCACACAGTCCTGGCTGGGGAAAGCCCAGACCTGTAAGATCTTTGAGAGGCCTGAGGCTTACTGGTTTCAGTGAAGTTGTGAGGGTGTGAACAGGGGTTACCATCCCTGCAGTTGTCACTCTGCTGTGCCTTACACACTCACAGTGTCACCCATGTCATGAGTTTTGCTTGTCAGCAGTTTGAGGTGCAGCTTCCCAGAAACCCCTGCAACTATCTCCTTGAAACCTGTCAGAATTCATGGCCTCAGCAGGGGGCTACCATCCCTGTAGTTTTCATCCCACTCTGCCTTCACACTCATACATGTAACGAGTTTTGCTTTGAACAGTTTGAGGTGCAGTTTCCCAGAAACCCCTGCACTTATCTTCTTGATGCTTGGCAGGCTTTCTGGTCTCAGAAGGGGCTAGCATCTCTGTATGTTTTATTTGAATCAGAAAAGAAATGACAAAGTTATAGGCAGTTCTATGATTCCCCATTATAGCCTATGGCTGAAACACCATTGAAATTCTGAAACAGCTCTAAAACTGTTTCAGCCAAAATAAAACAGGACAGTGACTCAAAACACCAAAACAAATCACTGTCCCTCCAAAATGCCAAATCCAAAACTAAACAAACCACAGCCATTTCGGACAGCCCTACTTACCTGGGGTCCTGGGGGCCTCCCAGGGCAGCACAGAGTGGCTCGTGCTGCTGCCATGTGTACTGCAACACCTTTTTATAGCAGTGGGTTTTTTTGACAGTGGGATCTCCTGGTGTCAGAAAATACACTGCACTGAAAATTAGCAGCACAGCACATAAGTGTACATGTGCCATGTGCAGCGTGCACCACCTCAGATGGTTTTGAGGCACCGCATACTGCACATGCATGCTTATGGGGACATGCCCCTAAAGTTCGAGCTGGGAAAGGCATTGTGTGGCCACCAGGGGGCATCACAACCACTCCTGGAGCACAGCTGTCACACCATAACACAACAAAAGTTTGGCAGAACCCAGTCTAAGATAGAGCTAAATGGATATAATATCAGCCTTAACCAATTTAGATTAAACCAGTCCATCAAACTTCAAGTCTGTATCCCCTCTCAACTGAAGTTAGGTCACAGTCCCTTGGCATACCAGGTTGCTCTGCAGGCCCCTGCTACCTCCCCTTGCAGGGTGGCTCACTAGCTGTGGGTGAGCTTGGCTCCTCTGAGCTGTCAGCCACAGGAAGTGTGAGAGGAAGGGGAGTATCTGTAGCTCAGGAATTTTTTATCTTTATGTAATGTCCCTATGTGGGGGGTGGGGGATCCTTAGAAGGCAGGATTGGGCCCCTCGGAGCTCCAGAAAATGCCAAGCACCTGGCAGCAGGTGCCTCATGTAATTCCTGCAATTGCAGTGTGTCATTCCCAGGTTCACGGCTATGTGAAGTCCAAAGGGCTGGGAGATCACTGCTATTGCAGCCTACCAGCGCCAGGGGTTTCACAGAGCCCTGAGGCTGGGAGACCATTTTAGCTACAATCTCCCAGGCCTCAGAGCAGGAATTGTACTGGATGCCTGCTGCTGCTACTGCCCATCTGCCTCCCCACCCCCTCACCAGCCAGGCTGTCAGGCATGCCGTGGTGACCCATTCTGGAAGCCTAGGGCTGAGCATAGGGGAGGGTCCCTGGTGCCAGCAAAGGGTTGGGTGTGTGTTTCTGACATCCAATTAGAGATGGCCCCTGCTCAGCTGTAATCAGCTGCATTTGGCTATCTCCAGTATGCTGGGAGGGATGTGGAAACCCCCTGCTTTATGGCCTCAGCTAGTGCAGGCATCTGCATGCCCACCCCCACAAAACCGAAGGGTGAACACGTGTTCCATTTGCTCCTGATCCATTCTATGCAGCTTAGAGAAATTAGAGTAGATAGTATCGACTGGGCTTTTGGAGTGTCTGTACTTAGCCTAAATCTCAGGCAAAGAAGCTGAAAACAGGTCAAGGATATCTAATACCCCCAAATCTTCATGGATAAGAAATTATCTTTGTTCAGGAAGTAAGGAAGATAGCTGCAAATTATATGCCAAAGACTTCCCTCCCGCAACACACACATCTATGTAAGGGACATGCTACCTCCCAGTCAGCCTCAGCATCAGGGGGGCCCAAGGGGCTCTGATGTGGATCTTGAGAGTGCAGCCTAGCTCAGTGGTGCTGGTTTGGGGTGATGCCCCATGGTTGAGCAGCAACAGCACCCTGAGCTCTCCCCTTGCTTTGCTTGCTGAGCAATGGGGGAGCTCTGTGTCCCAGTCCTGGTGTTGCTCAGCTCCTGGATCCCCCAGACACAGGCAGGAAGCAAGAGCCAGCTGGGGCATGTGCTGCACAGGTAGTGGCAGGGCTGAAGGGACAGGGAAGTTCTCTGACCCTGGTCTGGCACAATGGGGACAAGAAGCTCCCCCATCCCCTTAGCAAGCAAAATGAGGAGAGAGCTTAGGGTGATGCTGCTGCTCAGGCACAGGGCATTGCCCCAAGCCAGCACCACCAAGCTAGGCTGGGATCCCGAGCTCCACGTGGCTGGGAACTGTCTCCTGCTCCAGGACAGCTCCCTCTCCCCTCCCCAGAACCCAGGCCTGACCCCCGTACCCCCTGTCAGCCTGACACTGGAGCTCCCCCTGGACTTCTGCAGGGAGGCATAGCAGGGCAGGGGGCAGGAGCAGCCCTGGACTCAACTGCTCCTATTGGGAGCAAATTTGCTCCCAATGTGGGTGCACATGTAGACATATTCCCAGGAGCAGTTTACTGCACCTTATTTTAATGTGCAGTAAACTTAAGGTGCATTTACTGCACATTGTAGACATAGCCAGACATTGTAGACTTTCTGTGCAGTTTGCACTAGCTACCATAACTTAAAATTTGTCCACTTAGGGAAGTGAGGGCAGAGTGAGCTAGTACAATTTACAGCACACTGGCTACCCTTCTATTAAACTGCATCACAAAAATGCAGTCTTTGATGCGCTATAAATTCACACCCTCACTTACCGTGCACTAATCTTCCCTGTAGAGACAAGTCCTGAGATAGGCTTGGAATTTCTCCCCTCCCACTCCCTGGGTTATGAATTCTTTGTTGTACTTCTAGATGCCATTCCCATGACTGAGGTTATCTGAATCTGCCCCTAGCAAATGTCAGCAGTATATATTATAGCTTGAATAAGACAGAGATTTTTCAAAGCCCCCTAGTTCCAAATATATTGGGATGGATATAGCATATCTATCCACATCAGTCTCCCTAACAGAAGAATGCTTATCTCTTTGGGAGAGCTTGAAAATCTCTCTAATTAAAAGTTAAAGTAACTCCCTGAAATTTCTTTTACAAAATCTAAGTAATAGTTAAATCTTGAATACCAGTATATTGCTGGAAAAAAGGGGTAGTGTGCAATACAGTTGTAGAGTACAATTTATTAGTCACTCTGTCTGCTAGCCTACTGTTTCTTCAAATATTATTTTTTATAAATACAAACATTTTTCTGTCCTTGTACAGTCACTTCTAGGGTATATGTGAATGGACACCTCAGTGAGATGATGTCTCAGTGCAGTTCTTTAGCTGCATAGTACTTTCTTGTATGGTATTATAACTAGTTTGTGTCTCTTTATGTGTGGAATAATCTCATTCCTCTTCTTGCCATTGTATTTCTGAGACCAATATGATGCATAGTAAAACTATGAATATGGTTAATATGCAGTTTGTACAGAAACCATTTAGGGAGCATATTTAATTACTCCAGGTAAAGAATTCAGCAGTCTGCCTAACATTTTTCCCATCCATAATGGACTGCATGGAATAATTAGACTAATTATGTTTCCATCTTGCAATCAGTCTGATTTATGGATTTGGCAATTTAGGTAGTTTGTATAATGACTGAAAATGTCTTAGAAACAAAATGTAGTAAATATGATTTAGAATGCATTGTAATGATACGTATTCAGTATTTTTCCTTGATCTTTGATCTTCCTGGTTGCTGAGCACTCAGTTAATTGTGAATAGTAAGATGAGTAACATTTGATTTATCATAGTGTTAATGGGGTTATTTTTAAGAGACTAGTCTTTTTCCTCCTATGTGAGTTGTGACATGAAACGATGGGAAGTCCACAAACAAACCTTTTTTTTTCTTTAACTAGTACATTAAAAGTTAACGAGTTGAAATAGGCCTTCAAAGACATTAACACAACAGAGAGGCTTGTGTTTTAATTTTTTGCAAAATACTTTTATCCCAGTGGTCTTATTTGTTGCAATACCAATATTTACCAAGCTTATCTCTGATATTGGGATCCATCTTGACAAAGTACATCCTAACATCCACCTCAGAGCAGTTTTACTCTGAGAGTAGGCTTGCATTTCATCCTGGAAAGAGCCCCCACATTTAGTGAAAGGGTTTCACTAGAGCATGCACTGTATCTGTAGCACACTGGTTAGCATAATAGTATGTTAACCTAGTAGGTAAAGGAAAGTTATCTCTTTGAAAAACTCAGGTACCTCAATAGTACAAAATAATATCTGTGTCTAATTAGCTGCTATTACTGAAAGGGCAGCCATGTGCCATGTATTGCAGTGAATGTAAATGGATTAGTTATGTTAACTTACTCTGGTATAGCAATAACTATTGGCTTTTTCTAACAGTATTACATAGGTTTTAGGAAGCAAAGGAGTCGGTAACACTGAACTAGAACTGAAGAAACTGAATTTAGTAACCAGCTCAGCTACCAACTTCCTACAGCCTCTGTTGCATTTTCCACCATAGGCAATACATATGAATGGAAGTCTCTGTTCATTTTGTACCAGGCTTGTCTTTTGGAGCTTGGGTTCAGTCCCAGGCTTGAAATCTTGCTGTTTTGATTGGTGAAGCCCATCTACCAATCAGGAGGCAGCAAGAGGAGTTAATTCATGCCCCTTTCCTGAGGGGAGGGGGAGAAGAGTCTCTCCCCTTCTCCCCTCCTGTGGACTTGATTGAAGACTGCAACACTCAGGTCTGGAAGACTTCAGGGACAGAGTCCTGGAGCGCAGAAAAGGAGCTGCGTGCCCAGCATGAGGGGAACACACCCGGGGCAGAGAAGAGAGAAGAGCGGGGCTTAGAAGAGCTAAGGAGAGCTGCTCAGCAGGGCGAAGCGGTACCCCAGAAGTGCCCCTGAAGACTTCCATCAGCGGGAAATGGCAGACAGCTAGGCTCCTGGTGTGCAGCACGGCATCCAGACCCTACGAGCTGCATGAGGCAGCTTGGGTCTACAACCTGTGGTGTGCGGCCAGAGACGCGGAGCACAAGCCGGTGCACAGAGTAGGACCTTTTGAGCACTTGGGGGGCTCAGGTCCTTAACCCCCGAAACGAGGCTGGGAGCTTGGTGCAGGAGGCCCTGCACGGAGGGTCTGGGATCGGATCGAGCCTGGTGCTGCATGAGGCAGCCCAGGCCTCTGACCCATAGCAAAAGGTTGAGTCCTGGGAGCCAGACAGTGCTCAGGCTACTGAGCCAGCAGACAGGGCTGAGCCAGAGGCCCCAAAAGCCCTGCACAGCGGAGCCCTGTTCCAGGGGACAGCGACCCTCACAAAGCCCACTGCAGGTGAGAGAGCAGCCTGGCGCAGAGGATGAGGACCACCCTCCAGGCCTGGGAGCTGTGAGTTGCAGGGAAAAGAGGATTCCCACAGGGGAGGGGAGTCCCCTCCAGTTAGTTAAGGGCTCCTGAAAGTGGAGGTCCCACTGGGAGGCCCTCTAAAGTTACCAGCTTCCTTGTAGGGCTTGGGAAAAGCCCAAGGGCACTGGGATTTCCCCTCGGGATTGAGTTTATCTTTGGGGTTTTTATGTCATAAGTGGTGTGATGTCATTTCTTATATTTTTGAACTCTCATGTTTGTAAATGAGTAGATGAGTAGAGTCCTAGGGATCCGCTGGGACCCTCTGTTGCCATTATTTCATCTGTTGTTTATTTGTATTTATTTGTGGCTTATTTATTGCTCACCCATACTTATCTATAGTTTATCTGTTGGTATATGTTTATTTTGGGGTTTGTCTGTTTCAGATCAGATACTTACCTGGGACTTACCTGTATCTGCAGTACTGGTATAAGGTTTTATGGCATTTACCCAGAAGGTATTGTTTATGTTATTTGTTTAGATATCTTATAAATATATATATAGTACATATGTTTATATCCATGTTTCTTTTCCTTGTCATAAGTTAACATAAATAAAGCTGTATATAGTTAAGTCCCCTGACTGTCCTGGCCTAGTTCTATAGGGATGGAGGGAAACTGAGCGGTCTGCAGTTCCCCCACAGCACACCTGCCAGCTAACAATCCCCTTCAGCTGGAGAAAAGGAGTATATACCAAAGTTACCTCAATTTATTTCTCAAAACTGTAAAAGTATCGAGTTTCAGCTTCATATAAATGACCAGAGACAACCAAATAAAGTTCTCCCAAACATGAATTTTAACAAAGATGCATCACTCAGTTAATCTTCTGCATAACCCTTTTATGCACTACCTTTTTGGTTTTTTGCATTACTGGTTGTATGGGGATTTTTGCTCTCCACTCTGAAGAGCAAATCTGCCCATTACACTTATTCCTCTGAGCTTTTGCTCATTTGGTCCATCTGCTAGGAAAATGGTTACTATGTAAACACAGGAAAAACCATTGGCAGCATATGAAGTTTCATTTTTAATCTGTTTTAAAATAAACAGGATGAAAACCAAGGTGTATTACAAGTTTCACACATGTTTCATCAGGTCGTGAGCTGAGGTGAGTTAGTGTAATTTGTTTTTATGGTTTAAATCACATACACAATGAAAAATGGTAATTCTTAATCTGTTTCTTTAGAAACTAAAACTACTGTGCAAGAGGCATCCCTAAAGTTGGAGCAATCAAATTCCACACCACTGATGAGCCATATTTTCTACATATATAACATGTAACTCCTCTATATAACATGTAACTTGTTTTTAGCAGGAAAAATCTGAGTAGCCAATTGAGTAGCAGAAGCCAGGGAGCTGGGCGAACCCAGCACGCCAGGTCCAAAACCACAGGCCAAGTCCGGGATCCAACCTGATACGCCAAATCAGGAGCCATGTGCCAGGTCCAGGGCCACATGCTGAGGCGAGAGGGGTGCTCTGGGGCCAAAACCATGTGCTGGGGCTGAGGCCAGGGCTGTGTGGGGTTTGACCCAGCACGTCAAGGGCCACGCACTGCGTTAGACCCAGCATGTCACACCTGACCCAGTATGCCAACTCTGGGGCTGCGTGCTACCCTGATGCACTGCCACCCCACCACCAACATTGTGGACCCACAGGGATCTAT
This sequence comes from Crocodylus porosus, assembly GCF_001723895.1. Taxonomy (NCBI): domain Eukaryota; kingdom Metazoa; phylum Chordata; order Crocodylia; family Crocodylidae; genus Crocodylus; species Crocodylus porosus. Next base: position 44,013,091 of record NW_017728943.1, read on the forward strand.
TTTTCTCACACGTAATGTGCAGCCCCATTTTCATCAGCTGGTTTGGGGGGGAAAGGTATGTTACGTACAAGAAACAATGGTATTAGGAAAGGGGTACATCAGTGGCATTTTCATTTTGCACGTCAGGAATTACCTTTGGGTTCACAAACTTCATAAAGCTAGCTAGCGTGTAAGACACCTTACATACCTACATAAACTGCACACTAGATGTACTGTGTTTACATGCTTTGTGCAGTTGCTTACTAGAGGGCCCTATTCACTGCATTTACTGGCAAGCTTGCAGCTGTACTGCGTTTTCAGGGGTCACAATATCTATTACATGAACTTTATCACAGGTTTTTTTGCTGCTATGTAGAGCAATTGGATGTAGATGATCATAACTACAGTGCTTCGACATTTCAGACAGTGCGGTAGCACTGTCACATTGAAGATGCCAGTTCCACCAGAGACACAAAGCTAGCCAGCACTACCCACAAAGTGGATAACCATAATTAAGATTTCATCTTGTAGGGCCTGATCCAAAGCTCTCTGTAACCAAGAAAGACTTCCATTAACTTCCAACAGGTTTTGTCTTAGCATCTTACTGCTGAGCCCCACTTGTCTAGCTCACAGGTGGAGTTGTACTAAAGTGAATGGGACTACCTGTGCGAGTATGAAGAGCAGGCTACAGTGCACATAGAACTGTTATGCCTTTATTTCAGAGTGGTATTGGAAGTCTCTGAAAAACATACCATTTTCCTTCGCTGATGCAGATGGATAGGTATAATAATGGTACTCTATTTTTCTGATCAAAAGGAGAAGCTTGAGTACTAAGATGAACTAGGTTTAGAGGCAACACTGGAGATATTCGTTAAAGGGCTCAAGACAGCCCATCCTCCAAATTCTGGAGTCCTTCTTGGTGAGTTATCAGGGAATTTAAATAGTCTGGCAGAAAGAAACCCTGTACTGCTGCGCTTATATACAACCACTAAAATATCTTCCATTTTAGCTGAATCAACAGATCAGACATTGTAAACCAAAGAGCCATATCCTAGATCAATTCCTAGATGCAGTTTTTTAAAATAGCCGTCTATTTTACCCACACCAAATGAATAAACACCTACTGTGAAATTAAAAGAACCCCTTACGCATTTTGGGATCACTTTACGCGTCATTTTTACCTTTATGAGTATTAAGTAAATGCTCTGACATTCAAGAATACTATATGGTCATCACTTACAAATACATGAGCTTTAAGTGCCTGAAACTGGTTTCATGAAAGTCACTGGAAGCTTTGCTAGTGATTCTAGTGGGAATACAACTGGATCCTAAGATTATTTCATCTCAGCTTCTTCTCATCGATACAAAAACTCAGTACTACTCTAGACTGGAATCTAGTGCTGCAAAACAGAGCCTCACTTTAATGGAATGACTTGGATAAGTCATGGTTTGGATAATTAACGGCTTTCACATAGAGAAGCCTAAGTCCCACAGAGGTCAACAATGATATTTTGCCGCTGATTTTAGTGAGATCAGGATTCTACCCATAATGCATATATGTCAGTACCAATATTTAGAGAACAGTAATACCCATACAAATGGCACGTTACATTTTTGTATTAAATAAATGTGAATGCTTTAACAAAACCTTTTCACAGTGTTCTAATATGCTCTTTTTGTCTACTAGCAGGTTTGCAATCTTCTTTTGAACAGTGCAAGTATTATTATCATTTTAATAGCCAGCATTATTTGTCAGAAGATAGGCTCTTGTGAACATTACAGAGCTGGCTTCATTAGAGTGAGACTTTGGAGTGGGGTAATTCAGTAAATAGTTTTACTGAAGTCCTCTTAATAACACTTTCCTGTAGTCTAAATGTCAGAGTCAAGCTAATTTCCTGAAGAGTGCATGAATAGAAATACATTTCTACCCTTCCAGTGCCCTCTGACAAACATGTTATTTAGCAATTCTCAGTACTTGAGCTTTCACTTACTCTGTATGCTGAGGGCAGGAGGGTGCTGACAGTAGGTCTGTATCTGACAATTAATAGGCCACTTCCTAAAGTCCTTGCTCAGTCTCTGATACAAGAAGATCCTTAAGTATGGCATAACAAATTAGAGCATGTGAGTATCCTATGTATGAGCGTGTTTCAGCCTATTAGTGGGCGCATTTACACACGCAATTATGGTGCGTGAATAAACTGCAAAGCTTATTCCTCCACAGTTTATTGCTCCCAGGCACGCTGCTTGAACATGCATCCGGGAACAACTAACTCCAGAACAATCAGCTCCATGGTTTATTCATGTGCAGCACATGGAGCCCAGGGGTCTCCAGGGCCCTTTAGCCTGGGGCTGCTTCCTTCAACTCAATGTGCTGCAGAGGAGCTGGCTGGGGCACGAGGGAGCTTCAGTGTGGGGCTAGCCAGAAGACAGCTCCCCCACTGAAACACCCACATGCCCCAGCCAGTCAGGTGAGTGTCTACACATGCACTGCAGCAGTTTTTCACTCCACAGCAGGATAGTACTTGTTAATACAAGTACTGCTTAGAGTAAATTAGTTTATTCCAGCCTGATAGGGGCACACGTGTAGACACTGAGATGTTTACTGTGCAGCTGCTTAGTCTGCTGTGGAGTAAACATCTCATGTAGACATACCCAAGTATCATCATAAATAAGCACATCAGTTTCTATCTTTATTCTGGAAATACTCCCCTTGATTTCATGGTAATGTTGTCCTCCCAAAGTCTTCAACCTCTTTTCAGGTCCATTTAAATAAGTCCCTATCAAATATTTACATGATTTATCTAAATGTGTTCTTGACCCAAGTTAAGATCATTCACTGTCACCTTCAGGAACATTTTCTCCTGGACAGCGTTAGAGAGAAATATTTAGCTGAAATGGTCCCTGATAAATTGGATTAACTGCTGGAGATCTTCTCGCTAGGACTTCAGCTTTAAAAAGTTGCAACCCTTTTTCTCTCCTTCTGACTGGATGCTAAATTTCTGTTAGAATCAATGGTCCAAATTTATCCTGGACAAAGGCAACAGAGGAAAATGGTTACACAGCAGCAACTGTAGAAAGATAGACAGACAGATTGGATAGTAACTGGTAGTCTGTGCTTGGGGTAGTATTCCTGAAAATTCTTATTATGGATGCACTGGTTGGTCTGGGATTTATAGCTAAAGTGGAGAAGACTTAACACCTATTTGTTTTATTTGTTATGTATGAAAAGCATAGTGTATCCTCCCAAAAATGCAGCACTTATTTTAGTGTGTGCTTATTTAGAGTGAAGGGCAGGGAGGGAGCCCCAGGATCAGGGGAACTGGGGGAACCCTGGACGGGACAGGGGGAAGCCTGGAATGGCAGTGGGGGCAGGGGTATTCAACTTTCCATCCTCCAGGCCCCTGCTGGCCTGAATATGTGACTGCTCCAAACTTAAGCTAGCACTAAGTCCCATCAACATATGTGTAGCTCACAGCCTAAGGTGAAACAAGGCCCTTACACTACCATTGCCATGTTCTAGTAATCCAAACCCAGAAATGCAGCATAACTGGCCAACTCACTGTGGCCTGCTTTGGGCCAATTCTATAGTCACGTGTGATTTTTTTACTAGTCTAATAGCTTACAGGTTTGGAGCCACATAGTAGTCAAATCAGCCCCTGTGTTGGTTTAAAATATTTAATAGCTATGACTTGAAGGGTACATTCCAACAACCAGGGGCCACCGGAGCATGGTTCTGTTCCCTGAGAGCTTGTCTAGCACTCACCTAGACATTTCTTTTGCATCTGTGTCGCTACACAACATAAGGGTTTACTGGAGGCCTACGAGAAAAGGGAGGATGCACTGTGAAAAAGAAAAGACATTTAAAGTGGAGACCTGACTCAACACTACCAGCACTGTAAAAATAAAAACCAAACAACTCTATGGGTGAAGTTTTGTATGCTTGAAAGTTTCCCCATAACAGAATTCCTATACCAAGAAAAGCCAATAAGTGAAAGGGAATGACAGCTCACCCCAGACCACTGGTGAATCTGCTGGCCTATGCAAAGGTACCAACAGATGCAGTGTATGGCCTGCATTAAGCAGGAGGTTAAATTAGAAGGTTACACTACATTATATCATAGTATCCCCCAACTCTCAGATCTATAAATTGGTTAGCTAAGCTTTGTAATGTTTTCTAGCTATGGCTCTTTACTCTCTGTCTCTTTACTCTGCTTTCATTGTGCTTAATGACATGACACCAAAAATGTATGCAGAAGAGCAGAAGCCAAACTTAAGCCTGTGCATCAGATAAAATAAAGAACAGCTGGAGTCCAACTTTCCAACATGTAATGTGGTAACATTCGAAGACAGAAGGGAGAGATGTGAACCACCTGTCTTGGCCCACCTGCTCAAAACTTGTAATTTTCTCCCGACTAAGTGCTTTCAACTTCCAGCTGGAAGGCAGTGCTTCCATCTGACACTTATGCTGACTTTATGAATGAGTGAAGCATGCAGCACTCTATACTAGCTCACATGACAGCCATCAACAGAGCATGGGATTGATAACACTGCAGTAAGTTTAGCAGTCTTAACTCCAAACCACGGGGAGTAGACCTCCTGGGTCACCAAGTCCAGTCCCTGGTTATCACAGACACCACACTGTGTAATCACTTTTCTGCATGTACCAAGCTCCATATTAAAAGTACCTAGGCTTGTTGCCCCCAGTACTCCTACTGGAAATCTCTCATGGTTAGAAACTGTCTTTTAATTTCCAATATAAACTTATTCATGACTAGTTCATATTCATTTGTTCTTATGCCAACACAGTCCTTAAGCTTAAATAGCATTTCTCCCTCCCCAGTGTTTAACTCTAGATATATTTAGAGAGAAATCATATCCTCTCTGCTTGTGTTTTGCTAGCTAAACAAGGCAGTCGTCTTTTTTTTTCGGTACCCTCATGTAAAATGTCCATTTCCCTGGTCATCAGTAGGCCTTCTCTATACCTTTTCTAGTCTGAATCCATCTTTATTGAACTGGGGTGACAAATTGTTTATAATTTTCCAGATGAGGTTTCAAGATTGTATTGTACAATGGCATTGGTACCTCTCTCTACTAAAAATACCTCACCTTGGGACTATAATGTGGCCTTGTGCTTATCTCCATTATAATTGTGGCTCATCACCATCCTGTGATCAACAAATACATCCATGTCCTTCTCTTCAGAAATTCCAACTGATCTTTTGTGAGCATAAAAGAAAAATTCTTATTTTCCCTAAATCTGTGACTTTGAATTTTATATTGTTGGACTTCACCTTGAATGATACCATGAGCATCCTCGGTATACTGCAGTTGCATCGATACTCCCCCACCTTTATTTATTACCTTTATTTCTTTACTATTATGTACAGTATATCTTTCCTGAAGAGTGCATGCCCTTGAATATTTGTATTCCAAACACAATTACTAGTCCACATGCTTCTGTTACCCCTGCAATATCTGGTTTCATATCCTGTTGTCCTGCCATCACATAACACAAGTAGTTCCATTTTGCTTGTCCAAACTCCTTGCATTAGCATACAAGAATGATTGTTGTTTTGGGGTTTATTTGTTTTTGCTTTTTACAGGCCAAAATTGACCCTATGGATACCTGACTCAATTTTGGTTTGATTTCATGGATACCTGACCTGGCTAGCCTTCTGACCTTGTGGTCTGCCTGGCCCCAAGGCTGATCCTAGTGGGGTGCAGAGCCCAGAGAAAATCAGCCTGTGAGGGGCCCCTTAACACTGTGTGGGGCCTGTGGGACCAAGAAAGGCAGAACACAGGCTGGGGTCTTCCCCATGCCTGGGGGGGAGGGGCGGGGGGTCCTCTGCAATGCAGGGAAAAGCCACCAGCACCAGGCAGGCCCTGTGGCTGCTCCAACTGGGGCAAATCAGCCTGTCTGGGGCTCTCCTTAACACTGTGCAGGGCCTTTGGGACCCCCACAAAGACAGGACATGGGCTGGAGTCTCCCTTGTGCCCAGGAGGTGGGGGTCTCCATGCTTCTTCCATGACATGGGGTAGAGCTGCCAGCACCAGGCAGGCTCTGCGTGAAGCACTACAATCGCTCTGTCCGCCCCCCCCAGTGAGTGGGGCAGTTGTCCTGATTCACTATACCCCAGGGATGGCCCTGCCTGACCCTCTGAATCTCTAACTCAGTTCCCTGGATGGATCTTTTGGCTTCCTAGCTTCCCTTCACTCTGACTCAAGAGCATTCCCCTTGGATCTCGGCTACTTCTCCTGACCCTGTTGTAACCCGCAGACCTGGCCATCTATGAACCAGTTTGGCAGCATGGAAATCATACAAGTTTTGCAGCCTTCTTCCTCATTCCTTATTTTAAAGGACTTATCAGCTATGCCAGTCTTCATCCCAAAAAGTTATTTTTCCCAAGGTAGTCAAGAGGGAGTCCCTCTCTCAGGATGAGTCCTCTCTCTGTGAACGCTTCACAAAGGTTAATCATAACTAAACCTTCCTTATAGCACCAATCCTTTAGCCAGCTCATGATTTTGATTGTTCTGTCATGCCTTCACTCACTTCGTCTTGGGACTATAAGAATTCTGCTAAAGATCACCTGAGTGTTTTCCCCAACCTGGTGCAGTCATTTATGATCTGCTCCAGTGGGAATCTTGCAGAATGGTTTATTTTAGTGTGAAAGTTGCTGTGTGAGTTCTCTACCCATCCTCATCAGGATCCTCTCAATCTCACAAACACATAGCATATTGTTGCTCCTAGCAGATGGAGCAATTTCTATTCCCTAGATAAACACTAAAGACTAGACCAATGATTCCTCTTAACAAGGAAGCCCCACTCCGTATTAATATTGCCTCTTCTGAATATTAATATGAATCTCTAGCTCTCTCTCTTCCATTCTTCCTTTTCAATGAAGAATATCCTGCATTCTGTTCTCTTAGAGTCTTCTGCATATCATCCCCATCTATTCTTCCCTTCTTCAACTCCTCTTTATTCTCCAGTACAGCAAATCTGTTTCTTCAATCTCTTCTTCTTCCTTGTCTTTGTAGTGATGTGCTTCAATGGGTCACCTTTGCCTATGGAAGGGTGCATCAGCCTGAAAGCTTGCAAATAAAGAATTTTTTTGCAACTATTTAGTTTGTCTAATAAAAGATATCACCTCTACCAAAAGTTCTGAATATTTTTGCCTGTAGGCCAACACAGCTAAAACCTGTATCCCTGAAACATGTAAGATACTGCAATTAGCCACTTTGAAATGAAAATTTCATATTTTTTTTTAAAAAAAGAAGCAGCAGCAAAAATCCAACACCCAGAGACCAGGAAAATTCTACCATTGCTCCAGCCTTTTGTTTGAGCTGAATTTGCATAAATGGAAAACAACCTGCACACAATAGGATTGCCTCAACCAGGAGATATGTGGCATCACCCTCTCTCCTGTGCAATAGAAAACATCTTACCAAGAAAGAAGAAAAATTCTACACCCTGCTTGCCATCAGATACCTTGCCATCCTCTCCAAGTTTTATCTGAGCCTAATTTGCATAAAATGAACTCTTCCACCTAAGGGAACCTATAACATCTTTCTGTACTCCTGTGCAATATGAAGTTTCATTTCTACTTGAGGGAAATTATACAATCTGTGCATTCTCCTTTGCCTGAGGAAGGGTGCATGAGCCTGAAACCTTGTGAATAAAGAATTCTTTTTGCAACTATTTAGTTGGTCTGAAAAAGATATCACCTCTACCAAGAGTTCTGCATATATTAATTCCATGTCCATCTCCATTTCGAAATGTAGTCCTTGGATCTTCTCCTCCAGGAGCACTGCATATAAAAATAGCTTCTGAAAGGTGCTTATTCAGGGATAATTTAACTCCAGCAACTCCTGCCTCCAGTCATCTAACCTGTCTCTGCAGTTCTGGTGTCCTCTACTCCTGCCTCAGTCTCGATCATCATATCTTCTTCTTTGTCCTTAACCTTAGAGAAGGAAAAACCTTCCTTCTACCTACCACCTTACAAAAATCCAAACAAACTTCTCTTTCTACCCCTTCTCTTCCCTCTTCACTTGAGCTGTCTGGTTCCATTGTGCAGCTAAGCTAGCCTCCAGCTGTTTGGTGTTTTAAGCCTTTCACTTAAATCAACCCCACACCTTAATTTGGGCTTAGCAGATAGCATCTACTAGCCATGATCAAATGGTAGTCCAAGATAGGGAGCATCCATCACACTTAACTTTTCCTGCTCACCATTTAATTTGCTTACTTTTACTGGAAAGTAAGCAAAATATCTTAATGCATATATGCATATTCTTGTATTATATTATATATTATATATATATATTTAATATATATATTATAGTATATTTCCCACAGCTAATTTTAAGTTCTGTAAGAGACATTTAGGGTGCCTGCAGATGTGTGGGGATGCTGCTCCAGTGTCCTGTAATTGCAGCATATTGGACCAGACCCAATTTATCAACATGCTAATTAGCTGCTTTAGTTGAAGTGCCCACCCCACAATCCCACAGCATGTGTAAAGATACCCTTAACTTCTACAGGCTGGAGTTCTGTCTATTTGGGAATGGTGACACAAAATCAGACCCAGGCCTACTGTATTTAAATCTTGAATGCAACTCTTATTAACAGCCTCTAGTAGTTGACAAAGAGGATATAACAACTAGTTATGCATATACAGTTCATATGAGAAAGTACAGGCAATTAGAAATTGTAGAAATAGTTTACACAAAGCCAAAACTTCAGAAACACAGTTCAAACTGCTGCCTTTCTCAGGGTAACTTAGGGCACTGACAGAAATGACATTTGTTGGCCCCTTGAAAGTGCTGTACAGCTATGCCCTGACCATATAGAAGCAAACCATATTTAGAGAATTGCCACTTTCAGCTTCTTTCTGTTAGCTCCTGGTAAACTTCCTGTATTGTGGAATGGGTGCCCAGCTGTCTGCAAGAACAGGCTGAGGAGGTGTGCTGGGAACTCCACTTACATGCATACCAGATAAAAGCATAGTTTGCTTAACTGCTTAATACAACCCCAGTCTCCATTTGTTAAATATTGCTTACGTTGTAACAAACTCCAGTTATCTGCATGTTGGGTAAGTGCATAAAACACTTAAGAGGATAGCATCTTACATCACCTGCTTTGTAATGTAATTGTACTCCAGTTAGCGGCATATGGACTATAGCTGTCTCCTTTGTAACTCATTGTGCTCTGTTTAGTTCCTAGTACTGAAGCAAGGACATGGATGCTAACAATTTCCAAGACTTTCCCTTGACACATTAAAATATATGAAACAATGACTGATGCTCTTTACATTTTAAACCAGATGCTGTAAAAACACAAAACACTTTACTAGTGGTGTATAGTCTCTGAATTCACAGGATTACTCTGTCATAGACTATTATTCTGTCATAGATGCCTGTGGTTTGCATGAAATAGAGAAAATACCCACATAGCTTGTATAAAGAGTCTATGGACTTTCCTGAAAGGTAACCTTATCATAAACCATAAGCAGGAAGCAGCTTTACAGGAAATGTTATTGCCTGTAATCTCACCCCACCAAGTTACAAGATTTCTAGTAGCAATACTAACACTGACTTTTAGAAGCATCGAAAATGAGAGGAGCTAGTTATTCTGGAGTGATGGTAATATCATAGCACTACTATTTAAGAAGCATTGATTACTGGTGTTTCCATTAACATCAGATAAATCCGTAGCATTTTTCAACCCTGCATTTAAACAGTTCTACTTTTCAAAAGAGAACTGCTGTCTTGTCACTTGTCATTTGAATAAACTCAGCCCATGAAACTTGTCTCTGCACATGGGGAAGGGTCTTCTAGACCCTATGGGCATGTCCAGATGAGCGTGCATGTGCCTCTTGCCCTACCTCAAACCCCTGTGTGGGGCCATCACCCCTGTGGAAGGGCAGCAAAATATGTATTCATGAATTCATGAAACATGTAATTAGAGTTCTTATCTTATTATGATAAGAGACTTGCTTTAACACTGTAAGATATATCAAGAAAACGTTGTCCAAATGATTGCTGTCTCTGTCTCTCTCTCTTTATAGTGGTCTTTTGTTTTACTTGTGGAGGAACATGGATTTGGGGGTATTTTACAGAGTGACTTTGGGAATTTTTTTTACCAGGGATTTTTCAGTTTTCCAACAGGGAACACCAGAATTCCTGCTAGAGAGGCCAGTAGCAGGACCCTGCCTGCTCAGAGCTGGCACCTTGGACCCAGCTGGCTGTGACTGACCTCCTGGCTAAATGGGGCCAGGAGGACAGGCTTTGACAGTTCAGAGCAGGCCACCACACCCAAAACATCTTCCAGGTGATAGCTGCCCAGATGGCCAGGCAGGGGGCACAAATGGCAGTAGTGCCACACAAAGGCCAACTCTGCAACTGCAGCCCACTGGTAGCTGGCCCAGAGGGGAAGGTGCCTCTACTGGCCCTGCAGTCCCCATCCAAGTCTGGCAGGTGCACAGCAGATCACAGCCAGACAGCAGCCCCCACTGCCAGACTGCTGCAGTGGGTAGAGGGTGCAGGTAAGTCCCAGGGCTGCTTCAGCAATCCAGCTGGCACAAGGGATAGTGTCCCCAGGTACCAATTGGCTGGGCCCCAGAAGCTCCTGAAAGCTAGTAGCCCTGAGCTGTTTGCCAGGGCGGCTTTTTATACTGCTGGGGCTAGGACAGGGCAGCTTTTTATACTGCTGGGGACAGCACAGGTGCTGGCCCCAGGCTCTAGCTCCCCCTGGCTGCAGATCTGGGAGGAGCCAGGCAGGGTTATTTTGTCGCAAGTGGCACAATTTTCTCTGCACCAAAGTGCATGTCGGAGCACATGTGCTGAAGCAAAAAGCCCCGGCTCAAATTTGCACCGCTTCTATTTGAGCTGCTGCAGGACGCGCCCTATTTGTTCACCAGCTACTGCCAGCTGCAAGAACATAAGGGCACAAGAGCAGCCATCAGGGTGCTCTAACTTCAGACAGAGACTGGCTCAGCCTCCTTGGGCTCCAAAATCTAGAAACCTCAGTTCCTGTGCTAAAGGTGTTCTGAGAAGCCTGAAAATTGGGTCCCCTCATTTTTTTTAATGTAAAATGCCTTGCTGATTTAGTTTTCACTGCCTGTTAATATGTCAAAAAGTAAGACAGAGGATGGCACCAATTATTTCATTGATATCAAAGACAGCACCTTATCTTATACTAGTAGAGTAGTCCCAATAATTTGGAAAGGTTAGACCATTGTTTGAATGTTATTATCAGGTACTGTTTTTAATCTCTGCTGTTCCTGCTTTCATGGAAATGAAGAGGTATTAGCTAAAGAAATGTCAGGCATATAATCACAGAGACATCCATCTAAGAAACAGTAAAAGATGGCTTGATTTTTTGTTTTTTACCTACTCAAAAATCAGAGTGCTGAATCTGAGACAGACTTAGTTCATTGAGTGTTTCCTTTTTACCCTGAAATTGTGTAATTAAAAAGAATTAGTCTATAGTCAAATCTTGTTGCAAATGTTTTACCTACTCTAAAATAGACTTGTACCTGCACAGCATACCAATCAGAAAGGTTTTTGTTGAACTAAATACAAGTTATGCTTATAATAGACAATCTAAAAATAGATTTTATGAATAGTTTGAGTACTGTCCCAAATCCTGGAAACATGACAGAGTCCTTCAGTAAGCCACCACTACAGACCCTTGCACCTGTATAGAGCATGTCAAAGTACATAGGTGTATGGAGCTTGCCCAGGCTAAGCACAGTGAAAAAACATAGTCTGAATATCTTCAAAGAATAATTAGAAATCATTAGCTGCTGAGTAGTAAAATCTGCAAGCACCAAAGTGAGATTAGGAAATGAAGATCAGCATTAGAGGGAGATTGCAAACTCTCACAAATGCGCAAGAGCCAGTCAGTGGCTGAATTTAGATTCTTGTTCCTGTGACCTGTATATTTTCTATGGTAGCCCTAATAAAAAAAATCATGGTGGGTTTATCCATCCTTCTGCTAATCTCTAATGGTTATATTGCTTCTCCTTGTTTCTACTGGTTTCAGCTGGAAGATCCCAGGAGCCAATGAGTGCACCTGCAGATGCAATTAAAGTACCTGAATTTACTACACAGTAAGTTTTCAGGTGCATTAAAATGCTCCCAGGCGCATGGCTACACCTGTGCCAGGGTTGGGATCAAATTGAGCTTGACAGGAGCAGCATAGTCCAGGGCTGCCCCTGCCCTGCTCTGCACCCCTGCAGCAGTCTGGGGGAGCTACAGGCTCCCCCGGGTGCCACTCCCAGGCTGTCAGTGGGCTCTAGGGATAGCCCTGGACTGGCAGGGGAATGGGGGTAAGGCCTGGGCTCCTGGAGGTGGGTGTGGAGAGGAAATGTCCCTAGCTCCAGAGGCAGCTCCCAGCCATGCTTAGGCCCGAGCTTAGCCATGCAGCTGGGAGCTGCCCCCAGAGGCAGGGACAGCTCCCTCCTGCTCCCTGGAGGAGCTATCCCCTACTGCCTGGGCTGACTGGCAGCAGTTTGCTCCTGGTCAGCATCTACACATGTGCTTCAGGGCATTAGTTTAAAGCACCATTTTCTAGTACCTGTATCTGTCAGTATTAGCAAATGGCACTTTAAATTAATCTATTGCACAGTAATTGCTGCACACATGTAGACAGTGGCACTTTACTGAGCATTAGATTAGTCTAATGCACAGTAAGGCACCCAGTATGCCAGCAGATTTGTTGTTCTGTGCAAAATCATGTTTAACAATGCAACCAATAGAAACTGGTGAACAAGTTAAGAATACTGGTGAACAAGTTAAGGGGCTGTGACTTGGATGACTGCACAGTCCGGTGGGTGGAGAATTGGCTGGAGGGTCACACCCAGAGAGTCGTG
>NW_017728943.1:44026598-44037064 GCF_001723895.1 Crocodylus porosus
GCACTCTTTCCTGCTTATGCAGGGGGTCGGACTCGATGATCTATTGAGGTCCCTTCCGACCCTAGCATCTATGAATCTATGAATCTATAAACCAATTGGAATTTTTAAGTAGGAATTTCTGCCAGTAATAAAATTATTCTATATTTTCTGATACAGAATTCTTAGTAAATTGATTGCTCCCTACAAGATATACTATTAATGCTCTGCTGTAACTTGGGGAGAGTCAAAATAATTTCTTCCTAGACATCATGAGTGAAAGGAGTGGTCACTATATAGACAAGCAGCAAATAAGATAGTCACTGCAATCTGAAAATCTCAGTGGTAGACAGAATGATGAAAGACACAGAAACAAGGGAAAAGTAGAAAAGATGGAACTCACTTAATCTAGAAACTGGAATGTATTCCTCATTTTTATTTTAGAAGTTTCTGGAGTTTATAATTTATCAGAGTAAATACTTACATGGCCTCTGTCACCGAGCACCTGAGCACATCCTACCACCTTTGTAGGGCAGGAAAATTTTATCCCCATTTTTCAGGTGGGGTAATGAGAAACAGGGTATTTTTAAATGGCTCATTTGGGAAGTCTTAACTGAGCCAAAAACTGAACCGGAATCTCTTGAATCTGAATCTTTTTACTGTATCTACTAGGGTATCTTCCTTCCCCATTGCTTCACTCACAACAGTGAGATATCATTTGACCAGGGGGCTGGACTAGATGGCACTGAGATCGTATCCAGCTTTGCTTTCCTATAATGTTTGAAGTTGGACTTGGTGGCTTAAAAATCTTTTGGTTGATCATTCAGAGATTTGAAACAGATCACTCTTCTCCATAATGATGATTCTTATTGCAGCCCACGCTGTCATTTATATAAATATTTTCATACTTTGTGCACTGCAGTAAGCATTTGTTTGTAGGGGAGCTGCTGTGTTGGGTTATTACACACTTGGCAACAGCCCACATACAGCTATGCACATTTGTCTTCTTGCCAGCTAATCTATGGTACTAATAATGGAGAAGAAGAAAAAGGATAAAGTTTCTGCTGGCATGTTGATGTTAGCAGTAAGTCTTTCTGATGGTCTCTTCAATAAACTCTAGCGTACAATCTAGTTTAAAGAATGGTAACTCCACTGCTGTGACTTCACACAATGCTACATTGGTGCCTGTGATGGATGCTCTACCATATAGGATAAAGCTGACATGGATGTATGGACAAAATGCACATATGCCGCTGTATTTTTACATTTTGTATTCAGGATGAAAAAGAGTGCTTATTTCAAGAATTGAAATGCTGATCCAGTTCCAAGAAAAAAATTAATGGATGTGATGGTCTCCTCTGAGTTCTCATTACTTCATGTCAAGAAAATAAGATAATTTTGGCACAATTTGGAATGAACAGAAGTCTGTGCCCAAGTATAACTAAGGACCAGAAGAACCCTAATTCTGAAAAAGAGGAGAGAAAAGACTAATTATTCAGTCAAACATCATTACTATTTCATAGCAGCTCCCCAGCTTCTGTGAAATGAACTGATGGGCTCAGTCCAATTCTTAATGAACAGGTGAGCATATTACATAAGTAGTTACAATTGGCACCAAGCAGTGACTTGTCTTTGAAGACTCAGAGAGATGTTATGGGCTGAAAGTGTGAGGAGACAAAATTTCTCTCTCACCCCCAGGAGTGATGGATCCTGTTTCAGGTTGAAACATATTGCCAGACCAAAAGTATATGTTTTGTCCTGCCATATCCCAGCCTGTACCAGTGCTGTGTATAGATAAGATTTTCCTATAGCACTAAGAGTCTAGGATTTTTGTGAGTACTAGCATTCACTTCAAGACAGTGCCTAAGCTGGTGTAAACAAGAGTAGTTTCACAGAAGTCAGGAATGCTATGTCTACTTACATAGCTGAGGATCTGGCCTGACTACTGAAAACAATTCGATTCCCAGACACTTATACAACCACAGCCTTGGAAGAACCAAAAATCTGGACTCAGTCTGGTCTTTGGATTCTGTCTCAGTGGTGTAAAGGGAGGCTGGAAGGTCTGCGCAGCCTCCGCTCCTCCAAAAATTCCTGCCCAGACATATGCACTGAAGGTCTGGGTGGCTCTCATTACAGCTGTGTGAAACAGCATTGTTCCACTTTGACTTCCATTTCAACGGAACAGTGTTTCGTTTCGAGTTTCATTTCATTTCAAAAGCACTGTTTCATCTCATCAAAACTCTTAGGCTGTTTTGATGCTGTTTCGACGTTTTGCCCATAGCCAGCACCAGGAAAATTGGTGCTGCCGCTGATCCCAGCCAGCAGCACCAGCCTCCTGTGATCCAGGAGGCAGATCAGGGGCCTGCACCCCTGGGAGCAGTCCAGCACAGCCCCCGCAACCCTGCTGGGGGTTTGGGTGAGCTCCCAATCTCCCTGCTGGATGACAAGAGGCTGGTGCTGCCAGCTGGGGCCAGCGACAGCACCAATATTCCCAGCGCAGGCTTCATCCAGCTGGAAGCACCAGCCTCCTGTCATCCAGGAGGCAGATCAGGGGCTCACCCGCACCGTGGATCACAGAAGGTCCTGCCAGCTGGGAGCTACACTCAGCACTGGGAAGATTGGTGCTGCCACTGGCCTCAGCCAGCAGCACCAGCCTCTTGTCATCTGGCAAGCAGATCAGGATTGGGGAGGTGGCAGGTCCGCACACAAGCTGATTAGCCCCAGGCCCAGCACCAGAACTGATCCAAGGAGGTGGGGAGAGCCATGGCTGTGCTCCCTGCAGGGCTGAGCCACATGGGGCTGCGGAGCCACTCAGAGCATAGCCCTGGATCTCCCCTGCCTCCCACCACCAGGCTGCTTTGAAATTTGAAACATTTTGAAACTTTCAAAATGTTTCGACTGGCCTCATTCCATTTCGAGGCTGTTCTGAAACCCTTTGTTTCATTTTGGTTTCACTGTTTCAAGCTTGAAATGTGTTGAGACAGTGTCAAAATGAAACAGTCGGCAAAGCTTTGCACAGCCGTAGCCCTCATGCACACACCATGATCCAGGAGGATCAACAGTTGCCACTGAAGACAAACAAGAACAATATAAAATAATATTGTGACAAATATGAGGTTCTCTTTAAAACTGTATCTAGATCTGTCATTTAAACAGAAGTACCATTTGGTGGGAGAGCACAGCTAAATTAAAAGAGATAGGGCCCTTGCTAATAACTTATACTTAGGGCCATTTGGTGGCCTTCTTTTGAGTATCACGGCCAGTCTGATCAACAGGTGGGTCAGTTTCCTCATTACTATGAGGAAAACCCAACTGACAGACACTTGCAGACAACAGGAAGAGAAGGAGGGATTGCTGACAGTTGTGATCAAGGTGGGATCCAGGAGGGTCTTTGCTTTTACAAAGTATGAGAGTTGGTTTAGCTCTGTGCATGTAACTTCACAGGTCTTATTTTTATCATAAAATATTAGGTCAAATTAGACTAAATATGCATATATTGTTTGCTTTTTCGAAGTGAGTTCTTCTCCAGTGCCTTGTCCAACTGTTAAATGCACCTTGTGCTCATTTTACCTCTCCTTCGTCATAAAGGGAAGATCAAGCAGATGTTCAAACTGAAATAGGCTCCTAAGGGTCCAAGACTTGTGGTAGGAAGACTGCAGTTGGCCCCATAACCATGACAAATGTAACACTTCAAACCAGAGCTGTCTAACTTGTGGCCTGCAGGCCACGTGGTTAAGGTGCAGACTCTGGTCTGTCACCCAGTTGCTGCTCCCCTCATCAGCTGAAACCGTGGCCAAAGTCTCTGGGATCTACCTCACTCCTCCAGCTGCTACTTCCTGCCCTTAGTGTGGTGCAGTGTGGGGATCTGAGGGTGAATACAGGTGGCACAGAAGGGGAGTCATGCTTTCATGGGGCAGTGGTGGCAGGGATGGGGAACGCCCAATGCAGTTAAGGAAGGGTACCCATGATGTCATGCATTACAAGAGGAGGGGGGAGATTGCACCCACACACCCATGTGGTCAGCAGTGGAGAGTTTAACTGAGGGCACACGGGGGGGGCGGATGGGGGGGTGTCTGTGTGGCCTCAGGAGCTCAGAAATTGGACAGCCCTGCCCCAAACATTTTGGGGTCAGTAACTGTCTTCAGCACTTAAGTGCTTTTACAGTTTGGAAAATATGTAATCTGGGATTTTCAAAGGGAGGTGGGAATTAGGCGAAATGAAGTGGGACTTGGGTATCTACATCCTGCCTTTGAAAATCTCAGCCTGACTTCCTACATTATTCTACATGCATTGCCCCATCTACTCTGCCTCCCTTCACCCAGTACATGACCAGAAAGTCACAGTGAGCTTGTGGGGGGGGCGGTTACCTTGTTTCAATTGTTACTCTATTTTTGCTACCAGCTCTGGCAACTCTCTTGCTTGCATGAGCTTGAATTCCAGAGGTCAGCAATGGCTTTCTGTAGTTCTCCGCAGCTTCCAGGCCATCACCAGCCTAGCAGGCAAACAATAGCTGGTATATAAGGCTTTCTGTCAGAGACATTAGGAAACTTCTTTGTCAGAGCTGAAAACTCAGGTAACCAGCTTTGCTGATTACCTGTTTTGAATTCAATGGCAGCTCTATGGAATTCCTGGAGGGTCAAGACATGGGTACAAATTAAACACAGTATGCACACTTGCAAGTATTATGATTTATGTGTATGTAATCAAGTTCATTACTATGAGGAAAATAATGTCAGGTTTTGTTCCTTACTGTTGTAAAAACATTTAAGTTTCCTTTATTTTATCTTATCCACATGAATACTCATTGCTTAGCTATCATCTGGTGTAGTGACCCTCCTCATTATCATTGCTCCTGAACACAATATTTAAAAAACAATTAGTGATCTTATTTTCCTTCTTGCCACTCTGTAAGAAAAATACCTTCACTTATAGGTGTTTTGTGTGTATGCGTGTATGTGTGCATTGTACACATGTATGAAAAGGAAAGCAAGTACTTGCTGTGTGTCCCCATGTGTGTGAAGCTAAGTTTAAGGCAGTTAGAGAGAACTTTTGTACTTAGCCCTGAAACTGAGGAGGTCTCTGCTCATTCTTATGCAATCTGCTATGGGATTAAGCTGTGTAGTCTAGATCTTTTTCTGCTAAAGTTCTGTTTCCTACATTCTCAAGGCTCCTTTGAAGACTTGTAAACTTGGGGGGAAGGCACTAGTCAGAAATGCTATTAAGCACTCCTGAGCAGCTACAACAGGTCAGCCACACTGGGTGCATCTACACAAGATGCTTTACAATGAAGTAGCATAGTTTACTGGGCAGTAAGGATGTGCTTCTCCATGTGCACATGCTTACTGTGCAGTACAGGTTGGTAATCACGAGTAAACTTGCTACCTTCAACTCCAAGTAGCATATTTACTTGTGATTACTAACTGTGCAGCAGCTGTCATGTAGACGCCTAACCAGGAGCAAATTTTGTCCTGGTCAGCTGACCACCAGGGAGTGGGAGATGGCTCTCTACCACTGGGAGCTGCCAACTGCCAGGGCAAGCTCTGTCACTGAAGCCTGGACAGGAACTATGTCCCCTTGCCCTGGCAGCAGGGAGCTCCAATCCCCACCCCCTTCCGATATCACAACTGGGGAGCGGGGGCTGGGAGATCCCTATCTGCCAGTGTTGGCTCTGTAGTCACAGGGCCCTGCAATCATGGTTCTGGCTGTTCCCCAGCCAGCTCCATGCATGTAGAGCTGAGCAGAGAACAAGCTCCCCAGCCTGTTTCCTACCCAGCTCCTCAATCACAAAGCTGAGCAGGGAACAGGCTGTCCAGCCCCCACCCCATGATCACAGAGCAGGGGCTGGGAACTGTCCCAGTCAGGGGCAGGTCTCAGCCCTACGCCCCAATCAGGCAATCAAGGCACATGGCTTGGAAAGAGCTTCAGGGGTGGGGCAGGTCCCAGTCCCTCTTCTGCAGCTCTTTCCAAGTCCCCTGCCCTGACCAGGGAGTCAGGGCTGGGAGCTGCCTGCTGGCAGGGCAGGGAAACCTTGTTCCCACCCCAGCAGCAGGCAGCACCCCTGGGATGGGGAGCTGAGACCTGTCCCCCCCTTCCCCCCCACTGGTGGCAGAAGCCCATTACAGGGCCTCAGGAAATGAGACCAGTTGGATGCCATTAGCAGCAAATCTGCTCCTGCTTCCCTACACATGTAGTTGCTTGCCTGGGAGCATTTACTTGCGTGTAGTTTCCTTGCAAGTAAACTGCTCCCAAATATAATGCACATGTAGACACACCCACTGTGCTTCCCAAATGTGGCTAAGTTTTGTCCCGTTTGTGAGGTAGCCTATATCAAGCAGTAGCATGTGTCTGCAGGTGCTGGGTGCCTGTCACCACTAGTTTGAGGTGTTGACATAGCCTGAAGTGAAAGTGTAAAGATACATAAGTGTTCTGGCAGAATTCAGAAAATAGCTATCTATTTTCACCTTGGTTTTGCCAGAGACAATCATTGTATCAAGGGGTAGAGATGACATACTGCTGTGTCACAGTTACATGTCTAAGAGTACTGATGATCTGGAAATTAGCTGTGAAAGCAGCAGTATCTCCCACAGTGAACACGCTTTCCCCTTGCATGCTTTCCCTGCAGCACCCCCAGGTAGGCAAATAGATCCAATTAATTATTATTAAACAATACTTTGAAAAAAACTCTCGTCTGACCACTCCTGACTAATGAAGTTCAGATGGAAATCAGAACTGGATATCCAAGGTCTGTCCTAGGGGCCTGACTTTGCCACCCGCTCGTGTGCTGAAAAGCATTAACTCACAAGAGGAATTGACAACTGAGTATAGTCTTCTGAATGTCACTCTTCTTGAGGAAAATTTGCAAAATTAAGCCCTTTATGATGTCATTGGGGACCTAATTCCAAGTCCATTGAAGCCACATGAACATTTCTTATCAACTTCAAAGGAATTTGTATCAGGACCTAAATACTAGGGGTATGCGAAGCGGGCCCTATTCAATTCGTATTCAGCCTGAATTGGGGACAGTGATTTAATGCATTGATTCGGATCACTGCCCCTGATTTGATTCATCTGAACCTGAAGATTTGATGTTGATTCAAAGAATCAGCAATTCAGACATAGACACAGTTTTAAATGTTTTTTTTATATACCTTGAGGTAGCAGGCACAGCTCGTGATTGCTGCAAAGCTGGGGCATATGGAGCATCCCACAGGAGTGCAGGGGGCCCTCCATATGCTTGGTGAACCTGGACCTAGACCGGAAGTACTTCTGGGTCTGCTGGGGAGTGCATGGGGGGCCCTCTGGCTCAGCAATCAGCTGCAGGAGGACCCTGGGTGCCCCCCCTGCAGACCCAGGAGACACCAGTCACCGAGACAGGGAGGTGCGGAAGGGCCCCCAGTGAGCTCCCAGGCAGACCCGGAAGTGGACTGGAAGTGTTTCTGGTTCACTTCTGAGTCTGCTGCTGAGCACTCTGGGGAGCCCCCTGCATGTCTGTGGGATGCTCCATGCACCCCACCATCACAGCACTCATGAGCCCCTGCTACCTAGAGGTATGTAGAAAAAACGTTTAGAGCTGTGTCTATGTCCAAATCTCCAAATCTTTCTGAATCTCTCCATATCAATTTGGAGGGTTCCTATTCAATTCGGAAAGATTAAAGGGTCCTCTGAGTTGACTCAGATTCAGAGATTCGGCCACTGAATCGGGCTGAATCTCCACCGAATCAAATCAGGGACAAAAGCTTTGCACAGCCCTACTAAACACATGGTGTTAGGGCCTCTGCTGAGTCAGGCTTGGCTGGGCTGTGCTCTTGAGCTTCTGCACCTGACCAGATCCCAGGCTAATGTGACTGCCCCAGTTCCCTGTAATTGGATGGGCTGCCAAAAGCTCCACACAGCCCTTTTAAGCACATGTGCAGCATCGGGCTGCAGTCACACCTTGACAACAGCCTCAGTCTGATCTGGCAAGCCTCATGTTCACTGCTTTCTCTGGCTCCTGACTCAGCTCTAGTTATCCCTGACCCTGTTCTTGCATCTTTCATGGAACTTGGCACCCAGCTTTCTGACTGTACTGGCTTCTGATCTCAGTTTGCACCCTGAACTATGTCTCTCAGATCTCCCTGTCAGCTCTCCTGGGACCTGGCCCTGCATTCTCTACTCCACTGATCGAGACCTTGACCTACTTCCCCATAACTTCTAGCCTGACCTAGCTGACTTTCTTGGTGCCCTTCAGGATCTACCCACAGGCCCAACTGCCTATGTCCTAGCTAAACTCTCCCATATGGTAGTTAGGCACCTAGGGCTCATCTAAATATTCATTAATTCACTTTTGATAATGCACGTTAAATTAGTACCACATTGTGCATGAGCATATTTTAATGCACATTGGTATATTTTAGTGTATTTCAATGCACATTAGAAAAAGCAGCCTTTTTTGTTGTGCTTTAATGCACATTAAAATAGGCAAATGTGCCCTTATGTAGACATGCCTGTTGAGGAGTTCGTGACCCCTTGCGGAGCTATTCCCAAAGACACAGAGTCGCTGTCTGTCTCAAAATTTATTCAGCATGCTGGGCACCCTGAGCGAACTCAGAGGCCCCAAATAAAACTGTTAGAGGCATTTTATAGTTTACAGACAAGATGCGCATGCAGGTGGGAATTTTCTACTGTGAAAGAAAACAAGATATCAGGTCAGTTTTAGAGACCAGGTCAGTTTGAGAGACCCTTAATTGGTTCAGACTGGTTTTTGGCTATGTGCTTGTTTTTGAAACGCTAAGTAATCCTTGATTGCTTCAGACTTTAAGACGACTAAGCTTTAGTCATTCCAGAGTCTTATCAGGCTGTGTTCTTGAAATGTTGAGTCTTGCTTTGTAGTTGATTTCTACAGTATAATCTATGATCTTGTTAGAAAATTTCTACAATTCCCCCCTTTGATCCTGGCCTTCAAAGGCTGGGATCACTTTACAAGAGAGTTATGAGGCCATTCTACATTTTGGTGAGGATTGACAGCTAGTAATTTAGGGGATGACACTTGCCAAACTGAGGTCCCCATTCCACTTTTGAAATAGAATGATTGTTCCCCAGGGTTAGTAGTTTTACTTTGGATGTAGGCTTGACTTGCCTCTATGGTGGGGTCTGCACACCAAATTTCATTGCTATTAGCATAATACCCATACAGCTTACATTGACCGGGGGAAACATTGGACCTGTACATGACAGCGGAAGCCCCTTTAGGCGGGACTTGATTAACTTTGTCTCGAACTTGTTTGGTGTTAGTATACCCTAGTTGGGTGCCAGGATAGACTCCTGCAAACCGGGTGAGACTGCAGGGGCACCCAATTAATGTGGGCAGACAGACTACTAACACAAATATACTCATGGCAGTACTTGCAAGGCACATATTGTCCATTGACTGTTGGATCTCTGCAGCCAAAGGGGAGGTACACGAAGAGGTTCCATTGGGGTAAACACTGCAGGTTTTACGTGTGTGTGATGGATCCACGAATTCCTTTTGGCGATTTTGATTGCAGAGTGGGTGGTTAGTAGGACTTGGTATGGTCCTTCCCACATTGGATCTAGGCACCTTTTCCATTGCGGAACATGGACCCACACGTAGTCACTGGGACTGAAGGTGTGTATCTTGCAATCAAAGGGTACAGGTTGCTGAACGGGCAGCACGGCACTGTAAAGAAGTAAGCTGCTTCTGCAAAGAAATCACATAATGGGTTAAATTCTCATCCCCCGCTAGCAATCCTGTAGCTGGAGGAAGGAAACCACGGGTAATGGGGGGTGGATGACCAAACAAAAGCCCATAGGGAGATATCTTAACATCAGCTGTAGGCGTGTTTCGCATATTAAACAGTGCAAGGGGCAATGCCTTGGGCCACTTAAGCTGAGTTTCCGAACACACTTTGCCTAGAAGGGTTTTTAGAGTCCGATTTGCCCTTTCCACCCCTCCAGATGACTGAGGGTGATAAGGGGTGTGAAGCTGCCTAGTGATTCCCAACCGTGTGTAAATTGTTTGTAAGACCTGGAGGTGAAGTGACCTTCTTGATCTGAGTCAATGACTTGAGGTATACCAAACCGCGGAATAATGTCCTTTAAAAGTGCATGAACAACTTGCTGATGAGAGGCATGGGTGGCAGGAAACGCCTCCACCCAATGGGTGAGCTGATCTCACACTACTAAGGCATATCTGTATCCTCAGCACTGGGGAAGTTCGATGAAGTCTATTTGCAGTCTCTCAAATGGTTGATATGCCCAAGGTCGGCCCTCAGGTGGGGCTTTTCTCTCTGGGCCAGAGTTGAATGTTGGGCAAGTGGGGCAGATGCTGGTCACTTGTTTAGCCACTGCATGGATCCCAGAGGAGAACCAAACTCGGAGAATGGTTTCAGCTATGGCAGTTGCCCCATAATGACCTTGCCCATGGACTATTTGGCACAGGGGCCGCTGTAATGTTTTAGGCAAGATGGGGCGGTCATTGCTAGTGTACCACA